>NW_019154153.1:4692636-4989290 GCF_002288905.1 Enhydra lutris kenyoni
TGTATGAGTATCTGAGTGTGTGGTGTGTGTGTGTATGGTTCTGTGTTTATCTGTATGTGTGTGAGTGAATTCGCTCCTGAGCCCCAACTGTCCTCTTGAGTATTGAGCATCGGCACATGGCTGCTCTCGAAGGCCTGGTCACTGAGAGGGTATGTGATACCACAGAGGCCTCAGAACCTCCTTAGGCCATCGGCCTCCCTGAGGGCCTGCTGCATGGCCATCAGCAAGTCCTTGAAATTCTCTTCAAGAATCCAGCCAGAGGGGAACAGCATGGGCAAAGGCACGGAGGCACACCAGAGAGATCCAAGGTCAAGAAAATGTTCACACACAAGCAGAAGCCTTTTCACTATTATTCCATGCCATTATTTTTTAAAAAGATATTATTTATTTATTTGACATAGAGAGAGAGACAGGGAGAGAGGGAACACAAGCAGGGGGAGTGGGAGAGGGGAAAGCAGGCTCCCTGTTGAACAGGGGTCCTGATGTGGGGGGTCGATCCCAGGACCCTGAGATCATGACCTGAGCTGAAGGCAGACGCTTAACGACTGAGCCACCCAGGCGCCCTTCCATTCCATTGTCTTTTATTGTTAATAATGGTAGTATTAAATTTTTTAAAGCTCTTTTAACTTCTACTTACATCAGAAATTTTGATGTGTGTGTAGGGGGAGCGAGGTTCGGCATTATTTCTTTTTTTTTTAAATCCTAAAACAAGTAGAAGTAGCATAAATAAAAATAAATAAGCTAGTAAAGAAAAAGAAAAACTTCTCAGGTGATCCCAGTGGGCATCCAAGGTTGAGGACCTCCAGCCGGAACCACCGCATCTGCCTGAGCCATGGGCAGAGTGGTAGGGCCGTTTCCAGGTGAGGCAGCTCTCCTTGTCTCCCCATTGTAGCCCCAGAGCCAGCTGCTGCCCCACAGGCAGAAGACATGCTGGGGGTGGGTGGAAGGGCATTTATCAAGTCTCAAAGAGATGACACCCAGGGCCTAGAGGGATTATGAATTAAATTATAGCTGGAGAAAACTGGGCTAGGTCAACCAAAGTGAGACAAGGCCCCAGAGAGGGTCCCCAGTGAATATCGGGGGAGGGGGCAGAGCAGGTACCCTGCTGTGACTGGAGCCTGAGAAACTCTCATGCAAGGATTACTGGGAGCCGTGGGGCTCTTGGGTAGCAAATATCCTTCCCGGAAAGCTGCCCCCAAACGCTTGGGAAGGCGGGCTGTGGACTCCCGGGGCAGTGGTCCAGAAGCCAGCACAGTTGCTCACGGACCTCTGAACCCCGCAGGTCACCCCTTTTGCCTGGGCCACAGCCTCCTCATCTGGGACAGGAGGGAGGTGGGTGAGCCCGTTCTGGGTTCCGTCTGGGGCCGCATTTGCACACAATGGTCAGTGCAGAAAACCACCCCCGTCCGCCTCCCGCCAGCCACACTGGGAGCAAGGGTGCCAGTGTTCACTGCCCAGTTGCCTTATTTGTGTCCCGCTGAGTTGAGGCAGGAACATAGACCCCGGAGGCTCCCAGCCATTGCTCAGGCTGAAGACTGCAGTGCCAGCTAGAGAAGGGGAAGGATAGGGAGGGGGGAGATGGGCCTCGTGAATGAACACAGCCTTGGGAGGGGGCAGGAGAGAGTGGGAGGAAGGGAAGAGGGTGGGGCGGGCACAGAGGGAGGAAAACGCAGCCTCATCTGCTTGTTTGTGTTTCTTGTACTTAAGATGCTGACTTCTAGCATATTTTTAAATCCATCAGACATGAAAGGCTGATTTAAATAGACCCGCAGTGTGAAGCTGGTAATTTCACTTGCCACAATAGAGGAACTGGCAGGACGCGAGCAAAGACGCAGCACCTCTCCCCATGCCAGGCAAGCTGCAGAAGCACGGGGAGACTTTTGGGCCAGGTGCTTCCAGCTCCCTGCCCCAGGAGCTGGCTGGAGGAGGGGGTGGTGGAAAGAGAGAAAGATAAAGAAGACGGGAAAGGGAGGGAAAAGTAGGGCAGAAGTGGGACAGGGGAGAAAGTGGAGAAGGGTGAGTGGGAAGACGAAGTACAGAAATGGACAGGCTCAACATTCTCCTGGTCCACGGATGCAACCTGGTCAACTCATCTAGACTACCAGGAGCGCCTTATCCCGTATACTTTTACTCCAGTCTCGGTTCAAAACAATCTCAGACTCTCAGGTTTGGTGGGGTAGAGGTAGAGGGAATCTTAAGAGCAGAGTGTTCAACATCTGCTTGAATACCTCTAGTGTTAGGGAGCTCACTATCTGGTGAGGCAGCCTATTCCATTGCTGGGCAGCGCTCAGAGGGACAAACTTCCTTAGGATAGGTCACAATCCCCATGCTTGGTGCTGGCTGGTCCTAATCTGGCCTGTTAAGTCACTCAGAACAAGTGAAACACCCAAGTCAGCTCTTCATCATGGAACACAGTATTCGGGTCCTCTCCTACTTCAGTCCTCTTATGCTAGTTCCTAGTGTCCTTACCATAAAGAATTACTGCATAAATCTTGCTAAACCAAAGTATCTCTGGATGCTAATGAGTGTATTTCCCACTGTAGTCAATGCAACAAAATTTCAGGAATAATAAAAGGCTTTTGCCATTCATTTTTTGTGTCATTCAACACATTCTTATTGAGTCCACACTCTGGGACCATGTTAGCCCGTCCTGTTGGCACAGAAGATATGGAAGTCCTTTCTCCAGGAGCTTATCTACAAGGAATGGAGCCAAATTCCTAAAGAGAAGGGTGAGCAGGGGCAGATGTGTCAGCAGAATCCAGGGTGGGGTGGGGCTGGTGGAGACCCTTACGGGAAAGGGACCCGGGGGATTGTGGTCATGGCATTTTTATGAAATGCTACTGTATACTTGTGGGTTTCTAGGTATTTCTTCCCCTGAAGCATCAAGGGTGTTAAGTAAGCTTGTCTTCCTTTCTTGCTCCCTTATCTCTGATAAAACCTGAGAGAAATGTCTTAGACCCTCATTGTTGGGCATTGAAGAGAGAATCAGTCCTATATTCATTCATGGAACATAATTGTTTGTGAAAGTGTTTTCTGAAAAAAAAATGTATTATGATAAAGTATACAAAACATAAAATTTGCAGTTTTAACCATTTACTACTGTACAGTGACATTGAGTACAGTCACAATGTTGCATGGAACCATCATTCCCCTCCAACTCCAGAGCTTTTCATCATCCCAAAATGAAAGAGTCTATAAACCATATATGTAAAGTGGGTCAATTAGCAGTGCACTATCTGAAGTCTGGACTGGGCAACAAATCTACACATCCATACCTAGCATTTATGATGTAAATAGAAAACTGAATGAGACCAGAACCATGCCAGTGAGAACCCTGTAGTCTGCGATGCTGGGTTCCTGTCCCATTTTAAGGCAGAGTGGAAAGATACAAAGCATTCTTAGACAGAAGTGTGTAGCCTGAAGGAATGCAAGTTTTCCTTATTCTCCTAGCCCAGAGAAATGGGAGGTGCTCTCCCCTGAGGCCCCAGCTTCTCCTGGTTACCAAGAAGTGTGGAACTTTCTTTCTTGCTTATTCTGTTTTGGTCTTTTGCACAGGGAGACAGATGATGTAATAGCTGACATTTATCTACAGGTTTTCAGTTGACTTAATCCTTCCCCAGAGTTCTTGTTTGACCTTCACACTAGCAGACAGTAGGGCAGAGAACACTATTTTATGGATTTGGAAGCTAGGGCTCAGAGCACCAAGAAGTTCCAGGTTTTGCCTAAGGTCACACAACTGTGTTCATGTTCTTATTCTGAGCAGATCGTTAGGGATTAGAGAAAACATCTGGGAGAGGCACAGCCTGGGTAAAGTTGGTCAGTTCCATACCAGGAAGGAAGAGAACCAGGCAGGGAAGCATCTTTTATGCACAGAAGCATGGAGCCTAAGTCAGATTGAGTTGTTGAGCCGCCTGAGGATAATGGATTGCTACTAGCAACAGCTGGGGAGGCTGCTGGGGTGATGAGATGGAATGGGGCATCACACTGTCTGAAATGCAATTGAATCACAGCAGCTGGAATGCTTCTCAGCACTCTGTTTTAAGAGCCAGAAGCAGCAGCTCATTTTGAACCAGTGAGGCAACCCCATGGGTCTACCAGACCCCAGAAGCCCAGCCATCTAGCCTCCGGGAACTGGGGCTCCAGTGGACTGGCTCACCAAGTGGTGGGCCTTGTTCTTGAGAAATGATGCTCTGTTCTCAAGGCAACCATTGTTTGCCAGACATTGTGCTAAGCATGAGGCAGAGATGAATGTTCCTGCCCTCGGGAGTTCAGTCCAGTGCATTTCACTCATTACAGCCCTGTGGGCACTGTGTATAAATAAGCACAATACAACATCATTACAGAATGGCCTTGGGGAGCCTATAGACTGGATGTTAAATCATATACCCTGACACTCTGTCCTTGACCTGGTGCTGCACATGCTCAATGAATTCTACTTCCATAGTCATCTTACTCAAATTCATTAGGAGGCTCCTTGAGCTGTACATGTTTTGATTCCAAGTTAAAAAAAAAATCCCATTCCTTCTGTCCATGTTCTTTGGACATTTTTGCTTAGTAGTGCAGAGTTTTTATGGGTAGTATTTACTTTTATAGGTCAGATGGATCCAGTCATAATTCATTATGATGGCATGCCACACTGGCCCTAAGTGTCCTCATTTTCTGGGTGGAGAGTCTCCTGGTGGTATGTCGACAGCCTGCAAGTACCACTTCCAAATCAGAGCCAAAGTGTTGATGAAGTTCTAGCCCTGACAGAGGCGTCTGTTCTTGGACTTGACTCAGTCCTGTCCCAGGATGATAAATGAACACAACCTCATTAATGAACAAGTGCTTCTCAGTTTCTACATTGAGTTCAGGTCCTCAGCCAAGCACCATATGGTTTCCCAACCCCCATCATTTCCAGGAAGTTTCTTCCTAAGTAGGATACTTTACTGAAACTGGCTCCACTGAATCGTGTGAAAGTTGGAGTTATGATGTTCTTTGTTACTGTTACTGTTTATAATTAACATATTTATTAATAGGCACATTAATGGAGGTGGGAAGTGGGGGAGGTTTAGAAAGATCCTACATCATGTTAACCATCATCATCCTTACCCCTCCCTCTGACACACACACCCCCAAGGTAAGAAGGGAAGAAATAACAAAGGGTAAAATCTTATAGATTTTGACTGAACTTTGTTGGGATTTGTGTAGCCAATTTCTTTTCCCCCAGATAATGGGAGGACAGTGCTCTTAAGCCCAGTCAGCAAGAAGTTACTTAAATCTTTGTTTCTGTATGTTTGCGTACTGTAATTTCATTATTTTGAAGTAATTAAACACTTCTGATCTGTAGTATTCTCCCACCTATCCTTTCTGAGTGAAACTTTGTGAAATGTCTGGCTTCCTGGCAGGAAAGGGAACACTGCCTGAGGGTTTCTGGCCTTCTTCACTTCCTCAAAGAGAGGGATATTTTCTTGGGCAGCTCATCTGCAGCAAGACATCCAGAAGCTCAAGGTGGAGGGAACAGTTTTCAGACCTGAAAGATTTCTGACTTTATATCCCTCCTCCAATCCAGAAGATAGGAAAGGCTTTAGGGAGGAGGTTGGAAGTGGGGCTAAGGCATGAGAAAATACTGGAAATGTTGTGTGAAGTGTGAGGAAGGAAGCAAGAACTGGCAAGCAGAACTTGTTTTGTGCACAGTAGAGATGGCTAGCAATGTGAGGTCTTTGAAACTTTAAAGCCGCTATGTTAAATATGTTCAAAGACCTAAAGGAAAGTCTGAGAACAATGTCCCACCAAATACAGAGAATCAATAAAGATATAAAAATTATAAAAGGGACCAAACAGAAGTTCTGGAGTTGAAAAGTACAATGATGGAAATGAAAATTTCACTAGAAGGTCCCAATAGCATATTTGAGCAGGCAGAAGAAAAAAGTCACTGAACTAGAAGATAGGGCTGTTGAGATTATCCAGTCTGGGGAACACAAAAAATAAAGAAGGAAAATCAACAAAACCTCAGAAAACCATCAAGCATATCAACATATGCATCCCAGAAGTTCTAGAAGGAAAGGAGAGGGAGAAAGGGATATAAAGAATATATAAGGAAATAATGACTAAAACCTCCCTGAATTTGATGAAAGCCATCAATCTACCCATCCAAGAAGCTCAAAAAACTCCAAGTAGGATAAACTCTAAGAGATCTATAGCTAGATACATCAAAATCAAACTGTTGAAAGACAAAGACAAAGAATTTTGAAAGCAGCAAGACAGAAGCAACTCATCACATACAAAAGAACCTCAATAAGATTAACAGCTACTTTCTCATCAGAAACCATGGGGCCAGAAACAGCGGATGGTATATTCAAAGTAGCAAGGGGAAAATAACCCCGTCAGGCAAAAGTTCAATATCTGACAAAACTATCTTTCAAAACTGAAGGATAAATCAAGACATTTTCATCTAAATGAAACTGAGAGCAGTGGTCTTTAGCAGATCTTCCCTACAAGAAATACTAGTGAAGTGAAAGACACTAGATAGTTACTTGAATCAACATGAAGAAATAAAAAGCACTGGCAAAAGTAATTACATAATTAAATATAGAAAATAGTATGAATGCATTTTTTTGTAACTTCTTTTTAAATCTGATTTAAAAGAGAACTGCATAAAAGCAATAAAAATAAATCTATGTTGGTGGGAAGGAAATGTATAAAGATGTAATTTGTGACAATATCAACTTACAGGAGAGGGGAATGGAACTATACAGGAGCAAAGTTTTGTGTGGTATTGAAATTAAGTTGGTATTAATCCAAACTAAATTGTTATAAACTGAGATATTAATGGTTACTTTCAGGGCACCAACCAAGAAAATAAATTTAAAAAAATACTAAATGAAACAAGAAGATAATTAAAATAGTATACTAGAAAATAACTAACAAAAGAAGGTGGTAATGGAGAAGCAGAAGAACAAAAAGACATATGAAATATAGAAAAGATATAGCAAAATGGCAGACACAAATCTTACTTTACCCAATATATTAAATGTAAACAGAGTAAACTTCCCAGTGAAAAGGCAGAGATTGGAAGAATATATTAAAAAGACATGATCATACTATATGTTGTCTACAAGAGATTCAGTTTAGATTCAAAAGCATAAATAGGGAGAAAGTACAAGAATGGAAAAGGTTATAGCAACAGCAACCAAAAGAGAGCTGGAGTGTCTCTACTAATATCAGACAAAATAGACTTTAAGACAGAAATTGTTACCAAAAGCAAGAAGGACACCTTATAATGATAAAGGGTCAATTCATAAAGAAGACATAACAATTATAAACATATATGAACCCAGAAATAGAGTCCCAAAATCCTTGAAGCAAACCACATTAGGAGAAGGCAGCTCTGTCCTAAATACTTGAATCCCGTGACCACTAGGATTTATTCCCTTGAGCTAGAATTTTGCCTCCTTTAAAGTTCTTTCTTAAAGTATACATATAGCCCTTAAGCCACAATTTGCATTAATACTTTAGCTGAAATTGGTTTAAGATCCTTTAGAGCATTGACTGCTAGTGACAGAGACAAAGGGTTGAGCTATTTTTGATAGAACGTACAGGTGTGACCTGGAATGGGCTCAAGGGGTAGAGTAGGGAAGAGTGGAGTCCAAGATTGGGTTGAAGTGTTAAGGAAAGACAAAGAGTATCAGATGGAGAGAGGTGGAAGAAAGCTAGTATATTACAGAGGAACAGAGAAGACCCCCAAAAGACCATCAAACAAGATAAATGGTAGACAAATAGCAAAACAACTGGGGCAGGGCATCTGGGTGGCTCAGTCGGTTAAAGCATCTGATTCTCGGTGTTGGCTCGGGTCATGATCTCAGGTTGTGAGATCAAGCCCCACATATGGCTCATCAAGGAGTCTGCTTGAGTTTCCCTTTCCTTCTCCCTCTGTCCCTCCACCCTGTGCATGCTTGCTCTTTCTCTCTCGTACTCTAAAATAAATAAATATATCTAAAAACAAATATCACAAAAAACAACCAGAGTTTTGGTTTGGTGCTGAAGCCCCTGGTTTGGCAACACAGGGCTGAGGGCAGCCGGAGATGACAGAAGAAGTGAAAGGAGTCATCATAGGGAAGAAAATGTGGGGCCAATGATGGTGGAGAGCAGAGGTCATTCTTAGGTAAATACCCTAACAGCAGGTCTCAGGTGCTGTCTGTGTCCTGGAGAACCACAGGAAGGGAGCAGAGTGAATTATGTGGATTATGCGGAAGCAGACCACATACACTGCAAGATATGGTACTGACTGGAAAACCAGGAAACCCACAGGAACGAAGGAGAACAGGGCCAGGAGCAATGCCAGAAACAATCTCATATGCCAAGGAAATGGGCTCAGCAATTGGGTACTCAAGTAAGGTAGTGTTTATGAGAACACCCACTTACAGGGCTTAGTAAGTGTTAGCTGGTTCTCAATCTGAAATTAGGGCAAGGTTAGTGGTCTGGGCAGTGACTTGATGTTGACAACAAAGGTAGCCCCTATGTGTTAGCACCTATGTGTACTGGGCACTGTGCTAAGTATTTCACATTCATTGCCTCATTTAATACTTAATGTGTCCATGTGAGGTAGACATTGAAACCTCCGATCTACAGATGAACAGGAACCCTGGCCAGGTGACTTCAAGTTAATTACAGCTATGGAAATAGTTTGGAGCCCAAGATTTCTCTGACAGCACTCTGCCAGGCACTGGGACAGGCTCACAGTCACCGGGGTGACTTTGATCACCTTGATAGCTTAAGGGGAATTTGGAGAGAAGGGGAGGCTCTGACCTTGGGACACAAAACTTCTCAGAGGCTCTCTGAGGTCCCATCCTCCATACTTGTTTCAAGTGGGGTTAGAGAAGAAAGCAGCAGGGGCCTAAAGACCCTCACTGCCCTCTCTTCTCTGCCTGGACTTTTGAGGTTTTGTGGGGATTTACCCTACATGCTGTAGGGTCAGGAACTAGGGTCACTCCACCCTGTTCTAAATCCTGAATGCTTTTCTCCTAAATGGAAAAATGTAGCCCCAAGCCAGGGACTTGGTATAGGATATAAAGGCATCTGCGGGCTTGGGAAACTCCAGGTATAGCCAGCTTGCCCCATAAGTTCCAACCGCCATCTCTGCTTTTTTGTTTTCAGAAGCAGGAGACTCAGTTTACTTTCTTTATGGTGATCCCTACCTTCTATCTGCCCCCGCCCTGCTCAACAACACATACTCACACAGCAACACACACCCACACAGATGCTGGAGGGCCACTTCTGGGTGACCCATCACCCCCTGCATCCCACGAATGAGACAATTGCCATGGTCTTTTCTTAGAGAAAGGAGCTTCCTGTGAGTTCCCTTCAAATTTGGACTGAAGGCAAGGCCAGCCTAAGTTAGAAAATGAAGTTATCATCACAAGGACCCTGAGCAAGAAGAACCAGAAGCATCAAAGAGCCCAACTTTCATTTTACTGATGAGATGGTAGCTCAGACAGGGAGCTGGCTTCCCCAAGATCATGGGGCACCTCCTGGGGCTCAGTGCTGGCTTTTGTGCTGTACCATCCATGGGCTCCCTGGTGCCTCCAAGCACCAAATGAGGGAGAGAAAAGCCTGAGAAAAGGAGGTAGGCACTTGCCTGGTGACCCATGGAACTCTGACACTTCTAGGAGTCTGGGGAGGAGGCTACAGGGAACACCCTTAGGAACTCTGACCAGAAGACACTCTACTACCAAGTTGGCTGTGTACCGTTGTCTTGAATCTTCTTGGAGGCCTGTGGACTCTTTGTGCTCCTCTCCCTTCCTATGTTGTGCCACTTAGGTATGGATACCACTCACTTTCCTGTAGGGCTGGGCCTACAGCACATGAGTGGTAGAGGGCGGTGAGCTTTATGATCTTTTCATCCAGGCTCCCACCCAAGAATGCCCTCCCCTCACCAGCCCCCCTGACGGCCAGCCAGGGATGCTGGAGCCCAGCTGGGGCTGGGAACTCACCACCACCCAGATGAAGGGACCACACACGGGCCCAGATCATGCCCCATAATGCAATATCCCAGGGATGTTGAAGTCTGCAGCTACGCTCTGCTCACTTCTGAAACACCAGCTATATGTCAACAACATGGCCACACTTTCTTTTTTTAAATATAGTCTTCTGGAAATAAAATAATAAAATAAAATGAAGTCGGTAACTATGGACCCAGTGCTGGGCCTCACTGCCTGCATGTCAATCTACCCCATTAATCATCATGTACAATTTTTCAAAGAGCTATTTTGAGAAACATTGGAAAATGGCTTTCACAGAGCTATATATACCTTATTTATACACCAGAAATGGTCGCTCTGTTTAGCAGCAGATGGGTTTTTCCCCTCGTTTTCTTCTCGTCTCTTAGTCAAAGTTAAGTAGGAACTAAGCCCACTCACTCACCCCAGGCACACATTTATCACCCACAGTCCACCTTGGAGTCAGGGCTGTGGGTAGGGGGTTGAGAAGAAAGGGTGTGGGTTTCTCATAAGGCATGTTCCAGAGACTGCGAGGGGACAAATACAGGAGGCATGGTGGCTGCTGAGACACGGGGCTCTGCAGCCCAGCAAGGAGCAGAACCCCTGCGGGTGGGGTGTGCAATAGAATGTGGACGCTTTTCTCAACACCACGTGGGCATCTCGAGGTCTATGAAGCATATGCCAAGAGCATCCCATTGATATCCAGAGAACAGGAGCCAAAGGAAGTCCCACCGCCCTGGTCCTGTGTCTTTGGCCTACAGGAAGCAGCAAGTCCGCCCTTCGTGGTTGCCATGGCAACCATGGCGGTGCATTTCCTAAGGGCAAGGGGAGCAGAAGGGAGGTGGGGAAGGCATGTGGTGATTTTTCTGGAAAAGCCCATCTGTTTCTTTTCCCCACAAAACTAAGCTGGGGGAAGGGGTGGGAAATGGGCACCTGGGTCTAGAGAGAAGATAAAGAAGACGCCAAAATGCTCCAGGAGCAGCTTTCCGGGCTGGATGTACTTCCCCTCCTGTTGGTGGAGGCAAGTCGCTGACAGAAACAAGGGCTTAGGCGGGCTGTGGTGGCAGCATCCAAGAGGGAGCCCATGTGCAGGAACCAGGGTAAGTCCCCTGACCTCATATCCACACGGAACAGGGCTGGGAGGACTCTTATCAGCCACAGCAAGACTTCTTTTTGGCAGGGCGGTCAACTTGTATTGTGTCCTCCCTGGCTGTATCTTCTTGTTTCTTGAGGATCCTGGGAGAGGGGAAGGTATAACATCAGTAGTGGAGAGCACTAGGTCCTGCGGTCACAGGCCATTTGGATGATAAGGAAGGAACTCAGCCTCCTCACCAGAGCATCAGAGAATTCAAAGTGTCCCTCTGGGAAGTACAGGTATGCAACCATAATTTGTAAAGACAACGTTTAGGCAATATGGATCTTTCATGACACCTCTTCCAAGAAGCCTCGCCCGATTCTCCAGGTGGTGTAAGTGTCCCTGACGGCATTCTAGCCATTTCTCTGTTATAACCCCATCACCCTGTGTCAGAAGGTGCTTTCACCCTTCTGAGCGTGGCTCCTTCAGGTGAGAAAGCTGCTTGAAGCCAGGATTGTATGTTTTTTCTCTGTATCTCTGTAGCCTGTCTAGTACCTGGCACACAGTAGAGACTCAAAAAGTATACTTTTGCGTTATTAACCCCATAGGAGGTCTGTCCCATGTCGCTACAGTTCCAGATTAAATGTGGGAGGTGAAGGATTAAAAATAGTGCTAAGGATCGTATCCCTGCTTTATAGCCTCAGTGTGTTTTCACCTTTAGCATCTCTCTGGATATTTACAACAACCGGAGTCAGCAGGGATGCTATGACGGTTGTTTCTGTGTTACGGGCAAAGCTCAGAGAGGTAGAATGACTTGGCCTAGGAATCAGTGTCAGAGAAAAGCCTACATGGTCTTCCATGACTCCACAACCTCTCCAATGCATAGATAAAGTGGTTCTGGATAGACGGGTAGGTGAGTGGATGGGTGGGTGGATGGATGGAATGAAATGAATGCCTATAAATACGTGAATAAATGAATGAACGTCCAAGTATTGAGAATAGGGCCTTCTTCTACGGTTTTGGGATTTTTGAAATTTTGGTGTAGGGAGAGGCTTATGAAAACAGTCTTTTGGTGGAACTAACCCTTTAAGCATTGCCCCCTTGGTGCCTCTAGTTCCTCCCAAACAGCGCCTCCCTCCTGGCTTCTGCCCTCTTCCCTAGAGCCTATATTATAACTGTTGTTGTTCCCAGCTAGATGCCAAAGATTCCCTGCTGAGATACTGGCCAGTGTTTGGGGACCTGTGATGTGACCTTTCCCAGAAGCATTTGCATTTTAAAAGAAGATCCCTGGGGGAAAAGGCAGCTTTTAAGGGGCAGAAGAAGAAGGCAGTGGGGGGTGAGAGGCAGGGGAGGGTTTCCTTTTTGTCCCTATTGTATTTCAGAGGGCTGTCTCTGAACCCCACACAAAGGCCTTGGCCTCCAGCCCTGTTACCCAGAAGGCTCCCGCAGACAGAGGGCGGGCGTAGGGTCCGCACAGAGGTGAACGCAGGTGCTTCCCACCAGACCACGTCTGCAGGGATGCACCTCTGTACCTGGCTAGATGGAGCAGGGACTCTTTGGTGTTGTGACCGGAATAGGCACTGCATTCATAGAAGATCAGATTGTTCTCCTGGAATCATAAAGCAGAGGTGACAGAAAGAGAGTGCTGGGGGAGCTCGACGGAACCATGGGAGATGGGAAAGCAGCCTGTCTGCCTCTCTGGGCATCCCTCACTTCTCCTCGAAGACCCTCTTCATTTCTCTCCCCATCCCCACTCTGTATAAGAATGTTGATTTCCCTCGCTGCTCTAGGCTCCCTGTCTAAGGCAAGTTCTGTAACCATCTCCCAGGTGAGTTATAACAATTGTAAAACACAAAACAGTGTGCTGCCTTAGTGCTTTACACGTTCCCATAATTGCTCTCAGGTATGTACATGCTTGTTTCCTTTTCACACCAGCCTGTGATGCAGGCAAAGATACGAAGGCTGGGGTGGGCCATGTTCTTCCCACTGCACAGGCAGGGAAACCAAGGGCACAGTACAGACAGGGTCTGTTCCTTCAGTGACTTATATAGCTAATGGCGGGGCTTTTCGCAGGACACTGGCCCTGGGGCAGGTGTCCCTAAGACACTCCAGTAGAAAATCTCCTTCACACCAGTTAATGAACATTCCCCTGCCTAGGCTGCCAGCGTTGGTGCCACAGGACAACTGTCCATCACCTCAGTAGGCAGAGGCCATCCTGCCTGCACGGTGCGGGCTCTTGGCCAAGGCTCTTCATTACGCCCATTTATCAATCCTGTTAGTAGATTTCCTGCTTCCTCGGTCGGGACAGTGCTAATGGCAGGGAGGCTGATGCCCTGTGGGGATGCAGGCAGCCGAGGGAGGACACTTCTGCTGAGGTTTGCAGATCAGGGGACTCTACGGACACTGGCTCCCAGCTCAGCTTTCCTGACTCGCTGCCCCAGGGACCCCTGCTCCATCCTTGGTTCTCTTCCCCCAGCCCCCGTCCTTGGAACCTGACTCTGGGACAGTCTTCGGAAGAATAAAGCCTCCATGGTGGGGGGAGGGAGAGTTCACAGGATCTAGAATTCGAAGATGAGCTTTGCCTTCCAGCTGGCTTCCTGACTCCACCAGTGAGGACCCCTGTGAGAAACTGGATCAATACTAGTGTCTCAGAGCCTCGTTTTTGTTTGTTTGATTGCTTTCAACTGACCGAAAAGAGACAAAAGGGAAAAAAAAAACGGGGTGATAAAAACACAAGCCTGCGGTTCATTAATCAAAATCCTTGGATCCAGATGTATTTTGGGATGCAGAGATTCTGAGTCTCAGAGACACAGCAGATGTCTATACTGTGTCACCCTCCGTGGATCTGGGACAGCACCCTATAATCAAACATATTAATACTTCTTTGGTGAAACATTTGAAAATTCATTCAAGCAAGGTAAATGAAGACCAGCTCCCCATCAGTTCTGGTCAGAGTTTTCTGCCAGATGAGACATGAGAAATCTGTTGGCAGAGTTCTTTCGAATTTCAGTACTGGGGGTCAGGGAGGGCAGACAGGCAGTTAGCTACCTTGTCACCCTTCTTCTTCCTTTTTTCCTTGACCCTTAGCCTCTGTGCCCGATTGCCCAGCCTCAGGGGCCGTGAGTCCCTGTTTAGAGCAAGCACACGAAAAAGTATGGAATCCTGGGCCTGGAAAGTACCCCCATTTTCCCAGACATAGAGTTTCCTGAAAACCACTCGGAGGCAGGAGAGACAGCTAAGGAACGAGCACTGTTTGCTGCCTGATTTCCATCGAGCCTTATAGGTCCCCAGCTTGGGCAAGAGGGCTGATGCTTATTTTAATGCTGTGTTTTCGAGTGCATGCTCTGAGTTTATCTCAAGTTCACAGCTCAGGGCTCAATCTTGATAGAATGGATAAGCTCTCTAACAGACCTGTTCAAAGAACAAGCTGTCTTACAGATAGTGAGTGTTTCATCCCTGGAGGTGATCAAGTGGAAATGCAGAAGAATGGATTTGAGTACCAGATGGGGGGATTTAAGTAAGTAACCTCTTACTATCTAACAATTTATCATTCTGAGTCCCAAGGAAGAGAGTCTGGGAAAACTCCCCCTACCCTAGGCATCCCCTGCCAACTCTATCTTGCAGTGCGTGGCTTTCTACAGAAAGTACCACGTGTGCAGGAGATGGGCCATTCCCATGACGCCAGGACACCAACCCTGTCCGCTTGCTTCCTTCCCAGGGGGCTTCCAGAGAAAGTTCCTTCCCAGGTTCTTGGGGACAGGCCTGACTGCCCTCAGGGTCCCACCCTGTCCAGAGAGACAGAAACGTTTGCTCTTTACCTTGGCAAGCCGCTCTCCGAGGCCTTGAGGAACTTCCCGCTCTTTCTCGTTGTCAATTTTATTGCCCAGCAGAAGAACAGGAATATAGTCTCCCACAGCTTCCTGCAGAACAGATAATCCCCCAAATGAGAGAAGCATCCATAAGGAAACCCCAGAAGGGCAGGCTTAAAATGCTGGCAGGAAAGTTACAATCTGGCTTGAGAGTCCCCTGCTGCCCCAATAGACCAGACAAGAATATGGTCATCCCAAAAGCTGAAAGGGAACATCACCTTCTCCGATAGCCTCAGTTTACAAAGCTTCTGCAAGGTGCCTCAGGCCTGCCTCCCGGTGCCCCCCAGACTGGGCTGTACAGTGACTCCCTCCCTCCTTCCCCACTCATTGCTGCTGGGTGGGACATGCAGGCTCCCCAGGTGTGCTGTGGGTAACAGGATGAGGGGACAGCAGACACCGGTGAACTATGTGTCCCTTTCCAGGGCTGATAGCATCCCTGAAAACATTCCTAAGTGACCAGACTTAGTCAAAATGAACCAGAATGAAGCAAAGGAATTAAGACAATGTGGTTCGGAGCAGTTCTAGGGGCTGCTAATACTGGGGCCTTATACTGGGCACATAAGCTCCCTGAGGGTTGGGTCCAATTCTGATTCATGGTACTGGGTCCCCAGTACCCAGTCTACGATTGTTGTGTATGGAATCTGAGGTGACCGTGCAGGGCAGTACAGACCCCTGTTGCTGGGCGCTCCGGCTTGGACAGAAACCCGCGTGGGAAGAGCTCAGTGCCCTAGAAACTCCACTTCTGGGGCCACAAGTAACAGGTGTATTCACAGGGTCAACTTTCTTTACTCCCCCGGTGACCGTGGCACAGCAGCCAGGGGCCTGCTCCCTGGAGTCTCTGCACCCTGGGGTGTCCTCCCTCATGAAATGTGTGTACTTCACGTGCCTCTCAGGAGGGCAAACAAAGGGCCCACGGCGCACAGCTATTAAGTGAGTTAATATGGTAATATTCACATGTAAGCAGGTTGTTATTTTTACTTAGCGAGATATTTAATTAGGGGCTTTTAATAATAATTTGGTAACCAATAGTTATTCATTGTAGCTAAAATGTTTTACTGAATAGAGGGTTGGGGGATGGCAGAAGCCGACAACCACTTATAGTTTTGCCAAGAGTTTAACCACTAGATCGCACCACTTCAAATTAATGTCCCACGTCCATCCGACAGGGGCGCATGTTTTAAGTTTGAATGCAATTAGATTTGAAATTAAGCCTCCACGGCTCCTCAATGTACATGTTCATTTTTACTGCAGTTCCGTAGTGGGAAAAAAAAAATCTCATTTCCTCCATGAGAACGTTAAGGCTCAGAGAATTCGAAAGAACAATAGCAAAGTCACTGAGTTATGAGGACCCTATAGTATACAGGTCCACGATTCTCCAATGGTTTTCCCTAAATTCTGATTTCCAGGGAACTCTCTGCTATTTAGTGTCTTATTAACTAGAACTCTCTCAAAGTGGTATCTCCATTTACCCATGGTCAGATGGCAACGCGTGTGGGTAATGACGGCTCAGAGGCACTGCCTGATTTGGAATGCATCTTCCGACCCATCAGAAAGAGATCAGATTATGCGCACTGTAGTTGAGGCGCTAGGTGGATCTCACTCTGTTCCAAGTATCTGCAAATGAGAAACGACTTCCGGCATGGAGACCTGCTGTGGCTCCCTATTACCAGAGTGTTCGGGAATGGGAATAGCCCCATTTTTGGACGGTGTGGTGCCAGAGAAACTTGTGTGAGGACTTTTTCAGAGAAAAGGAAAAAAGAGAAGGAAGCAGGGAAATGGGCCAAAAGGCTTGCTGTTGTAGAGCACATGAGAGTTATTTGTAGATTTATGTGTGAGGGATGACTAAGGCTTGTGGGATTTCTTGACATGGAAACTCCGAAAATATGAGCATCGGACTTGAAATCCCCAGGCAGAATTCGAACCTGGATACAGGTTATTTTAGAACGAGTGATGGTTTCAGTCTCCTCGCTGGCCAAGGTGGTGGTGGGTGCCGAATGGCCACATGGGGTCAGATAGGGAAGAATGACAAGCCCAGCATCTGAGCCCTGAGCACCACAAACATAGGGGTGCCTCTGAGGGAAAGGGGGGGCAGTCTTCTTTTTTAAAGCAATGCCTGGATATAAAGATAAAACATCTTAGAAGGAGTGGAAAAAAGCTACCTCTCTCCCCACCCCACCCCCACCCCCCAGCTAGAGTTGTGGCTTCTGTTTTTCCCGCATTGTTCCTCTCTAATGCAAATACTGTGGACAACTGGCTTCCCCCTCCACGGGCCCGGGCCCACCACTGATGAAGAATTAGGCGTATCTCCAAAGAGATGGCAAAACTAAGTAGGCACACGCACAAGGCCAGAGAGTGCTATCCATCGGGGGTCAGTCTTCATCGCCAGGGCCCAACAACAGGCTTTGACACAAGGCCATGGGGAGGACTGGGGCTGGGATAGATGTCTCGAGGTCCTCTCTGACTTGAACCTCAAGTCTTCAACTCTCTGCCCAAACCTTACGCTTTTCACGTACCCACCTAGTTGTTCGGCCTGTGCACCGCTTGGCACAAAGAGACTCGATCTGACTCACCAGATGAAGCAACGCTTCCTGTTCAAAGTCTAAAGTCCAAAGCCCACCCCCTTTGGCAAACCTGTTGAAGGTCCATGCCACCTCTGGTGACATTTCTATAGATGCCGTAGGCATGGCAGGGCAGAGGGAAGGAATCGAAGTTGTTTAGCTGGGCACACAACCTCTGTTGGGGGGGGAGGGGGAACCACCCCTTTTCAAAGACTCCATTCAATAAGCTATGAGATGGACCTACGCAGCGGGTTCCTATCACTGACGCCCGGCACAGAAGCCTCTCCATACCTCCAACCATTTTAGTTGCCTTTCTTTGAACTTGAGCTTGTTGGAAGACAGACGTGTTGAAATTCACAAGATTACCCACCTCTGACTTTAAATAACGCGAGCTGTCAACTTGGAGCAGAGGACTGGCATTCAGCTCAGAACGTGCAGCTGTTGGGTTTGCTTGGCTGTAGTGTGTGTCTGTGTGTGCGCGCGTGTGTGCGCGCGTGTGTTAATATCCATTTGCTGGGAGGCAAGAGAAAGCACTTAGCCAGGATAGTGCTGTTAGTTCCCTGGAGCCAGAACAAAAAAATTTCTCAGCACATTAAAGCATGTAGTTATGCTAAGAAAAAAATGACTGCAAAATTATATCTTGGGGGTTTCCATATTTATCCACCCCCTGGACTATGAGTCAAAACAAGATTTATTTGTGTAGTCGTTTTAAACTGCCAGCACTTCAAGCTCAACTTGGAACATGGGGGGAAAAAATCAAACTGCTATTTTTTGCTCTGTGCTGAACATGGCCACCAATGACAGAGATTCTCATTCGAGAATTAGCTCGTGGTCCATGAAGGGAGAGGAGAGGGGGCCTGGCCCCTTTGAGCTATAATGGAGCATTGTGCTTTGAGGCGAAGTGGGAAGGATGGAAAAGAGAAATGAACACCTATATTTTAGAAGCAGATTTCAACCACAGACCATGTGACTCTCTTGTCACATAATGCATAATGCAGCATAATGAAGTGGCAGGGCCCTCGATTCTAGCTCTGGCTGGGCGTCTGGCAAGCTGGGGGTACTTTTGGAGAAGTCACTTCCTTTCTCTGGATTGCAGGACTTTTCATCTATAAAACAAGAGGCTGCATTAAATTAATCTCCATTTTTTTTTTTTCCCAGTTTGGAGATGCAGCTCCTGTTGGCTTAATGACTTCTGTCATTTTCCACTTCCTTGACTTACAGCCTAAGAATACAGGGCCACCAGAGTGACAAAAGATTGAAACAAGAAGTTCAACATACCCGGACTGCAGACATTGGGGACCCACAAACTGGGTTTGAGGAAAATACCAGCCCGTTCAGGCTTGTGCCAAATCTGATTTTCCCTGATCCAGGCCCCAAAGTCTCCAGATGTCCAGTTGGTCCTATGGTCTAAACACGGGACACTGAGAATGCCACCTGTTTCTTCTCTAGATTAAACCAGTCCTCCCCAGCAGAGATGAGAAGGAGGTAGGGGAGGGATGGGGATACCCAGGTGACTGGAATGGCTACCTGTTTTGATTTGCTATAAGGTATATAGGGAATGTAAACCGACAGAAGGCCTGGGGGCAAGGTAGGGCTGCAAAGGGGAGGAAAAACAAGGGTGGGTGGGGCAGGGGACCAGCCACGGTGGGGTGGCGGGGGCGGGGGGGTTCTCCCACCTCATAAAGCATCACTAGCCTTAGTCAGTTCTCTCTCGTGCCAAAGGATATGGGTTCTGTAGGGACTGGAAGGATCTTCTAGGGTCCTCTCATCTGTGCCCACTCCTCCTCCATCCTGACCCCCTCCCCCAGAGGATTGAAGGCCATATGCTGTAAGAATGTGGGGGTCAGGAGGAACCTTTCAGAGCCTCCGGTCCACTCTGTCATGGGTGACTGGCCAGTTTCGTGGGAGCTGGGATGGTAAGAACTTCTTTTTCAGGGACCAAAGCGCCCCCCACCCCCACCTCAAGCATCTGTTCCCACCCCGCACAACCTCTTCCAAGAGTGAGTCTTTGGCACGTATAATCTGTGACAATTTAAGCCCTTTCTTCTTATACTGCTTTTCAGGTTGCGGGAGGAAGGGGCGCTGCGAACAGCTGGCCAGCATTCACTTAATAATAAGGCTTCAGGTTCTGAAGCCTGTTATTAAAGCTCCCCCTCCACCCCCCCTTCTCCGGGCGAGGGAGTTCGCAAAGTGCTTGGAGTTCTATGGAAAAATAAGGTGCTCCGCAAATACAAAGTACTTATTATTTTCAGTTCCCTCTGATCAAATTAGGTGTCAGGTTTTAATCTGTCACCTGACACCCCTGATTGCTGGTTGCCAAGGTAGAATGACTTCAGCTTTTCAAGAATCTTGAGAATAATTGCATTCACGATCCCACTGTTCTGCACCTTCGACACACACTCCACCATCTGACACTTGTTCACGTGTTCACACAACCGCCCCCCACCCCCCGCCACACTTGTCTCCAATCCTTGGGCCACTGGGCTGGGTCCCCGCACCAGGTCCCCCCAGCACCTCCCCCGTGCCAGACCAGGTGGGGGACGCGCGGCGGAGTCTTGGGGGAAGGCACACAGACATCTCTGCAAGTGACTGAGAGCCTCACTTCTCCAAGGGTGGTACCCGGCCTGGCCGCACAGGCCTCCCTGAGAACTTGTTAGAACCTCGGGGCCTACCTAAGGTTTTGACCCTGCGGAGTCAGATTCTGTATTTTAACGAGGCGCCCAGGAGATTCCTGTGCATATTAAACTTCGAGAAGCACTTTTCAGGCTTGGATCATGGCAGCTGAGAAGCCAAATCACCCAGGGGACTGATGCTTTTTTCTTTTCTTTTCCTTTTTTTTTTTTTCCCCCCTCCCCCTTCATTGTATTTCCAGGCCCTGAATCATTCTATTTAGGAGAGAAGGCCTGGCCTCTGTTTTGTCTGAAAGCACCTCAGGTGATCCTGACCATCCGGGTTTGGCATCCCCATTTAGAGTTTACCCGAACCTTCTGCTGATACTCCCGAGAAGGAACATTCAAAGTCCAAATGATACAGAAAAGTCCCACCCTAACCTGGAGAATTCTTGGTTAAGTGCCTTTCCGTGTGGCTTCCCCAGGGGGCCATCAAGACACTAGGGTTTCCCTGAGGTCTCTTGCTGGGTACGTGTTGACAGTGCTTTTCAGCCCTGCCCCACTTGGGAACACGCCAGACATCCGGGGCTTGGCCCGGTTTTGGGGAGAATGACCAAGCTCGTGCTTCCAGCTGCAACGGTGGCCCTCTGTGATTTCTCGGCCTCACTGCTGCCAAATTCCACCTGATAATCCACCTCTCCAGCTAGATCCTGGGCTCTGGGTGCACAACCAGGGCCTCAGAAGCGGCAGCCCCTACTGAGGGCAAAGAGCACGGTTCTGTAAGTTTGCCTCCTCTCTCCATCCCTATTCATCCCAGGCTACTTAAACTGCCTCTACCTGCTCCAGTCTGTCTCACTATGTTGCTATCTGGGGACAATGAAATGTACATAGCTGGCTGGGGCGCCTGGGTGGCTCAGTGGGTTAAAGCCTCTGCCTTCGGCTCAGGTCATGATCCCAGGGTCCTGGGATGGAACCCCGCATTGGGCTCTCTGCTCAGCAGGGAGCCTGCTTCCTCCTCTCTCTCTGCCTGCCTCTCTGCCTACTTGAGATCTCTGTCTGTCAAATAAATTAAAAAAAAAAAATCTTAAAAAAAAAAAAGAAATGTACATAGCTGGGAAGAGAATGGATGGTACAGAGGTCACGGCCTCAACGTCTTCCTTTGAGAATGAGATGGCTGTTTTAGATCAGTAATTTTTCACAGGGAAACCCTCTTGTCTAACAAAATTGGGCCTGGACTTCCAGTTGAGAAAACTGAATGAAGCAGAAAGGGCTCTCTCAGTGATTTGGGGGATGAGCCCTCCCCAGTTCCTGGGGGGGAGTCTCTATGCTCCTAGGGTTCCCAAGAAGAAAGTTTGAGAACCAGCAGATAGCTAATCCCCAGTGTCACTCCTGGGGGCTTAATTTCTGTGAGGAAGATAAATGGGCCGCACTATCAGAAAAAAAAAAAAAAATCATGTCCTATTGCTTCCAGATTACCCATCCCATTTGCCTCCTTTGTTAGCTTGGCCTGTAGCCATTCGCTACATGTCAAAACTTCCATTTTCTCTACTGTAAGTTCCTCAAGCACCATCATTTTGAGAAATAATTTGTATGAAACAAATTTCAGAGAAACCTTTGAATTTGGTTTCCACTCTTGTTCCTTCTTTTTCCTGGAAATGAGAAGGATGTGGATTCACAGAAGAAAGGAGTGGCCCAGCCAATCCAAACTCCAAGAGAAACAGATTTTGGTGGGAGGAATCACAGATCTTAGGGCCAAAAGGATGAAGAAATGAACAACTCCAGGATTCTGCCCGCCCAAGGATACCATATCCATTCATGCCTCCCACATCTGTTGAGCACTAGTTCTGCGGGGCCCCATGCCAGACGCCTGTTACACAGTGTGATAGAGGCACAGGGTCAGTTCTCAGGAGACCCAGAGGCAGGGAGCTGGGCTGGCAACTGTGTCCTTCACAGCGGTGTTACAGTGTGGTAAGCAGGTAAGTACTATGCCAGGTCTTCCAGGCTTGAACAGAGGGATGAAGGTAAACTCCACAAGGACCGGAACCTTGTCTCTTACCTGCTGCTATCATTCCCAGAGCCTAGAACAGTGCCTGGCCGTGCTTTAGACAAATGCATGAGCAGCACATGGATAATGCAGGTGGAAGGAGGTGGGGTATCCTAGCTGATCGTTTTGTTAAAGACTCCTCGGAGGCCCTCTCAAATAAGTATGTGCCTTGTCCACCCTGACCTTGGCCTTGAGAAGGCTGCATCTGAGTGGTCGAGGAAGAATATGCAGATGGCCAGAAAGTACAAAACACTTGCAAAGCAACTTCCTGCGAGTATAAATCAAGGGAGTTGAGTTTTACAGCTAATCCAGAATTCAAAGAAGAGGGCTATTGCCTGTGGGCCCCACCCAGGGTGGCCTTGCGGTGAGGGGGGCGGGCGGGCACTCACATTGTAGATCAGCCTCCCCTCTTGCTGAGGGTTGTGACAGAGGCCCCAAGACACTGTGTGGAGCCCCTCCTGGGCTGGGCATAGCTGGGAGCCACGGGAGCCAGAGCAACACAGAGGGCCGAGAGAGGGAAGAACACGGGTGGGACTCCGCTTAAACACTGGTTTCTTGCCATTCTGAGCCCCTCCCCCAATCCTAGCCCCTTCTCCCGAGGCACTGATGGCGACTGTAATGACACAGTCAGGGGTGTGAACTGTTTCTCAAGTCCCCACCTCCGTGAAGGCAGGGACTGAGTCTCGTTCACCCCAGTACTGAGGGCTGGGCTTGGGTGAACGGCCATATGGACGCGGGAACCCATGTGTTGCTGGAGAAGGCGGGTTTGGACTCAGGTTTTGGAAGTGCAGAGGGCTGGGCAGGAGATGGGCGGGGACAAGGGGGAGGCAGGAGTCAGCATCAATGCTTTAGAAGGTCATCAGCTCACCTCCACGCTGCTCAGCCACTGCCGGACCGACAGGAACGACTGTCTGGCTGTGACATCGTACATGACGACGACGCCATCGGCCTTCCTGAAGAACTGCTGGGTGATGCAGCGGTACCTGTCACCGAGGGCCACATGTCAGGGGCTGCAAGGCATCCCGGCGGCCCCCTCGGTGGGTGGTGGAGGAGGCAGGGTTGGGTCAGGGGTGCTCCTCACCTCTCCTGTCCCGCCGTGTCCCATAGCTGCAGTGCCACGTATGAGCCATCAACGTGCATCATTTTCACCTGATAGTCGATGCCTGCAAGGCAGAGGGAGCCTATCACTTCTAGATCAGAGAACTATGCCCAGACTCCCCGCATGTCCAGAAGCCCGTGAGGCCAGGGGTGACAAACCTCCCTGAGCAGGTGCCCCCCGCCCCCAGGGAGGGGATGTGGGGACCTGGACGCAGAGGTGCGGAAGCTGAGCTCTGGTCCTGTCTCTGCCACTGAGCAGCTGTGGGGTGTGGATCAAATCGCTTAACCTCTCTGAACTGCAGTTTCCTTGCTGCAATGTAATTCACACCCTCTTTAGGGATTCTATAATAAGGCTCAAATGAGATCCCATATGTAGAAACGATACACCAAGGTGAAGATATTTGTTATTTTTCATGAATTTACTCCCTCATTGCAAAGATAGAGGAGGAGGAGACTGTCCTCCTATTTCTTTCTCCCGCTACTCCCTAAAATCCTTTTCAAAGTTCCCATAACAAAGTTCAATTATTCCTGGGGAATGGATCATACTTTCAGACTTCCATCAGCCAAAGCAAAGGATAGCAGAGGGTGAGCAGCGGCAGGTAGAGGGAGGGTCAGAAGAGAAGTGGCAAGGGAGGGAGTCAAAAGCAGCAGTCACCCCTGAGATGGGTTTTGAGCTTCTAATACGAGCCACTGGGCCAGTCAAAACCATCTCTCTGTGGCCTCGACCCTGCCCAGAGTCCTGCACCAGAGAGACAAGGTTTATACCCTACAGTGGCCCTCAGAGAAAAGAACCTTAATGCAGTTTCTCTAAGAACATATTCCTCTTTCCTACATCGTGTAAGAATGTTCACAAATATTTAGCACTTTTCAAAAAGTCTTGCTCCCTCATGGTATCGGATCTGGGTTCTAGAGGGCATCCCCTGCCACCTTCAAAAAGACCCAGGGGGAAGGAGTTGGGCCATCCTAACAGATTGCTGTGGAAGGGTCAGTAAGGGACAGCAATAGAAGCTTGGACACAGAGACAAAAGAGATGATAGAGAGGCAGTAAATAGGAAAGGGCATCCCAGCAACTGTCTCCAGGCAAAGCCGAGGGCACTAGGGGCCCAGGAGTGGCAAGAAGTGGGAGGGAGATTCGTCCACTTCTAGAATGTCAGACCTAAGTCCCTAAGCAGGGACTCTGGACGCCCTCTGCTTCACAGGCTATAGTGAGTTACAAGCCCAGCTCTGAGGCTCATTCTTTTTGCAATGGTGCCCTGTACCCAGGGACACCTGGCAGCCTCATTTCACCTAGAAAGGCCAAGGCTTAGTGCTCCCAACAAAACAGATTATGACTAGCTGTGCTGAATCTAGGAGGCTTCCCCAGTCTGTGCTCTGGGGGACTAAAGGAGCTGCCTCCTTTCCTTTCCTTCCCTTTCCCTTTCCTTTCCTTTTCTCTTTTTTAAAGATTTTATTTATTTGACAGAGAGAGACACAGCAAGAGAGGGAACACAAACAGGGGGAGTGGCTTCCTGCCAAGCAGAGAGCCCGATGTGGGGCTCAAACCCAGAACCCTGGGATCGTGACCTGAGCTGAAGGCAAACACTTAACGACTGAATCACCCAGGCGCCCCTTTCTGATAACAACTCAGGAGAAAGTCAACCATGGTTGACACACCTTCAGGGTCTGATCTGAAAGCAGGCTGATGGTCCAAAGCCCCAGGACAGAGCCCTCTCCTGAAGAGAAAGGCAGGCAGGTGGAGGGGCAGGTGGTGCCCCCTGGGTCTTGGCTGTGGTCATGATCTTGCTCTATCTCACTGGCCAAATACTTTGCTGGAGGACAGGGAGCTTGTCTTACAGGGAGCAAAGTGGTTTCTGTGTCCTGGTGAGCTTGCTGGGACTCCCAGCTGGGTACACGATGTACTTGTCTCCGCAACCTCAGACAGAGAGGCCTGGGAAACCGAGAAGCCCAAGGGGGAGCCCGGGGGCGGTGGCAGGAGACACAAGGAGTCGGAGACCAACAGAACAGGCAACACACAATGACGTAGGACCAGAGAGCCTAGAATAAACTGCTTTCTAAGACCACAGGCAGTTCTAACATTTCAAGAGCTGGGCAACCCACACTGTGTGTCCCAGTCTCAGTTTTGCCTTGACTCGCTATGCGACCTCGATGACATTATGTCATTTTGGGGTGTCTTCACTCCTCATCTGCAAATGAGGGATGATGGAGGATGTAGAGGGCTAGGTCAGAGGTTCATAATCTTGAAGTTCAGCTGTAGCATTCAAGAAACACATGGCAGTGACGCCCAACTTGCAACCTGTCTGGTTCCTGAATGACAGTTGGACGTCGGGGTCCCCCTGTCAGTGAGAATTGTGTCGTGTCTTGTCGGGGGATAGTGTGGGTTATAGCTGGGCTGATGGACTCCAAGACTGACATTAACCCTTCTGGACAAGACAGGCTCGAGATATCATTTAGAGTAGGGGGATTTGGGGAGGGGGGCTGAAAGTTGTCGTAGAGAAAAACTCCAGGATTTCTCTGCAGAGATGTGGAGTGGGATAGAAAACAGACTGGTGGCCAAAAGGAGCAGAGTGCACTCTGTTAGAAAAACACTTCTGGAAGAAACCTCTTGGGCGGTGGCCTGTGACTGACGGCAGGGGGCTGTGAACCAATGTGGGGCAGTGGAAGGAGCACAGGACTCGGAGTCCCAGTTTCCAGGGAGGGTTAGCTTCTATTAATCAGTCCTGTCACGTACAAAATGAGCTCCAGCGTTCTACAGAAACCATCATTTGACATCTCCAGGACGCCCACGGGGCTCAAGCACTTGCCTTTGAAGGAATCCGCTGGTCCTAAGGTGGGGTGGGCAGGGACCTCAAGTCACACTGCCACATTAGAGCATTTACATTGTGTTCAAGCCAAGAGTCCAGGAAGGATCATGTCCATATGAGGGAGCGGTAGACCTGAAGTCCCCTTTGATGGGGCTGGAAAGATTTAGGGAACTGCTGAGTCTCTCTTAGGACTCTGTTTATGCTGGTGGGGTTGCTCCTGACAGGGAGTGGATGGCCGGAGCCCCAGGCTAGGGTGAGAGAGCTCTGTCCCCCTAGAGCAGAATTCTGTGGCTCCTCTGTCTCTTTAAAGGGAGCATCTTTCTGGTGGCTGGTGTGACATCTGTTACTGACATGTGTACCAGAACAAGGCACGTTGTGTGGCAGGGAGACTAATTTCAGCTGCTGTTCCAGCATGTTCTGCGCAGTGTGATGAAGGGCATTCCTGATTTGGAATCTTTGATATTTTTCCCTTCCTAAATTGTAGGTGTTTCCATAATTGGTCTCCTGGGAAGTGCAAATTAGTCTGATTTTTCATTTTTCAGAGGCTTCCAGCTCAGGGGTACAGTTTGGAAATTTAAACGGCCCCTGATTCCTTGATTTCATCTACGGGGGAGGTGCGCCGTGCGCGCTGCTCAGAGGGACGCTTCTGAGGGACGAGGGGCTGGCACCCACCCCGTCTCCCACGAACCTGTGCTGGAGCCCTGACTTGTGGGGGCCTCCCCCATGGAATGCCCCCAGGAAGGTGAGTCCTCCTCCTACAGCCATTGGTTCCTGCAGGACACTGGGCTCACCCAAGGCCTGCAAGCCCAGACTTCTCCAGGCTTGGGTCATAGCCTCCCCTTCTTCCTGTTAGGGGCCTGATTCTTCATCTAGGGTGGGGGGCTCAGTCTTTGGGTGGAATGAGACAGGAGGGAGGGGACAGGAGAATATTCCAGATGTGATACCAATGGAGGAAAAGACCCAACAGTAAGGATGGGATGCCTGAAGCATGTGGGAAGAGACCCTCCTCCAGGCGCAAATTTGGAAGGAAGGGAAAGAACATGGAGCCTTCCCCAGGCAGAGTTCTGGAGCAGGGGAAGCCTGTCTTATAGAGCCAACCTGTCAGACAGCCGAAGGTCCAAGATGGTCTGAACAGAGAACCAGGCTTGGAAGCTGTCTTTGGTGACCTAGTTCGAATCTTCCAGGAGGAAAAACTCGAAGCACCCAGGGGTAACATGTCCTCCTAAGGTCACACAGCTGATCAGTGGCAGAGCCAAGATGAAAATCCCAGGCTCCTTAAGTCCCACTGAACCTCAGCAGCCTCCCCTGCCTATACCAACCCGTGCCCACCTCTCAGGATGGGCAAGTGTCCTTATCCCTCCCCAGGTGCTGAGCACACACCACTCCGTATGCTCAGGAGATACTGCGGAGTGGTACAGAAGGGGCCAGTGAGGGACCAATATAAGCACTGAATGAGCTGAGGGTATGTAGACAAGCTCTCAATCTCTCTGGGCCTCAGTTTCCCCATCTGTCTATTGGGCTGATAACAGTACCTTCTTTGTTGTGCGAAGAACAAAGCGTTCTGCGAAGGGTTGTGCGAAGACAGACTGAAGTGATGAATACAAAAGCCCCATGGTAAATATGCTTATCACATCAGTATGTTTTCAAATTCTGAAACAGCTGTCTTATCACTGTGGTTAAATGGTACATAGTAATCTCTCAGTGGATTTATTTTTGGCTTGAGTGATTCAAGCAAAAGGTAGAAGCTAAAAGGTCAGTACGCCCTTGGGTCTTGCCACATTTTCTAATGCAATGAGCAACTTTGGGTGAAGAGAGCAAAGGCCTCCATCTGAATAAAATATTAGTCGAGTGTGGGAACACATTAAGCCAAGATCATCCATTAATAGCTGAGCCTAATGAGCTTCCACGATGAAATCCAGCTGTCACCCAGCAGGCCTGGGCCGCAGATGGGTAACATGTGCTGGTAAAAGGAGTCACCCAGGGCACTGTCCTCCACCATACCCCTCTACACACACACACACATGCATGCACACACACGCACACATATGTGCACACTTAGGGAAGGGCAGGGCAGGAAGCTGCTGGCCCATTGGGGAGGCAGGGGTTGTGATGTTGAAGTGCACAGTTCAGGAAAAGCATAAAGCCATGCTGAAAATGGAGAAAAAAAATGATAAAAAAGATGGGCTTAGAGATGCCTGGTGGGCTCAGTCGTCAAGCGTCTGCCTTCAGCTCAGGTCATGATCCGGGGTCCTGGGATCGAGCCCCGCATCATCGGGCTCCCTGCTTGGCAGGAAGCCTGCTTCTCCCTCTCCCAGTCCCCCTTGCTTGTGTTCCCTCTGTGTCTCTCTCTGTCAAATAAATAAATAAAATCTTTAAAAAAAAGAGATGAGCTCAGAGGGGAACGTGGGCCCAAAGTCCACCTTTGCTGGCTGCAGCTCCCCTCAGGCTGGACAAAGGAAGTGTTCAGGGGCTTCACTCCAT
The DNA here is from genome assembly GCF_002288905.1 of Enhydra lutris kenyoni. NCBI lineage: Eukaryota > Metazoa > Chordata > Mammalia > Carnivora > Mustelidae > Enhydra > Enhydra lutris. The sequence continues at coordinate 4,721,149 of NW_019154153.1, forward strand.
GTGGAATGAGCTTAGGCAGCTGGCACTGTGCAGGAGGAGGATTGACCTTGCTCCTTCGGCCTCACTGGGGAATAAGGCGGGCGAGGGCCCTCTACCAGCAAGGCCCCACGGCCACTCCCACCGGACCCCCAGTCCCTTCCTGGGCTCTCTTCTAACTCCCTCCCCTTCCCGGGGCGAGAACTCACCCACGGTGGCTGCCAAGCCGGGGGCAAACCGGTCCTCACAGAACCTCCTCAGGAAGGACGTCTTCCCCACAGCGGAGTTGCCCACAAGCACAATTTTGAAGAGCCGGTCTGGGATGGAGGGGGAGGCTTCCTCCTGTGGATGGCAGACAGTCCGGCCCACTGCTGGCATGGCCACCAGCCCCACCTCCTGCTACGACCTGTGCTTCGATCAGTCCCTACCGGTCCGGGGGAAGGCGGGGACCTGGCCTGTGGACCAGCACGAGGGAGGGCACTCCAGTCTCGGGTACAAGGAGCTTTGGGCTCTGGGCATATGGGCTCCTTCTAGTATCAGCAGGAGGGAAGAGAGAAACTCAGTCAAACATTTGTGGTCTGCCTACAGTCCTGCGGACCCTGGGCAGAGGACACAGGGACGGGGAGCCAGGCCTGGGTGGCCGTGGATGGATGGAGGCAGCCATAGAAACAAGTAATTCAACACAAGCTTCCAACTGCTCCAGGAGCGTGGAGGGGGAGGGGGAGTCCAGGGTCCACGGTGGAAGGGGGGGGGGGGGGACACACTGCGAGCGGGGGCTTAAAGAGAAGGCAGAGATTCTCTGTGCAGGGGAAGGACAGGTGGGATGTTTGCAGGGGGAAGGGGAGAAAGAAGAAGACATAGGTATATCACGGGGGCAGAGACGGCCCAGGCTGGGGGGCCTTTATCTCTGCCCTATCACTGAAATCCTGGGCTGAATGGAGCATGGTCTTGCTTGCCTCCCGGCATGGCGCTCCTCCTTCCACCTCATCAGCTTCCAGTTAGGGCCCCATCTGCCTGGGAAACAGGTTGTCCACTCGGTAGGCTGGGAAATCCACCAGGCCGGACCAGACCCCTGGGCGGAGCTTTCCAGACTCAACGGTCACTGCGCTCTTTCTCCTTGCCCCAGTGGCCCGCAGGGGCTGGGAGCATGTCGGCCGGTGAGTTAGTTGGGACCCTAAAGCCCGGTGGGGAATGGACTTGTTCTAGGACAGCCGGAGCCACAGAGCAACCAGAGTCCTCTTGCCCACAGGATCGCTCCTTCCCACTGACTGCTTGTTTGCTCGCCCAAATCCTGCCTCCAGGCCCAGCCCAGCCCTGCCTGGCCAAATGAGGAAGCTCTTCTGGATCTATTTAGAAGCAGATTTGAGGGAATTAGCTCCTCTCGTTCAGCAAATACTATAATGGAGTGGAGGCAGATATTTGCAGTACTTGAGCCGTGGAGAAAAGCCATTAACAGCCTTTTGGGGAGAAATCAATTCCACACAGTACTTAAGAGGGAATTCAAGGTCAATTACAGGGGTTTAATCTAAACTTAAAAAAAAAAACAAAAAACGGGCGTCTGGGTGGCTCCGTGGGTTAAGCCTTTGCCTTTGGCTCAGGTCATGATCTTGAGGTCCTGGGATCGAGCCCCACATGGGGCTCTCTGCTCATCCCCCACCCCCCAATGCCTGCCTCTCTGCCTACTTGTGATCTCTGTCTGTCAAATAAATAAATAAAATCTTAAAAAAAAAAAAAAAAACAACAACCAACAAAACCCACACTCATAAACTATACCCTCTGCCCCATTTTTTACATTCTTTTAATGCATAAGGGCATCAACTCTGCGGGTCCCTGCTCAGCCTCAGCCTCCTGTTGTCATTTGTGTGACTAAATCTCAGGGCAGCAATCTGTGTATCCCTAGGCCTGTCACCAGGCGGAGAATGTGAAGCCCAGAGCAGGAGGAGATGGTTCTGGCTGCAGAGGCTGTGTCAGCCCCATTCTAGAAGGAGCAGGGGCTTTTGTAGGCCAGAGGAGATCAACACCCTGATGGTCCAGCTCTGGACAGGCCCCACCTCCCAGGCGCCGTGAACTCCAACTCATGTCCACTCATATGCCCTGTGTCCCCTCTGGGGGACAATCCTCAGCATGATAACCAGATTGGGGGGAGGGTGCTAGAGTAAGATCTGTTCTCATTCTCTGTCCTGCCACTTTTAAAAAAAGTAATAATAAGCTTTAAAAAATAAAAGTAACACATGTCAATTTTTTAAAATTAGGAGAAACAGAAAAGTAGAGAAGAAACTAATAGTTATTCATAGTCTGTCTTGCCACCCAGAAGTGGGCACTATTCATATTTTGATGCATTTCTTCTAGGCTTTTTTCTATGTGGATGAATGAATATATGTTTTATTTAAAACGGTTTGAAATATTATACACAATTCTACTCTTTCTCATATATTATTAAATTTTAAATATGTCTCCAAGTCAGAAAAGTTTCTTGAAAATGTGATTTTATATTTTTTATATTTTATTTATTTATTAGAGAGAGAGAGTGTGTCTGTGCACACACGAGTGGAGGGGCAAAGGACAAGCAGGTCGCCCGCTGAGCACAGAACTGGACACGGGGCTCCATCCCAGGACCCTAGAATCATGACATGAGCTGAAGGCAGATGCTTAACCGACTGAGCCACCCAGGTGCCCCTTGAAAATGTGATTTTTAACAGTGCTATAATATTCTATTGAATTTTTTCAAGTATTTGCTAATATACAGGGCCATTTTTGAGTTAAATTTTTGTCTGAACTTGGTTATTAGGAAAGATTGCTAGGAGTAGAAGTGCTGGTTTAAAGGATGTGGAATTTCTAAGTTCTCAATTCTTGTTATCAGTCTACTGTCCAGAAAGGCTGTACCAATTGATGCCTCCACAGCCTTGCATGGGAGCGCCGGCCTCACAGAGCTCTTGCAAAGGGCAGACCCTCTGGGGAAGCTGCCTCGTGATTCTCTGAGAGCACACTTCCCGTCTGCGGCAGCTCCTGTCCTGGGCTAGTTGGTAGCACACGTGATGGAATCAGCACCCATGTGAGAGCATGGGGTGAAGAGGCTGTGCTCCTGTCCCTGGGGGACCGGACCAGACCTCGCTCCTCTGGGCTTCTACTTTCCCACCTGCCACAGAGGAAAAGACACTGCTGACACGCCCCATCCGCTCATGTGGTCCAGCACCCCCGGAGGCTTCGTTCTCCCCTTCACCCTATCTCCTACTGACCTCTTGACACTTTTTTACATTTGGGAGCAGAGCTTGGGTATTTAAAAGCCCAGTGGGTCCCCTGCCCACACATGTAGGTCTTTGCGGAAGGGAACGTGGGAGGGCGTGGAGGAGGGAGGGGTTGCTACCCACCACTGGTGCCATCCAGCTCTTACTCGTCCCCTGGCCCAGGGTCCTTTGTAGAAGGGATATGTAGCCATCTTAATCCAGGCCCAGGAATGACAACTGGTGCCAAGAAGTCCCCACGGTGGTTGGAAAGGTGTCCCAGTACACATGCCCCAGTACGACAAGTTCTTGTCACATGAGCCATTTGGAAATGCCCAGATACCCATTTGGGCCACCCGTGTACAGGGAGGAGGCTCTTTCACACTGTCATGGGTGTTTCTGTAGACTTTCAGAGTGCCCAGTGGGAGGTGAGGGACTGGAGGGGTCTATACCTGGGCCTGGGTCACAAACAAGGTGGGGAACATCATCACCATGAACCAGAGGAAGATGGTTACTATGGCCTCCTTCTCCCGCAGCACTGAGCAGGAAGCCCTGGTGGGGAGTGCAGGCGGGATGAGGGACAGGAGGAGCGCCCTCTAGGGAGGAATAAGCAGGGCATTTGGGAATGAAAGGATGGTTAGCCAGTTGGGATGATGACATAAGCTTTACAGAGCAATGATTGGCCTTGCTGAGAACAGTTACAAAATATAAGAAGATTTATAATTTTTAAAGTATGTGATATGTTATGCTAAGAGCCAAGCAAGATGTCTGTCTAAACAAGTCACTCAATAAATGCTTCTGATCTGAATCAGAAAAACAGAACACAAGGGCAAGCAACAGAAATTATAAGGAGAATTTACAAGGACCCCTGAGCCTCCCCAGTGACACTCAGTTCCACAGGGCAAGCTGGTATCTGATGGAGGCAAATAGGGTGATTCATAAGACCAGCCACATCTGACTTCCTGAGCTACCTTTGAGGCTCTTGGGTTCAAATGCAAGAGACAGGCATAAAAGTGACATCAAGAAACCAACATAGGATGTGTCCTTACCTTAGACAAGGCTTCTTTTCCAACAGGCTGCCTTCGGGGAGATGTAGGTATGGGTTCCAAGGGTCTGGCCTGCTGGCTTTGTCCTTCCACTCTCTGCTGGGAGACCGCCTCCTCTTTTGAGCATTTGCTCAATGGCTGCTCTAAGCTGCCATCCAGGAGCTGGGGCAGGGGGTCTTCTTCAATGGAGATGATTCTGCGGAGTGCCCGGGGGAGCGGACCCCCAGCCCCTGGCTCCTCTTCTGGAAGGGGATATCCACTCAGGCCAAGGGAGCTTCTCCTCCTTGGGAGGCCAAACACATCTTCTTCCTCCTCTGACTGGCTATTACGGGGTAAGGAAGAAAGAGAAATGGGGAGAATATCATAAAATATGTCAATATGGAAACTAGAGACATGTGTAATAGCTCTGTGATAAACAACTAACAGAAAAGCATCACACCTTGGGGGTGGAAAGCTCCAGGAAAGGAAATAAAAACAGACCCTGCATTCTCTAGCTCATTCACCCAACACACTTCTGAAAGTGTTTAATGAATACGAAGGTGATAAGGTGGTGGTGATGATAAGGAAGGTGGTGGTGATGATGATGAGGAAGGTGGTGGTGACAATGGTGATGAAGGTAGTGATGATGATGATGGAGGTGGTGGTGATGATGATGGAGGTGGTGGTGATGAGGAAGGTGGCAGTGATGATGATGATAGAGAGGGTGATGATGAGGAAGGTGGTGGCGATGATGGTGATGAAGGTGGTAATGATGAGGAAGATGTTAATGATGAAGGTGGTGATGATGAGGAAGGTGGTGTTGATGATTACGACCAGGTATTTAGCTAATGACACAGTTGAGCACAGATGGACACAGCCCTGTCCTCACAGAATGCTCAGCTCAGTGGGGGGCTGAAGCAGTAATGGCACAACTAAATACGCTGCAACAAGCTGTGATAAGTGCCACAAAGGAACAGTAAAGGATGTGACAAAAGGAGTATAAAAGATCTGGAAATAAAGCATCTTCAATTAACAATCAGGTGGCCTTGGCTGTGATCCCAATACCAGCCCTTACTGACTGTGCCACTAGGGAAAACACTTCAACTCTTCGAAGCTTCAATTCCCTCACTGTAAAATGTGGCTCCTGCGGCCTGCCTACGTCACTCATAAGACAATGCACAAAAGCGGATGTGTTCACAGAACAGCCCTCAGTTAAGTGAGTGAGGGGGACTGCTGGTCTGGGAAGAGCTCAGAAGCAGCTGCCCGTTTGTGAATGGGTGAGGAAGCCAGGCTAGGTACCTCTACCTGCCTTTCCTACCTTCCTCTTTCAATGTCCCTGCCACAGGGTCAGTGTCAGGAGTAAGTGGCCTCAGAGGCCTATGTGCATATTTGCTTCCAGAAGCATCTGACCATTAAGAACGAGGAAAAGCAGAAGGAGGTGGAGGGAACTGGGCAACCAGATTTGAGTCAATGCTCAGGCTGTATTTTCAGAAGGTTTTCAGGGCAAAAGCCTTGTAGACCCTTCCTGGCACAGGAGTTCAGGTCTCTGGAGACAATTAAAGCTGAGAAAGGTTTTAAACGGAACTCAAGTTCCCAACGGAAACACGCAGGCACACACACATGCAAGGATTAGAAAGGAGAACAGAAAGCAAATCAGGTGAGGAGGTGACAGGGCCAAAGGAGACAGAAGGGAGGCGAAGGTCGCAGAATATGCAGAACAGGGAGGCTCCCCTCATTTTGGCCCCTGGCTTATACTATTTACTCTTCCTAAGGACCAGTAATAGGAAGGGAAAAGAAAAACACTGCATGTATCATTGTTCTGAAGTTAAGTGCAACTCTGAAAGATAAATTAAGATAGAGTGCTCACAAAAATGGTGACTTAATTTGGGTCCCTTGATACAAAATAAAGAATTCTGTAGCAATTCAGGGACCTTCCCACTTATTTATAAAAATCATAGTTTTTAATAGAAGCTGACTGTCTTCTTCCCAACACATTTCTTCTACAGTCTAACAAGCCTACGGACTGCTTATCCCCTGCAGACACAATTAGTATTCCAACCACTTCCACTCTGCTTACACACACGAGTGCGCGTGTGCATGCCCAAGCAGAAAAGCGTGCACATACACACACAGCATGTTTCTCGAAAGACCTTGCAACCAGAAAAAAGAAACGACCACTGAAACAGCCCTAAAATGAAGCATTTCTTGGAAAAAGCTTTGGATTTGGGAAATTCTCAAACACAACTGACATCCCCTATGACCCTTAGATCAGCACAACAACATTTATCTTTGGTTTTGCCACCAAGCGCTACATATGAGCAGCAAGAGCAGTGGCCTCTGCCAAAGTCTGTTCTGGAATTCAGGGTGCACGATTTGTAACCTACCTGCTTCTTGTCTGTTTCCTTTCCTCCACCCGAAGCTCTACAAAACCTAGGGTCTCTTTTGCTCACCATTGTATACCTAGCATGTAGCATAATATCTTGCACATAATAAGCACTCAATAATGGATGTTGATGGCAGAACTCATGTTTAATTTACTTTTGGAGACTTCACAGAATTCAAAAGAATGTCTGGTACAGATTAAGCAATCAGTGAATGTTTGTTGAATGAATATATTCTGTGCTGAGCAACCAACAGGCCAACCATTACTGCAGAAAACTGCATCCCAAATTGTATCCTTCTGTTGAGGATACAATTTTCTTTAAGATAGATTTTATTTTTAAGATTTTATTTATTTATTTATTTGAGAGCGAGAGAAAGCAGTGGGAAGAACAGAGTGAGAGGGATAAGCGGAGTGTGGAACCCGACACAGGGCTCGATCTCAGGACCCCAAGATCATGACCTAAACTGAAATCAAGAGTTGGATGTTCAACCAACTGAGCCACCCAGGCCCCCCTCTGTTGAGCTATTTAGAGGAAGAATTCAGGATGATTGTGTCCAAAGACTTGACCAATGAGCTCACTGACATCTCCAGGGTCACTTTCCTTCCTTCCTTGTATTGTGTATTTCATGCCTACTGTCCTCAGGGTCTCCTGGATGAGCAAATTCATTCACTTTCTCCCTGGCTTTGATACTTAGGGGTCTGGTTGCCTTTACCTTTCTGTGGCCGTCTATGTGGACGGAACACATGCCAAAAAAGAAGGGACAGTAGAGGACTGGCTTGTCTCTTTTAGGGGCAATGGGCCAGCCCTCTGGGGATTCAAACTCGATTACTGTGCTGTCTAATCACAACAAAAATTGTCATCTTTGAGATAATTAAATGTGAAGCCTTGAGGGGAATCCGCCAAGCACAGGTCCCACTCCTGTTTGGAAAGGAGTTCAGTTTGCAGGGGTGAGGGGCTTTCCCACACTTCAGTTATGCTTCAGAGCCCAGTCATGTCCCCACCTCGGGCCACTTCCTGAGAGCCGCTGGGCTCAGAGCCAGCTCCCAGTGAGAGCAAGACCGAGGAACACATGATGAATGAAGAAATCGGGGGTGACTTACCTCCTAAGAATCCCTCTGCCATCCATGTATTTGCCTATCACAGAGCCAGATCTCTGTTTCCAGTTCGCCTTGGAAGCAGCTGTGTTTGCCTTGGCTGCCTTATCTTTCTGTAGAAACACAAAATGCCCTCAGACCCGTGCCTGCTGATCTCTCCCAATGTTTGAGCAGAGAGGGCTCCACTTTCCCACCTCAAAGTTCAGGCTCAAAACCAAATTCTGAAGTATGAAGCAATGTTTTGGTCTCCCTATTAGCATTGTCTTACTCTTTCCTTTTGCTATTGTTTCTCATCAGGATCCCAACATCTCCCACCCAATAATCCAATAGAACAAATCAATGCGCAGTTTAGAGCCTGGGGTCCACCTTGTGGCCCTTCATAGCAGCACTGACAATTTGCAATATGACAGGAAGAGATTACGTGGAATGCATTGGAAAGTATTTAGGGGCAGAAAAGACAGTGCATCTTTAAATCCCACTCATTCGTGTGGCTCCCACTTCTCTTTATTTCCAAAGCCCCAGAAATGAGAAAGGGACCAGCTTAGAGGATCGATTAGCCCGGTGCCCTGTGGTGGGTGGGGGCTTACAACCCAGCTCACAGCACTCCCCGGCGATGTCTTCCGGGACATGAGGGGGAGTTAGATCACAGGCAGAATCTCTGGTTAACCAGCCTTCCCCACAATTCCCAATGACTCTTAATGAGAGAAGGAGGGGCTGCCGTGCTCCCGGGGCCCCTGAAGGCACAGCTATAATGATTCCAAATTAATCTTTAATTATTATTCAGCATGCACATGATTTTATCCCTCTTTCTTCTATTCCCTACTAGGGTTCTTAATTCCATTTCCTTTTCAAAGCAAAATGAGTTTGGCAGGTGAAGGGAAATGAGGTTAAAGGGTTAGGGTGACCTTTGGTTGGACGTTTTCAAATAAATTCAGTGTTACTTCTGAAACAATTATAACCATTATCATCATCAAACAAACATGTGTAGGCTGAAGCCTTGCTCTGACAGTACATGGAGGTGGGCGGTAGAGAATTCTGCTGCCAGTCAGGGACAGGAAAGAAATGGGGGTAGAACGAGATCCCGCCCCCCCCGCCCCCAGGGATTTGTAGTTGTAAAACAGCTGCCTTATGCTGACCACATTCAGGCCACTGTCCAGCCCAGGGCTCAGAGCCTATGACCCTCCTCTTTCCAAGAGTTTTTCTCAAAAGTCCCTATAATATAGAAAAAGAGGATAGGAATTCCCTTTCCTTGTGTGAGAGCAGGGGGCATGTTTGGGGAGGCTAAGCACTTGCCCCAGGACACAGGAGAAATTCACAAGGTACTAGATCCTGATGATTAGGAAATCGCATTGGTGAATCCTATCCCCTCTCCCCATCCCTTCGAGCATCCAGAGGCTCCTGTCTAAAGGGGAAGATGAATAGAATATGGCAGCCTGGATTTTGTTTAGTGTGGCTCCAAGCGAAGACCTCTAAGTCAGCAGAGGATTCTCTGCTCTCTGGGAGAGTATGTAAGTGCAGCATTCAGGCACGGAGGAACAGGGGTCCCCACAGAGTAAAAATGTGTACTTAGAATCAACTCTGTTAATAGCGAAATATACATTTTTAATTTGTTCTATGATGGTATAAAAATGCAAAATTTTTCATCAAGAGATTACAAATGTTAATGAAGAAAAAACAAAAACAAAAACGTGTGAGCATTTTGGTTAAAAGGGATTGTGGTATTTCGACTCTGTCATCTCCTCGATAACATCTACCGTGTCCATGTCCGAGTGATCTGCGACCTTCCCAAATATTTTAGTCTCTATACGCCAAGAGGAAAGTGCATTACTTCATGGAAAATTCACACACTGCTACTCAGAAGGCGACCCTGCGTTTTTATTATTCTCAAAAAAAAAAAAAAAAATCCATGCCATCGTCTGCTCCCCAAGAAGGGAGGAGCCAGACATCAAGACATTCCTGGGCCAGTCCCAGCTCGGGCTCTGGGTGCCAGGGGACCCAAATCCTGTCAGGAAAAGGAGCACAGGGCAGTTACCTGAAAATGTATGTCCCGTTCATCCCGAAGATGTTTGTTTCTTTCCCTGCAAATGGAAAAGGGGAATCTCTTTAGACATGGTGTTTGGGGTTGGTAGATCCAATAGCTGTCAGTTTGCCAGGGAGGAGGGTGCGGAGAACTTGACATGGAAGGCACAGGGAACGTGTGGAATCTCTTTCCTTAGGGACAGTGACAAAGGGTAGTTTGTGTGTCCCTCAGCTGGAGGCAGGGGGAGAGACAGGATGACCTTGTGACACCCATAGCCCTTCAGGATGCTACCACTAGGGAAAGCCTCCCCCAGAGGGCAACCAGAAGTTTAGGTGCACCTGTGAGCTTGCTATTGGGGACGCCCTCTCTCTGAGCTTGCTATTGGGGCGCCCTCTCTCTGAACCGTTCATTTCATGCAATCATGCAGTCACTCAACAAAAGTTTCCTGAGCACCCACTCCAAGCGGAGCACGGCTCTAGCTATCAAGGTTACGAACAATGAATACAAGAAGGACTTCCTATCCCCAGGGCATCTTATTTTAGTGCTGAGGTCATTGCTATTGAGAAAGATAAAGCAAAGACCCGGAAAAAAGAGTGTCAGAGGGCGCAGTGGTAGCTCTGTATGGCGGTCACAGAGGGGACATCTGAGCAGAGACCGGCAAGAGAGGGGACCTGTGATGATATTTGAGGGAAGAGTGTTACAGGCAGAGGAGACAGCAAGGGCAAAGCCTGGAGTCAGGCTCTACTGGACGTGTGTGAGGAACAGAAGTGAGGGCATCAGAATGCTCAGAGGAGAGCCATTAGGATATGAGGGCAGAGAAAGTCGGGGTGGAAGTACAGCCCTGACCATTTGTGGTCTTGTGGACCATTGTAGGAAGTTGGGATTTTACTCCAAAAGAGATATGAAGCCATGGGGGGATGGGGAGTGGCAGTAGAGTATCCTGATCTCACTGAAGTTTTATAAGGAGCCCTACAGTCTAGATGCTGGGTTCCTAAGCACGTGTTCCTGAGTGTCCTGAAGTTGTTTCCACTCATCCCTTCCTCACCCCGTCACATCCCCCCCATTGTCCCGAGTCCACCCCCTTGCTCCCCGCAATCTCCGGCTCCACATTCCCACTATGCCTCTCCCTGGCATTATCTCGCTATTGACTCCATTTCCCCACTGCTCTGTCACTACCTGGTGATATCACTATGGAGGAAAACTGCCACATCTGGGCTGCCACCAGCTGCAGAATCTAAGCTTGTAAAGCATGCGACAGCACGGAAAGGCTTCAGGCGTGTGATTCTGCACCAATGCTGGTCTCCATCAAAAAGAACCGTGTGTACAGAGCTGCCTTGTTATTCTCCCCTGCTCGCTCTCTTGAATCTGTCCTTTTCTTCTGAGTACAATAGAAAAAAGGGGAAAAAAATCTCAAAAACTTGTCCTTGTACATCTTGTTCTCTTCTTTCCACTAAAGCCTCCCTAAGAATCAAGACCTGCTCTCAAATGGATTAGAACTTGGCCACAGCCCATTGAGTTCCGAGCACTTTCTCATTTGGTGGCATCACAGATGCCAGATATGGTGACCTCACCCGGCTTTCCAATAAAACAAAGAAGAAACTGGCATGCCTGGGTGCAGCAGTGGGGTAAGCATCTGACCCTTGATTTCGGCTCAGGTCACGATCTCAGGGTCCTGAGATGCAGCCCCATGTCAGGCTCTGTGCTCAGTGCAGAGTCTGCTTGGAATTCTCTCTCTTCCCCAGTCCCTTCCCCTACTTGCTCTCTAATAAATAAATAAACAGAACAGAACAAATCAGGGTGTCCCTGATTCAAGACCACTCCGTGCACTCTGAAAAATCACCTCACGCCTCATCACCGTTCCCACGAGGTGCTGGGCAGACAGAAGGTACAGGAACTTGGAAACCTCACAGACAAAAGTGAAAATCCCACCTTTCCCACACAGGGTTTGGTTTTGGCACATCCCAGAACAATGAGCTTTGAATTTACAGTGAGTCCTAACAAGCTGAGGAAACTCTCAAGTCCTTTGCTCTGTTTGTGCTCTATCCGTGATTTATCTACTCATTCGACAGACTTTGCGAGATTACGGCAGAATCTAGAGAACCAGCCAGATACCGATCTCAGTTCCGGCTTCCGCAGTGCGTAGCTCTGGCTCTTTTGGTAAATGGCTTCGTTTCTCTGCTATCAATTTCCTCCTCTGTTAATTTCTCTATCAGCCACTGCCCTCCTTTCCTTAGTTTCGTTGAAGATGAAAGGGTACCAAATCTGCCTCAGGGCAGCCGCTCAAGAAATTCAGTTCCCCTCCTACCGGACCAAGCACCGCACAAGGTGCTGCGAGAAATGCCATGAAAACGAGGCAGAGCCTACCTGCCCAGGTGCAGACAAGAGGGATGCGAGCATGTGTGTGTGTGGATGGACCAAACAAGATACACTGGGGATCAGGGGAATGAGGGCATTCTCTCGGCGGCTCTGACTGTCCAGAGTGGAGGCAGGGAAGACTCTCAGATTGGCCCTTCCCACCCAAGGCACCTGGGATGTGCTCTTGGAGCACACATGGGGCTCACGCACCTCAGGAAATCCAGCTGCTTCAGGAGCCCTGACTTCTCGCGCTGCAGACTCTCCGTCACGCGGTATACTTCCCTGAGGAAGAGGCAAACACGGCATTTCTGAGCTTCCATTCTGCCACGGTGGGAGGGGCTGTGCCGAAGTTGGACGCCCAGGACCCTCCCACTGGAACCCAGCAGGCAGTGCCCCATCCTGGGGACCGGGGGGTTTAGAGGACTCTGTCTCCCCTCAGCCCCCGGACAGCACCTGCCGCATGCACATGGTTCCAGCCGTGATCTCACTTCACCAGTACGGACGTCCTATTCGGAAGGTGAAATCATCCCCATTTCAGAGACACACACCGTCAGAGCGTCAGTAATTCTCCTCTTGTCACAGGGACCATCCATGACTGAGCCAGGGTTCTAATCTAGACTAGGACCTCCTACTCCCAAACCCATGAACACGGCGCCCTACCCAGGCTCCAGGTGGTCCTGCACAGCCCAGAATTCAGGAATTAGAACAAATATTCTTCTCCAGCCCCATCTTGGAGGGTAAGAGCAGAATTTGTATTTTCTTCCCTAATGCTGGTTGTGTTCATTTCCAGGAGCTCCAGAAGAATCATTCCTCCTTCCTTATTTTCCCCTGGAGGTCTCCTGTCTGTTCCTAGATCTCTGGAATTTCCACTGTTGGCCATTCATTTCTTTAACTTTGGATTTCTTATCTCTAGCCAGCAAGCAGAGATTAAATGTATCAATTACAATCAGATGCTTATATCTCAGTGTGAAGGTGTCAGTCATATCAGGAGTTTTGAGGAAGGGGAGGGAGAAGCTGAAAGGTAGCTGAGGCGTCTGGAGAGTGACTCAGACAGTGAGGCAGGTTTGGTCCCCTCTGGTTTGGTCCAGAGTGTTAGCATTTCTCTCTGCAACCCGGGGCTCTGCCTGAAGGCACAGTCCACAAAAAGCAGCAAGAAACAAAAGAAGAGTGGGGGAGGGAAGAAGGAAGGCAGGGATGGAGCAAGGAAGAGAGGAAGGAAGGGGTGAGTCAGGAGGTATTCAACACTACCCAGGGAGGAAAGGAAAAAAAGAAAGCAGAACGGGGTGACATCAGAAAATAAGCCTCGCTGAACTTCACAACTTTGTCTCCATTCTTCCTCTATGCTCTGCACCAGTTTAGAAATGTTTAAATCTCTCCTAAGCTTACTGCAAAAGGTCCATAGTTCCAGATTTCCAAACCACTTCTAGTGTAGGAAGCATCTTCCAGCCTCAGAAATGAGTGCATTTCCACAGGCTGTCTGGGTTCCCGGGATTGTGCCCACACGGAGGCTGGGAAGGACAGTTACTGAGTCATCGTGTGCCCCGCCCCCCCAACCCCAGCCCCAACCCTCAGTGTCATTACTGAGCTGGTGAAAATAGCACCTGCTTGTTCGATCCATCCAGACTTGGGCCAAACTCACCATAATCAGATTCCTTAAAAGGTATCGGTGTTTTTTCCCCCCGCTTATGGAATAATTATAAAGTCAATTCACAACAAAAACAGACTGAATCAAATCCTAAGTTCACCTCAGACAATCCTAATTAAGCAACAAAACTTCTCTCGCTCCTGCAGAGCTGCAAATTCCTAACATTTTATTACCAATTATATTTAATTTCAACTTGAGGGAAAACAATGTATTTTCCATTACCCAAACCGGGTCCCCAAGTCCCTGTCTAGGATTCTGCTGTGATGAGCAGTATGTGAGCGTAGCTGCCTGTGTGCGGCTGCTCAGCCCCGGGAGCTGAGACAGCTTTGTGGCTCCTCTGCCCCAACGCTGAGCTCGGATGACACCAGGAGCAGACAGCTTCATCCTGCTAAGGACAATCACTTCTTGGGAATCTGAGGTCTGTGCTCTCACAGGGTGTTTGATTTAGGAGCCAATTCCTAAAAAGCAAGGCAGTCCGGTCTCCGCCCTGTTTACATAGCGCCTGTTGGCCACTGAAGCCACACAAACACGCACGTACATACGCACGTATGCTACATATCGACATGAACATATGTCTACCTGTTTGTCTGGGAAACAGACATCTATTTAGATACCCACAAATACTCAGGCTTTTTGTGTGTTAACAAAAAGAGGGGCATTCCTGAAAAACCAAATGACACTTGGAAATATGACCAAATGACCTTCAAAGTCCTTTTAACTAGACGTCACAAAGGTTTATACTAGGCAATCTGTGGACTGAGAGGGAAAGAACTTGGCATTTTTCATAGGAGTGACTGGCGAGAGGTTTATGGTCTCTTTAGAGAATTGCTTGCCGTTGGCTTTGTTTTCTGGAGAGGGATGAGATAGGGAATGTCTCCAAAATACATTGTCAAGTGAAAATTCAGGCTAATGAAGAACAGTGTACTACCACTTTGTAAATGAAAAGTGTGTGTGTGTGTGTGTGTGTGTGCGCGCGCGCATGCATAGAACATTCTGGAAGGAAACCAGGACTGCTGGCCTCTGGGTGATCGCTGGCCCAGAGTCATGGGTGGGGCAGGGGGCACGCAGGCCTCTTTTGGGGTGTATATCCTTTTGTGCCTTTTGAATTCTGTGCCTTGTTATAAACTACCTACCCCAAACAGAAATTCATTAACAAAATAGAGAGGTAACTGCTTTTCAGCTAACCTTCATCTTTATATTATCTCTACGGCTTGATTGTTCCTTCTTTATCTTATTTTAAAATCAAGTTCTCCTTCCTAGAGCATCTTCAGAGAAGAGAAAAATTAATTTGGCCCATTCAGAATCCTAGCTGATAAATGACTAAGTCTTTTTATCTCCCAATTCCATCCCCTCCCTTCCTGGCTGCTCTGGTACAACATCAGGCAGCAAGATGTTGGAGGTCGGGGGAGTGCCTGCTGTCGGGACGACTAGACTTGGTCCCTGTTTTCTGGTACTAACCATGTGGCTTTATGCCTCATGGAGCCTCGGTTTCTTCGTTCATAAAATGAACAGGTGGGCTAGAGGCTAAAGGCTCTCACTGCCCTTGTCTCCTGACCTCCCAGATGGGACACTCCGGGGCTCTGGGCATGCTCTCTGACTGCAGCATTGAGCGCTTTTTGAAAACAAGCCACGAAGGTTCTGAAATCATGTGTCTCTCCCTTCTAACCCTCCTTTTCAATTCCCAACCTCCAGAGATTGTGTCTCTGGCTTGGTTAATTAAGATAAGACTTCAGCAAGATTTTAATCCTCATGCTGTGATTTGATACCCTAGCACTGGCTGCTTATTTCCATTTGCTGTTCTAATGCTTGTGCCTTCAGATGTTTGTTGTTTTAGAACTTGATTGAATTTTTAAGAGGCTGAATCCTTAATTCTGTTTGTAAAGTTAAATGCCTGCGCCTTGTTGGCCTGCTCTCAATGAGGAGGAACTGATTTTGCTCGTTTGCGATGAAATACACTGTCCTGCCACAGGTCATCCAAGAATTGGAGTGAAGGGTTTTGTTTTGTTTTAAGTCAGCTACTCGGAAATACATTTTTTTTTTAAACTAGAGAAATCTTATTTGGGTAAAACTCTACATGCAAACACATTTCCTCCCTCTCACCCCAGGCAATCAGTCCCAGGCAGCACAGCAGAACATTGGGACTTGGGCCCATGGACCCAAATGTTGCCAGTGTCAGAGGGAGGGAGGGCTTTCACTTAACAAGGAGAAGGTGAACGTTTCTACAACTCAGCACTGCTAAGCAACACTGCCCTCTGAAATCAGAGCCTCAGTAATACCTGGCACAGGGCCAGGCACACGTGACCTTCTGCAGAATGAATGAAGGGAACCAATGGGAGCCTGAGCGAGTAATGCGTGAGCGATGGCCCGTCCTACTCCTGAATCAAGTGTTTTCTGGCTGACTCATCATGCGCTGTGGGGAGGCAGCCAGATGCATCTAGCACTGAGCCTCGTGCGCCAGTTCCTTAAGACCCTGGACCCTTGGCTTCCTCATCCGTGCGGTGGATACTCACAGTTCCTGCCACAGCAGGATACTATCAGGTTCATAGGCAATTATGTCGAATTATTGACATGGGGGCGATACACAGAATGCACAAAACAGTAACCAGCAGAGAAGTTTTCAATAAACGTTTGACAAGTGACTAAGTAAACGGATGTACGGGTAAATGCGTGAATGAATAAACAAGGGGGAAGCCCCCATCCCTGGGCACGCCAAGGAGTGCATTTGTTCTCAGAAGCCAGTGCTCCCAAGACGAGATAAATAGCTGGTCCTCCAGCAACTGCTCAGGCTTAGCACGCAGACCCAGCCCCGGGTCCTTCCTCGCACCTGCCTCTGTCCAATAGGCCACGCCCAGTGCAGCTTAGTGGCGAATGGGACCCCGAGAGACGTGGGGCTCCCACGCACTGGGCCCACATGGAGGAGAGAGTGGGCAGCCTGGACTGAGGATTCCTGGGCACTGTCACACTCCCACAGATTCTATGCTGACCTAAGATGCCTACTTGCTTCACTCTTGTCCTGGCTCTTCCCATCTCTCAACTATGACAGTCACCTCTCTTTCTGCTCTCAAATAAATCTTTAAACATTTAAAAAATAAAATAAAATAAAATAGAAAGGGGCGCCTGTGTAGCTCAGTCAGTTAAGCATCCAATTCTTGGTTTCCGCTCAGGTCATGATCTCGGGGTCATGAAATAGATGCCCTCGTCAGGCTCCATGCTCAGTGGGGAGGCGGCTTCTCTCCCTCCCCCCCCCTCTGCCCCTTTCTCTGCTCTCATGTGCTCTCTCTCTCTCTGTCTCCCAAATAAATAAATAAATAAGTCTTTAAAAGAAATAAAATACACGATGACAGTCACTTGTGCTCTGTCTGCTCATGCAACCTTTTCCCGAGGACCATCTTATATTTGTTGGTTGGATAACACGTCTCTCTCATCACATAATAAATTTTCCAAGAACAGGGTTGTAGATGTCCTATGCATCCTAGATTATGCTGGCCACAATCTGCTTAACGGCTTCAGCATCCCAGCAGAGATGTTCAGGGAGCAAGGACCCCCTGGGCCTCATGGGGGAGGCAAGGCGACAGGGTCTCCAAGAGAGGAGACGGCAAGCTCAAAGCAAGCGGGTAGAGCTGGTCAGCAGTGACAGGAGCCTGCGAAGGCCGGACTCACAACTCCTTCTCCTGGTGGAGTTGGGAGGCCTCTTGTTGGAGGCTTTCCAGCTGCTGCTGGGCATCCTGCAGCTCCCGGGACGTCCGTTCCAGCTCCCGGGCCAGCTCCTGGTTTGTGACTTTCAGCTTGGTATTCTCAGCCTTGGTTTCATGCTCATCATTTTGGAGCATGGCGCACTGGCCTTCCAGCTGGAACAGAAAGTGGGGGAGCAGAAGGGAAAGGTAAGCAGCCACCATCCAGTCTGGCCTGCCCCCGCCTCCCCTCACTTTCTCCACCTATGGGTGGGAGCCATCATGGCCAGCCCTCACGGCCCCACAGCCTCAAGGGGTTTTGTCCTGCTCCTTAAATCACATGGATGCACTTCTGGAGGCAGCGGGAGCTTTCAGAGCACTTCTCATCTCTCCCCTGCCTCCACGGGGCTCCTGAACAGTCCGGAGGGAGTGGCACCATTCAAAAAGACTGCTAGGAAAGGAGGGTCAACACTCCATCTGCATCCCGCATCCCAGTGACGATAATGCTAGCTGTGATCCTCTCATCCGTGGTCTTGAGAGCCAACCTCGATCTCTCGTGTCCTTTCAGCCAATTGTCTCCCTCAGCCCTGATGAACATGGAAGGCAGCTAAGTGGCATTTTCCATAAAACCATCCTTCCCAGTTCTGAATGCTGACAGTAAGTCCACTTGTCCCTTTTTCGTCTCTCAGCTAAATAAGGCCAATTCCTTTAGTTTAGAGAAACTTTGTAGGGTGGCCAGAAACCCTGGAAATTCTTAGGAAACAGCTAAAACAGGTCAAACCAAACACATACCTTGTTTCCTGTCCCTAAAGCAGCTAAAAAAAACCTCTGCATTTGTGTAAATGCAGCTCTTCTTGGCTGGTGGTTCTGCTTTGCAGAGCTTCCAACCCTCTCACCAGAGAAGGAATCAAACCAAAGCAAATATATCATAATAAATTTAGTTTAATGAATGTGGCCAGGAAGGGGAGGAGGAGGCAGCAACAAGGAATTTTGTGTGATTCTCAAGAGGCCTATGTAATCAGGCAAGCATGCAGTAATTAAATCGAGTGGCAATCATTCATTTGAGGGATAAGGTAAGAACGTAATGCATAATAGCGACGAGGAGTAGGGGCAGGAGAAGGTAGGGCTGCAGCAGGAGAAGGGGAAGGCAGCCGGCCATTCCCTGAGTGGAAATGATCTTGCTTGCAGAAGGAAGAAATCAAAATCCATAGGCTGGGTAGCAGCAGGAGTGGGACAGTGTCTAGCTTCAGCGTGGGGCAGCTTCAAGCATATTTTAATGTGTCGCTAAAAATAGCCCTCTCTATTCAAGCAAGAGCAATATGTCTGGGTCTGTCCAGGGCTGGATTCCTTCCAGTGCCAGACAAAATAAAACAGGAGGCCAAGTGGCACCCTGGCGTCTCTCCCCGCTGGGCCTTTGCTTTGGGGAGGAGGTTGAGAGTGTGAAGTTTGCCCGGGGAATCAATCTTCCCGGGGTCATTAGCCAGCCCTATACAGTGAGTGCACCACCCAGACTACCTCCTGGGGGGTCAGGTGCATCATAGGCCCATCTGGTGTCTGCCTCCATCCTGGGGGGTGATGGGAGCAGCCACAAAAAAAATCTGACGGACATTTTGGGGGCACAGAGGAAGACAAGGGGCACAGAGGAATCCGTGAACAAATGGATCTTTGAAGAGCCTCTTCCTACTGGAGGTATCCGTGGCCATGGGAGGAAGGAAGGCAGGAAGACGTCACTGTCTGCAGCCTTCCCCAAAACAGCGGCGACTATGTCCCTTGTATCTCAGCATCCCCCTCTTTCCTGACACAGGAAGCAGGCAATGAATGAATGCATTGGCATTCTGGTGGCTCCCGGGCATAATTATAGGACGATGTCTTCAGATGCCTCGAGGGAGAATTCTTGGCAACTTTCCCAAACTGAACACCTGGCCCGGGAGAGGTGAAGGCTTTATCCTGGCATCACCTGTGATTTCAAATGCTATCTTTTGCGCAGCTCAATAGTTCTTCTCGGATTAAAAACGGACCAACAAACCAACCAGTCCCAGGCCTCCAGCGAGAAGCAGCGTAGCGGAGAGGCAAGTGGGCAAGGGCCAGCAGGGGAAGGGGTGGGGACCCTGTGCTCCGAGGCGGCCACAGAGGCATACCCGTTTCTGCTTCTGGGTGAGCTGCTCCAGCTCCTGCTCCTTTGACAACAGTTTCTGCTCCAGCTCCTGACTGTGGGCCTGAAACCTCTCCGTGTCCTGCCAGGCCATAAAGAAGGACATGTGAGGCCCAAATGCACGTGGGATGGAGATTTCTCCCTCCCCTCCCCCCGACCTCGTATTTGCTCAACAGCAGGGCCCACCCATCCTTTCAGCCTTTGGGGCCCTTCCCACCACATTCCTGCTGCGGGGCCCTGACTGGCTGGGCAGTGAGGCCCAGCGAGACAGAGAAACCACAAGTGCTCCATCATCCATGACACCAGGTCCCACAGAGTGTGTCCATGACCGGGGACTGTGTGCCACGCCTCCCCTTCCCCCAACCCCCCTCCAGAGAGAGGCAGTGTCCCTTAGCGGTGGAGTCCTGAACACAGAGAACAGAACAGGGGCCTGAGTTTGAATCCCAGACCCCCACCTCCCCCTCTGTAAATGGGGACAGGGGCAGAATATCCTTCCAAAATGGATATTCTGTTCCATGTTGGGTAATATCTTTCGATCCCTTAAACTGCCATTGCTGGGGAAACACAGGGCATCGCTTCTTCCCCCGAGGGTCTAGGTCCTCACTGTTTCCCATCGTGATGGAGGAGCCCCAGTCCTGCTCTTCAGGAAGTCGCTGCCCCTGTGCTCGACAGCCCCTCCCCTCCTGCCCTATGACTGGGCTTCCCTGCTCCGGAAGCTGACGACGCAGTGTGAAGGGGCTTGGGGTGGGCAAAGAGAGAGCCATGTGGGTTGTTGGGATGGCTGACACTCTCATGGAGCCTGGTCTGGTGCAAAGGCCCTTGGCTGGGCACCAGGGCACTGGGATTCCAGCCCTGGCCTTACCCAGCTGTCCTTATTTCTTTGCTCACAGGGTAGAAACAAACACTTGCAGGGCCCCTGCAGCTCTCCACTCTCCTAAAGGCAGAAAGGAGGGGCAAAATGCGCAGGAAGAGAAGAAACCATTATAAGGTCCATATGACTCACTACTGGAGCCCCTGGGGGGCTGCCGGCCCAGGAGGACAGAGTGGGATGCTGCTAGCTAAGGGGACTACGAGGTTGGGCACGATGGTACCCCTAGGGGAGTGGAGGGCATGCAACCACTCCCAGGGGACAGGCCAGTGGACACCTGGGTTCAAAAGCTCAGGATTTGTCTGGGCTCATCCTCTGTAGGTGCCACCCGGCTCCTCAGGCAGGTAAAGAGCTCCAGGAGAGCCTGTGATGGTCTCCTGTCAACCACAAGCGACGGAAGAAGCAGGATCGAACCAGGCAGCGCCTGCTCTCAACTCTTCCAGCAGGAATCCTGCTTCATTCAGTTTGGGGCAGTGCTCCCAGAGTGGGCACCCTGTGAACCGGGCTGGAACGAGGGGGGCCAGGGGGGCAGCTCCTGAATTCCAGTACAAATGCTGCCATCCCCACAGGGGGCCGGCAGAGCCTGGACGGAGTCTCTTACTCCGGAGCTGGAGCGTGCAAGCGATTACACATTTCCCTCACGATCAAACTGCTTTGTGTAGCACCATGCTCCAAGCCCTGTCTGGAAGGGTCAGCCCTTCCCATGCGGTCCTAAACTGTAACACCACTGTCCTCCCCCCGGGACCAGGCAAAAGCCGGTGTCTGCCAAGCCAAACACATCTTCACAGTTCCCACGTTCCCGTACAAAGTGTACATCTAAGCACTGAGTCTGAAAGGCAAGGGGTACTAAGCAGGGGAAGGAGGGAGCGGAGGGTGGGTGAAGGGGTACAGCAGCGTGGTGACATCACCTTACATGATACAAATGTGTCCTTGAAGTTTCTCCTCCCACCTCCTCCCTTTCCCAGTTCCCATGCTTTGGCCCACCTTCCGCTTCTGGAAAGCATGCTTCTTTCCTTAGCTAGGACCTTTGACCTGTAGTCATGACCTAGAAGTAGATCATGTGGGGTCAAGAGAGTGGCTTTCCCACTGCAGGGAGGAAAAAGTCTGCTGTTCTCAGAAAACTATCGTAGGGTCCACTGGGTGAGAAGTGTCTGGGTACTATCTTTCTTATACTCACCCAACTATGCTGAAGGTCAGGGGACAGGCCAAATATTTTAAAGCCCCCAAAAAGGGGACGCCTGAGTGGCTCAGTGGGTTAAGGTTCTGCCTTCGGCTCAGGTCATGATCTCAGGGTCCTGGGATCGATCCCCGCATTGGGCTCTCCGCTCAGCGGGGAGCCTGCTTCTCCTCTCTCTCTGCCTGCCTCTCTGCCTGCTTGTAATCTCTCTGTCAAATAAATAAATAAAAATCTTTTTAAAAAAAATTTAAAAAAAAAAGCCCCCAAAAAGAGCGAGGGGAGAGTCTGGAAATACTGACAAGCCTTCAGAGGGATCTAGTTGGAGAATATGACTGGCTTTTTCTGGAAAGCATTCCAACTCCACCTCAATGTGAATGGCATCTGTGAGAAATAGAACCTTGGTGTGGATAATCCAACCAGTGTAAAATTAAAAATTCAAACCAACTTGCATTAAGGAGGAGGGATGGTGTTGTGATAATGGCCCAGGTTTGGTTCTGAGAGGCACAGGGTGACATGGTCTCTATGTTGTCACATATTGAAACTTAATCCCCAAGGAGGTGGGTCCTTCGGGAGGTGAGTGGGTCCCGAGGGCAGGTGAGTGGGTCCTGGAGGGCAGAGCCCTCACGAGTGGGATTAGTGCCCTTATAAAAGTGACCCCCAGGCACTTGCCTGCCCCTCCGCACTGTGAGGCCACAGGGAGAAGGCCACAGCCAAACCCAGGAAGTGGGCTCTCACGAGAGTCTGGCCACCACGCCAGCCCCCTGAGTTGGGACTTCTGGCCTCCGGAGAAATAAATGTTGTTTCTGAGCCCCTGCTTATGGGATTGTAATAACGGCCTGAACGAAGGCAGGAGGCTACCCTTCAAGATTAAAGACTTTTCTGCCGAGAACCCACCAAGTGGATAATCCAAAAATAGAGGAGAGAGCTTCCTACAGCTTTGTTTTATAAATATGTTCCCCAAAGGCCCCTGCTTAGTTTGGAAAAAAAGGTGGATTTCACCAGTTCTGACCCCCCAAGGCAAATAGCAGGGCTTGCTTGGAGGCTAAGTGCCAGACTAGGAACAAGGCATAGAAGTTTCTAAATGTTCTCCCACAGTGTCCGAGAAGGGTGGGATTTGACTTGTCTTGGGTATGACATTTTCTAGGTGTCTAAGGGAAAGAACAGGAAGCGTAGACTCTAATGATGGCCCCCTGAGGGGAGTTGCCGGGCACGGAGTGCAACGGACCCCATCCGGTGGGCCTGTCCCATGGCTCTGGGGACCAGCCAGCGTCAGACCCGGTCTTCAAGCTGCTGTGACGGGCAACACCTGTACCCTCACCTTTTTGTTCATTGATGTGTTCGTTCCTTTGTCCCTGTTCATTCATTCAGTGATTCAGCACAAGTTTGCTGAGGACCTACTGTGCTCCAAGCACGGCTGCGGTGCTGAGGACACTTCAGCAAGTGAAATAAAGATTCCTGCTCTTAGGGAGCTTTGATGTCAATAGGAGGAGACAGACCCCAATCAACAAAAATAAAGATGGAATTTAAATGCCACATTTGAGGGGGACAGATGCCTTGGAAAATCTAAATAAAGCAGAGAAACAGGGAACCCACGGTGCCGTGGGTGGGGGGTACCCTGCAGTCTTGAACTGGGGGAGGAGGGCAAAACAGGCAAGCTTTCCGCCAGGCCCTCAGATCCAAGCCCCGGTGTGCACTCTTACTTTTAGGAGAAACTGCTCCTTCTCATGCTTGATTTGCTGTTCCATCTCCTCATAGAGATGCTGGATTTCTTCATCATAAGCAGCAATTTTCCTGCAGAGGTGGCAGAAGGAGAGTCTGATGAGGTCTACACCCAATTTCCTTTATCCCACAGTGTGAGTCCTGGAGCTTGGGCACCAGGACCCCGTCAGGAGCCTGGGGTGGTGGGGGGCGACTACGTAGGTCCTGTCCCTCAAAGCTGTGGGATCAGTTCCTCAGGATTAGTGGACCACAAAGGCCTCGAGGGACCTTCTTCTCCTCCCAGGTGAGGAGGCCATCATTTCTAGATGACCCTCACACTCCTCAGTGAGGTTTCTCTGGCTCCGTTTTCCTTAACCTCACTTTATTTCAACAAGGAGCCCCAACCTCTGTAGATGGACCTCCCTGTTGTCCGCTAGTCCTTACACCTGTAGTGAGCCCATAAAGTTGTATTGTGTGGGCTTCTTTCCTGTTTGGGTTCTTGGCTGCTCTCCTTCCCGGTTTGGATGCTTTCTTTCTACTTGGCTAAATCAGCACTCTCTGAACGGCACTGTCAGAGGGCTCTCCCGAAACCGTGTGCTTGTGGGATGCACATTTCTCAGAAGATGTCAAAGGATTCCATGATACTGACAACCACTGACACCACGCCCCCTCCAAAGGAAGGGGAGCCACATCTGTGCAGTGCTCATGCCATCTCAGGTCCAGGGCCCCAGGCAGACAGCATGAGAAGAGGCGGGCTGATTCAAGGTGGCGGTGATAATGAGATGTCCTCATCCCCCCTGCCAGCATTTTCTCCCTACGCCGAAGAGCCCCTTAGGACAGAAAGTAAATACCCAGAGACTCTGCTCCTATACAAAGACCAAGACAAATGTGGCTATGGGAACAAAGGTTATAGGTCATCCCTGGTATTGCTCCTCTTCCTCTCCTCAAAGAGGTCCTCCTTAAATGCCCCCCAACACCATGTTAAATGCCACACACACACACATCCAAATTCAAAGAGGAAGGCTGAGCATTTGAACTGAGATGGAAGTTATCTGGCCAAAGCATCCCCATTCCCAGGGGACTGCACTGCGACCCCACTTCTCTGCCTGCCAGTGAAATCTCTGGCTCAGTACACCCTGGGCCTCTCTCTCACCTGTTAAGGGGAATCCAGGAGCAGGCTGACATCTTGGCTATCCAAGGTCTGATTTGAACATATATATACTATAAAAGTTGGCACTTGCCATTCTAAACTCAAATTCCCTTTATTCAAGGAAGGAGACTTTAATAACGAAGGAACGGGCTCTGGTTTTCAGTGCTGAGAGGTACTCGAGAGATTTCTGAACAAAACATCAAGGACAGCAGCACATCTATTCCTCTACGCCCTTCATCATTCAAAGCCCCTCCTTCCCAA
Organism: Enhydra lutris kenyoni; assembly: GCF_002288905.1. Lineage (NCBI taxonomy): Eukaryota > Metazoa > Chordata > Mammalia > Carnivora > Mustelidae > Enhydra > Enhydra lutris. Next base: position 4,745,846 of record NW_019154153.1, read on the forward strand.
TGTCCACGCAGGACTCTGATCCAGGCCAGGTCTTTCCCGCTACCCAAGGATGTTCCTTTCTCACTTGCTACCCACGTCTCATGCACAGACAGAGCATGACTAAGGAGCCATTTTGATTGGCATCCTTCCAGTTCTATAAGAACCACAAAACTGACCCAGACAAGGAACTGATGTGAGTCTTCAAGGCCGAGGTCACTCATATCGAAGCAGAAGCCTCTAAGTTCCCTTTCTTGGTTGGACCCTCCCTCCCCCAAAGCCAGAAACCCTTGGAGTGAGTGTGGCAATGGCCTCAGGATGCACTCAGCGAAGGGACAGTTCCCCGAGCTGGAGCCCTGGCTTTACCATCAAGCTGGGTGTAGGAAATGTCTGGTTGGCTAGGAGTAAGAAATCTCTTCCTGCTAAATGACAGATGCTTTGGATTGTTACTATTGTTATTAGCCAGCTCATAACAAATACAAGAAAATCTTGGTGAGCAATAAGGAGCAAAGCTACCTGCTGTTGAATAGGGACACCTCAAGGGCAGACGGGAACACTGCCTGAGCGGACTTTCAGAAAGAAAGTCTCCTCTTGGTCCCTGGAATTACCTTCTTATGCTCAAAGAAATCCCAGTGCTAGATGGCAAGCGGTATCAAGGACAACTTTAGACAGTGATTCCAACTACATAAATACTGAAGGACTAATAAAGTGAGATGAGAGAAACTTAAAAATTAATTTGCTCTGATAAAGCAATACCAATTATAGTCATCCATTATATGGATAAACAGCTTATAGCTGTTTACCATTTATGCTTAATAACCATACAGGGCATCAATTCTATACCATCATTAAATGCGTTATATTGACTTTGCTCTAAGTTTTATTTGATTACATTAAACTCTTTTTCAGGCTCGCATGTCAGCTTGCTTATCATAAAGTAAGTAATTTTGCAGACGGCTAAAAAGACAAATCAGGGGAGGGCAGACATAGCCTCCAAATGGTGCCTCCTTCTAGCCCTCATTAACAAAGGTTGGGTCCATTGCAAAGAAGCCCTGGGGTTCCAGGTGGGCATCAATGAGCCAGAGTCCAGTCTAACCAGACTTATCCGTGGCACAAAACCTCTGGAAATGCTTTTGAATAAAGCTGGTATCCTAGGGGACTTGGCCAGGCCTGAAGGTCTTCAGAGCATGAGTCCCCTAGGACCAATCAACTCATGACCAGCCTGAGTCAGACACATGAGCCCCAGGAATGGGGCGGGAGTAGAGGACATCGTGGTGCTGTTCACACCACTCACACCACTCGACTAGCTCAGGGCTCTAAAAGACTGGGTTCTGAACCCGGAATCACTCATATCCTCAGTGTGACCTTGAGTGCTCAGACCTCCTTACATCCCAGAGTAGCACCTGCCGCGAGCTCCCCCACCCCCGTCCCAGCACCAGCATGATGAACAAACGAGAGAGCGGGAATGAAATGCATTTGGAATCGCAAGGCCCTAAATAAATGTGAAGGATTGTGGATATCATCATTACATTCAGGTTCAGTGGAGGGCAAGAGCCATCGTTCCCCAAGGGGAGGAAGGTCTCGGTTTCAAGGATAAAAGTGCTGCTGGGCTTGGAAAAGGTGAGAGGTGATCAGGAAAATGAAGAACGGACAGTTCCGTCAATGAAAGCTCCTGTCACATGCATCTGTTAGAGACGCAGGCTGCGTGTGAGCGGGAGCTGCAGAGCCAGAAGCCTGTGTCTGTGGGGAGCTCTGCAGTGGCCACGGGAAGGGTAATCGTGAGAGACACTCTAAAAAGGTCTGTGTGTGCGGCATGTGGCGCACCCGCAGGCACATCGTATTCCTCCACCAAAGGACAGAAGCGACCCGTTACGTTGACTTAGTACATACGTCTCTGTTACCACAATTTCAAAAACCACTTGCGTTGCCCAATGCACACATACACTTTTTTGTCTTCTCTGTGAGGATTTCCCCACCTATGCGCACCCTCGCTGACCCCTTCTCTGGAGTCTTAGAACACCAAATGTCTTTAATTGAACGTTTCCTTTTGAAATCCTGAAAAAAACGTCTTGTCTGGGCTGATGCTGTCTCAACAAGGTTAGGACACTCGGATACTTAGTCATCCACAGGGTCTATGCTCAAAAGGTGAATGCAGAAAATCTGTACAAAATCAATTTAAGGCTTTACTGGGGGAACACCAGATTCCAGAGGAATTGAAGAATTTCAGGGTGGGAAGTTCTGTCTGATCCAACCACCTGTTTTCCCCGGGGTTAAACCCCTTGCCACAATGTCCCTGCCGGGTATTTACCCAAACTAGATTAGAACACCTCTAGTGAGAGGAAGCTTGGCTGGATCTCTAAACAGCTCTTTCATCTTTGGAGTGTTCTAGCTCACAGAAATATATCTCTCTATGACTCTGTCCCTCTTCTGCATAAAAACCCTTTATATATTTGAAAACAGCTCTAAGACTTCAAGGATTTGCCTGGGTTTATGCCATGCCTCTTTTTTTTCCTCCAACCATGGCTCGCATGGATTTTGTTTTGTTTTGTTTTGTTTTGTTTGTTTTGTTTTGTTTTGGTACCTCCCTTCACCTTCCTCTTTACTTTTCTCTGAATGTGTCCTGATTTAGCATCCTTGAGCCATGGAGCCCCCAACCGAATGCCCAGTGTATGAAATCTGATTAGCACAGCTTAGAGCTAGACTAGGCCCGTCTTGCTCTACACACTGCCTATCTATTCATGCAGTCTAAAATCACATTAACTTTTCTTGGCAGCTGCATCACACTTGATGAATGCCGAACCCATTTGTCAAGTAAAACCTCTAAATCTTTTGTCTGTGTGATTGTTTTTCTTTTAAAGATGGTGCTACTGAATCATATCTCTTCAGCCGTGTGCTTCTGTCATTGGCTTTTTGGACACCAGAGCAAGATCTCAGATGCAATTCTGTTAGAGTCAGTCCGTCTTTCCAGCGTGACATTATCTTTCTTTTTTTTTTTAAGATTTTATTTATTTATTTGATAGATAGAGATCACAAGTAGGCAGAGAGGCAGGCAGAGAGAGCGAGAGGATGAAGCAGGCTCCCTGCTGAGCAGAGAACCCAATGTGGGGCTCAATCCCAGCACCCTGGGATCATGACCTGAGCCGAAGGCAGAGACTTTAACCCACTGAGCCACTCAGGCGCCCCTAGCGTGACGTTATCTTAATGGATCCCAACTGGTCATCCAGTGTCCTCAATGACCTTCCAAGCTTTATTGGTGTTTTAGATGTTCAATCATAATAGAAGGTAAATAATATATTGTCTTAGTTTGTTGGTTTTGATGATTTAATTCATCTGAGAGTTGTTTAGAGAAGTATTTTTATCTTTATCTTTTAAAGATTTTCTTTATATATTAGAGAGAGAGAGAGAAAGAGAGCACGAGTGGAAGGTGGGACAGAGGGGGAGAGAGAGAGAGAGAGGAAGTGGGCTCCCCACTGAGCAAGGAGCCTGTTGCGGGGCTGCATCCCAGGACCTGAGATCATGATCTGAACCGAAGGTAGACACTTAACCGACTGAGCCATCCAGGTGCCCCTAAAAGAGGTTTTTTTTTTTTTTTTTTTTTTAATATAAAATACTGGTTTTTCTTTATTTATATATTTATAAAAAAAAAAAAAAATATATATATATATATATATATATATATATATATATATATATATATATACTGGTAGGGTATGTACTTCTTGGAATCTATGACCTTTCCTGTGCAATCAAAAACATTATCACATTTTGCATAACTTCCATGAGAAGAATGTGTATTCTAGTGCAGGGCACACGGCTCCGCGTTTATCTCTTAAATTCACCTTGCTGCCTGGTAGTCCTAAATATTTTATGTACTTTTTGCCTGACTAATGTTGCTAAAATCTTCTTAAGTCTTGTTTTTTTTTTTTACCAAATTTTCTTTGTTTTCCTCAAAGTTTTTTGCCTCACCTATTTTGCTGCTATTTGATGCCTAAAAGTTTATTTCTGTTGTATCTTCTTTACAGACACACATACTTTACTTTACATACATACATACATTTAAAAAAGTATTTTTTTATGACTACAAAATATTCTTCCTTATCTCCCTTTGTTCCTGCCACTGGTAAAAATACCGAATAAAACAAAGACAGCAGTCTGTAATAGAACTCTCTGAGCTATTAGTACCATGTGGGCATAAATATTCAACCTATTTCTGTTAGCCATTCTTAAAACACTCCCCCACAACCCAGGGCAGTATTTATTTCATTATTCCCTTGCTTGCTATCTGTGCCTAGTTATTTGGAGATGCAGGGGGAGGAGGGACAGAGACGAGGTAGAGAAAAAGATGTGAGCTCTCAGTGAGGCAGAGAGACAAATGTAGGAAGGAGGCAGCAGAACAGTCGTGAGCACCAACATTTATCCTCACTTTCTCGCTCTTTGCGTATAATGGCTGGATAGTGCTTCTAGCATATTCCAGTGCAGTCTAGGTTCTAACTCGCTGACAGCGATGGTTGGCTCAGAATTCCTTAGACCCAGAGTAAAAAGGCTTTGGTTCAAATCCTGATCCTGACATTTACAAGTTTTGTGGCCTTGGACAAGTCCCATGTCCTCAGTGACCCTGAGGTTTTCCATTTCTGGAACATCAGATACCAATGCCTACTGCAGAGTGAAGTTGTGAAGTTTAAATAAGATAATGCATGTGGAATTATTGAGTACAATAGATAGCTGATAGGAGGCATGTAATAAATTCTAAGTAAATGAGTTCTCTGATTCTCCAGGGGCTTGTGAACTCCCTTTTAAGAGTTGCTGCTTTATGATTCCTTCTGATTTGAACCAAGAGGCAAGTAGCAAACAAAGAGGAATCAGGCATCAGCAGACATGTGTGCGAGTGGGGAGACATAAGGAACAGAAGGCTTGGGTTAGAACAAAACCTGAGGCGGATCAGGAAAGAAGAGAGAGCCGTGATGTCACCATCCACATTAACTAGTGGTTAAGCCCTTTGCAAAGTAACACGCTGGGTAAAATTATTTAGACCAATGGGATGGGCTCTGTACACCAGGATTTTAGCACCTGAGAACACCAAGTCCACTGCTAACGTGGCATGGAGGGAATGAACAGGTGGAAGGAGCCACATGCTGTGCTGTACAACCCACCCCACTGTGCCTCCCTGGCTCGGGCTGATAGTAACTTTGGGACCACAGAGCCTTACCTGGAGGGAAGTGGACAGAACCCCCTACTCCAGTAGCGGGAAGGATGGTAGAGTTCTCAGGGGGAGAGATGCTGAGTCCAGAAAAGGGAGATTTTCAACAGTGAAGGGAAGAAATAACAATTATATACTGAGGATGCCACAGGGCAGTGATGGATCTGAAAGAATGAGTCTTATTGGAAGCCAGGAGGAAAGCTCCAGGTCCAGCTTAGAGGACAGAACGACACCCAGGGTGTCTGACTGGGGCAGACACCTGCTCCATAAAAGAGAATGATAAGCACGTGCGTAGCATTGTAGATTTAGGAAGGGATGTGTGGGGAAGGAGTAGGGGTGCAGATACAATACAAGGCATAGCTCTGAGAAGCCTTTGCAGATCGTTTGCAGGGAACTGGAAGGTGAGATGTAGCTAGCAATAATTTACCCTGCCAGGCTCCCACAGGGACTGTGAAAATTAATTAACCTTCCTAAAGTGATCCGCACACAGAGGTAAGGCACCACACTGGAGTAAAGCTTTAATTCGGTACCACTGAGGTTCCAGCTAATGACAGACAGGCCAAAGCCTTCCTACTATAGAGTATGGCTTGGTCAAAACATCCTTCCCCTGTTTCCTGTTTCCATTTGGCCTTTATTTAGGAACAGAATCTGTCCAGATTTCAGAAGGTCTCAGAAAGTCATCTGGTCAACCTTCTAGGTTCTAGGCAGGGGTGTCTGAAATCATTTCAAGAAAAAAAGTCGTTTCTTCCTTCCCTAATGAAGGTGTCATCTTGACCTTGGACAAATGGCATTTTTCTACATTTTAGATAAATTACAGGAGCTTGAAGTCAAGACAGAGCTTAGAAATGCCTCTGGACTTGGCAGTGGTCTGACACATCTCCTCGTTTGCATAATCTGGTAAAAGACTTTTGTAAAGAGAAGAAGAATCCCCCTCCCCATAAGAGACTGGACTCATGTAACCCCAACCTCCTTGTTTTGCACGTAAAGGAAAAGAGGGTCAGAGCAAGGAAGGGACCAGTCTGTGGGCACCCATATATGAAGGGTCTGAGTACAGGGGAGATCCCGGCCTTGACTCCCAGTCTTGTGTTCCATCCATGTCACCACTGTGTCCTCCCAGACATCCTAAGTGCTGACACTGGAAATTCCATACGTCTGTGTTCAGGAGAGCCAACAGTCCAAATTCCATCTGGAGTCTGTCAATTGTGGAGCTGAGCAGAAACTGGAGCAAGGAATGGGGCCAACCGGCGGACCCTAAAGGGCCAAGATCGCCGGAAGGGTTTGATCCCTTTCCCCTTGTCGCCCCCACCCTCAACCCCATGGCACTGAGCCCAGAGTGAAAACCCTGGGCCTGAAAAGTCTCCATGAGCCTGCTATTTGCCAGAGAAGAAAATGGAAGCACGTTCAGGCTCAGCCTGCTTGGTGGCTGTGATGGGAATGGTACGAGCGGTGTTCAGACTCACTGCTGCCGCCTGCCGCCTTCTTGAGGCAGCTGCAGACTCTGGACAGCAAGGAGAAGCTCTTCCTAGAAAAACCCTGTTTGGGGTTTTCTTGTTCCCCTGAAATCAGTCTCTTTCAGTCTCTCTAATTGCCTCCCTATCTCTGTCTCTGTCTCTCTCTGTGTCTGTCTCTGTCCCACACCCACGTACATGCAGCACACGTGTCCCCCCACAAATCCTCCCCACCCCGACACAGGACTAGAGTAAAGCTGAATGAAAGGAAACCATAAGAGTTTGTGTAAAATTCTGCAAAGACTGTATAATCGCCAATTGGATTTTCAGGTTGGATGGTTTCTCCCTAATTAGATTCTGCTGCCTGTAATAAACCAACTTTGCAGCTTTATCCCATCCTATAAAGCGACCCATTTTTCATTAGTCAGGTGTACAATCATGTTCATGGTGTACACAGAGCACAGATTAGCCTCACCTTTCAATTTGCTTCAGATAACACTGTGTTTCTGCCTCAGATGGTAACATACCAATAAAAAACATGTGCTGATTAGGCCATACCATCATTACTTAAATCCCTCACCAAAAACTTCTCTTCACCCTAAGAACAACACTAAAAATTCCAGACTGGAAGGTCACCCTGGAGTGTACCTTTTGCAGAAAGACGCATTCTGGAGAAACAGTCTAGCATTTCTCAAAGTGCAGTGTGTAGCCTGCCTGCGTCAGACCCACTGGGGATGTGTGCTAAGATACACATTCTTGGGCTCCCTTCCTGAGACATACCGATTTAAACTCTCTGGGGGTGATGCTGGGTGGCTCAGTCGGTTAAGCGTCTGCCTTCCGCTCAGGTCATGATCCCAGAGTCCTGGGATTGAGTCCTGCATTGGGCCTCTTGCTCAGTGGGAAGTCTGCGTCTCCCTTTCCCTCTGCCTGCTGCTCCCCCTGCTTGTGCTCTCGTGCTCTCGCTCTCTCTCTCTCTGGCAAACAACAACAACAACAACAACAACAACAAAAACTCTCTAGGGAAGAGACTTAGGAATCCACCTGTAGACCAAGATCCTCTAGTGATTCTGAAGCAGGCTAACGTTTGAGAACCACATAGCTCAGGTCCTTCACAGTTGGGATGCAAGGGCCACCTGCCATATATATGATGCCTTATTTGCTGCCCTATCTGGAGACAAGGTCATCCTCCTCCCCCAAAGGCTCCCATGTCTCTGCAGCTTCATCTTACAGAATCCCAATTCTCAGGCTATAGCAGGGCAGCCAGTAGCCTAGACAGGCTGTAAGACACATTCCCCCCAGGTCTGGACACCATCTCAGAGCCTAGGGTCATCACTCTAGACAGCAAGTGCCTGGAGAGGGGCTGGGCAGGAGCCCCGGGCTCCCAGGAAAGTGCCCGAGGCCTGACTCAGCTGGACAAGAAAGACTGTGCAGATGAGGAACTGATTCCCACAAGGCCCTGGGGAGTGTTGCTGAGTTTGTCAAAGCCAAGTGTGGTCCCTGGGTGACGCGAAGAGGCAGCCTGGGTGGTCTTCCCAGGATGCTGAGCTGAGTGGCAGATGACTGAGCATGGCCCACGGCCTCCCTTTGATCTAGAAAGCACTTTTCTTCCAAGACCTCAAAGCACTCTCCAGACACTACCTAAGTCATCCTTAACCCCAGTCTCAGGGTTAGATCCTGGTAAAGAACCCATCGAGAGCCATGTATTCAGCAGATACCAAATCTGGTCAAAAGTCAGAATCCCAGGGCGTCTGGGTGGCTCAGTCGATTAAGCATCCGACTCTTGATTTCGGCTCAGGTCATGATCTCAGGGTTGTGAGACAGAGCCCGGTGCTGGGCTCCACACTGGGCATAGAGACTGCTTGACAGTATCACTCTACATACCTGGGAGAGCTGAAGCTTTGTTTTTTTGTTTTTGTCTTCCAGGGAAAGATAATTGGAAAGATGTTTTCCATGGCAATGGAATCTGTAATTGTCTTTTTTTTTTTTTTAAGATTAGTTTTATTTGTTGGAGAGAAAGCACATGCATGAGCATGGGCAGGGGAGGGGCAGAGAGAGAGGGAGAAGCAGGCTTCCTGCTAGGCAGGGAGCCGATGTGGGACTCCATCCTGAGACTCCCAGATCATGACCTGAGCCAAAGGCAGATGCTTAACTAACTGAGCCACCCAGGCGCCCCAGGAATCAGTAACTCTGATGGCCTGAAGTTCTTCCTAAGCCTAAACTGTAAGCGTCCTGCTAAATGTAAAGTTCTCCAAGCTCCTGTGTGGTGAACACAAGGGAACTCTGCTCCGTTACAGTCTAGCCTCCACGCCCTGGGAGACATGTGAAGGCTCCTCCAGATTCTGAAGTTCAGCAGGAGAACCGGGCTTCAGCCCGACATTCCTGCATTTTACTTTGTCCCCACCAAGAGGCTGTGGCTACTTCCCGGTGGACATACAACCAAGGTGAACACTGTACCCAGGATTCTGACCCAACCGCCACCCCAAAACAAGAAGGTGGGAGACTGAGCGCTCCCAGACTGGCCTCTTTCCCCTCTTCCCAGTATGCAGGTAAAACCCAAACCAAACCGAACAATCCAGGGCAATGAGCTATGGAGGCCCCCTGAGGCTGGTCTCAGGACAGGAGCTATCCAGAGCTTTCCCCAGGCACTCGAGCCTGCTGCAGACTCCTCCACCACAGAACCTGGAGAGACCCTGAAGGGAAGCTGGAGTGGACCTGGTTCACTTAGGGCAACAAAACTCTAACCTTGGGGGCAGGATCCGCCCCCACCCCCCGCTCTCATTCCCATCTTCTCTGGGCTCCACTGGAGACAGAAACAAGATGTGTGGTCTGCAAAAGGAGGAGGAAAGAAAAGCCTCTGGGGCCCCAATGGCAACACCATCTGGCTTCTCCACGGTACAGGAATTCTCAGCTCAGCTTCGTGGCAGAATTTTTATGGGTAGGAGCTCGACCTTATCAGTGTGATCATCAACTCCCCGAAGATGGGGACTCTGAGTTCTATGTGCTTAACTTAGAGCCAGGCACAGAGCAAGCGCTTCTTACAGGTGAGCAAGAGTGACAGCGTCCTGGGTCCCCGGAGGCCCAGGCCGAATGCCCAGCAGCAATGACAAGAGCCCTGTCTGGGACAGGGGCTCATTCTCTGGGTGGAGTTGAAATGACATACCTTGCACTAAAAAGCCAGCCCATGGAGGAGCTTGGGAGATGTTCAGACAGTAGTCAGGATCCCCCCAGTTCCAGCCTGAATCAGGCCATTTCCAAGGGCTCTCCCTCTCTGATGCCTGGAAACACACAGCCCCAAACTCCCCAACTCATCTCCTAGAAGATGTTTCTGAGTCACTTAACCTCACCCTGGGTTATCTGTCAAGACTCCCATTTAAATATTCTAGATGCTGTCAGAGTTTCCAGTTTCTTCTTTGACTGCTGAGCTCCGAGGACCCTTACAGATCATCTGGTCCAGTCATAATCCAGAAGCTGGATATGACCAGCCTTTTTGTTTCTTTCATAGAAGACAAGAGAATAAAAGAGACTTTAATAGAGAATGTCAGAGTATGTCACATGTAGTAAGGGTGAGCTCCATTTCGGGAAATTTTCAGTTATGTTAACATCGACGTGTCTGGGACTTGCAAAGCCAAATGCATTTCTTCTAATGAATCACAGTCAGAAAAAGTATGAAAAACGCCAAACCTGTTTTCTCATGTTGCCAGTAAGAAAACTGATGCACAGAGAGGAAAAGCTAGTTGCCCGAGGTCACACAGCAACCTTGGACCAGAGCTCAAGTTTCTCCTGCCTTCTGTTTTAGTGCTCTGCTCAACTGTAGCCTGCGGGTCTCCGGTTTTGCACCCAGAGAACACCCCTGAAGTGGCACTGGCCAGGGATCCCCGAGAATCCCCAGTCCTACCACAGTTGCCCAGCCAGGAGTGGGACCCCTCAGCTGACCCAGCGCAGGTGCATGTAGCAGGGATATCAGTGGAGGATGGGTATGGACGACTGAAACCTATGGCCAAGCTTGTTTTGCGCATACAGGCGAGAGTGACCTTGACTTTCCTCTCAAGACCTTTTTAATAATCACTAAATTAGGGCAAATCACTCAAAGAGGCCACTTCAGGGTGAACATGAGGGCTCACCGGCTCTGCAACAAGGCAAGGCATGGCTTTCTCCTTGTGGGAGTGCAGGCCAGCAGATAAGCACCCTGCAGCAAAGATTCCGGGCTGTGAGTTGGGTCACTGCTGCCCATCTAGGCTGTGACCACTCCCATCCTCCTTCAATCAAAGAGTACCCTCCTGTCTGCAATGTGCTACCTGACTGTGTAGCCCCTTGGGGTGATCAACGCTGGGGTCAGAGGAAAGTGGGGGTGCAGGGAGGGTCAGAAATGAATACAGGTGAGAAAACCAAGGCTCACAGAGGCCGAGAGACTTGAGCAAGGTCACAGAGCTAGCTGGTCGCAGAGCCACACGTGACTTAAGTGCAAAGCTGATTCTCAGCTCCCCACTTCTCAAATCGCACACGAAGCACCTGGACATCTTATCACAACGCAGACTTAGTAGGGGTGGGGGGAGGCTTGAGATTGTGCATTCCTAAGAAATTTCCAGGTGATGCCAAGGCTGCTGGCTCTACACCATGTTGTCTGGAAAGACAGAGGGAACTTTGAAGTTCACCCCAGCTCGTACCAAGGCTCAAACGCTCCACTTGCGCCAGCGAATCCTCTAAGACTGACAAACAGACTTACTTAAAATAATAAGGATCATTACTTTAACATGCATCCAATATTGATTTTGTTTTCATCCCTATGTTATGCATAAGGAAGCCGAGACTCAGAGAGGTTGAAGACCTTAGCCTGAGTCACACAGCTAGTGAGTGGCAGAGCCAAGACGTAAATTCCGATCTGTCCTGACTCACAGATTCATCAGCTAAAAGCCGTGTGGAGATAAACCCTCCACCTTTCCTTTCTCTGAAGTTCAGGAGCCTCTCCCAGGAATGCTCATGATTCTCCTCCAGCCAAACCGTGCTCTCCCCAGCACTACTTGGCCACAGCTTCCTCATAACTCAGGCTCCTGAAGGTCCTTTTTTTCCAGACCTGTGTATACCCAGTGGACCCCAACAAGCTCTTTTTGGAGTTGATCTGGAGGAAGCAGGAGAAGCAAAGGAACTCAGGGCAATGTGTGGATAGCGGATCTATGCGGTAAGACACGTGGGGGACTCCTTCTAAATCAGGGCCTGTGTGCTTTCCACCAAGGCCATGTCAGCGGGGACGCCGAAGTCTAGCTTCCTGGACGCTGAAGCCCTACCCCCAGGAGGCAGCGCTGGGCACCAGGAGTTTTGCAAGGAAGGGCGCATGGTCTGTGTTGGAACAGTCAAGGACTCTGTGCAGGGAGTGATCTCTGGGTGGGATGAGAGCACATGGCAGAATTACCCGGAGGACCGCTTCCAAGGGCCATCCAGACCCAGCCCTGCATTTTGGCTGCGCCTTCAGGATAATGAACATCCTTAGTTCCACCGTGTTTCACCAAGTGCGAGCTCCCATCGCCAAGTGCATGTGAGGACTACCGACACGCGCAGCACCTGTTCCCACAGCGGGATGAACATCCATGTTCGTGCCCCACGTCTGCGGCACAGGCTGGCTACGCCAGGCTTCAGGTCTGAGCTCACCTTGCTGGGGCTGCCTCCTCGAAGAGAACTAGAAATCACGAATGACTGCAGAGGCCCTGGTGGCCAGGAGGCAGCAGGACTGAGGTAAGGCTGTAAGGGTTCAGGGAGTGGTCAGGAGGGGACTCAGTGGGGCCCAGGGCTGGGGCCTGCAGGTGGGGGGCAGCCCTGGGGTGTCGGGGCCTCACTGTCTAATTGCAGGGACAGAGGTTTTCCAACCAGTCTCGGAGCCGGGCTATCTTGCTCGGAGGGCTGGCTCTGCCACTTACAAGCTGTATGTTCAGGGCATGTCATTCACCCCTTAGAACCACGATGTCTTTGTCTATAAAATGGGCATAACAATGAATAGTCGAAATGAGCCGGTGTATATGTTTAAGGAGTGCCTAGGCTATGGTGAAGACCTGATCGATGTGAGCAAGGGCTTAAAAACACACATTCCACGACAGCCACAGGCCCCGTGCCCACGCTGGCAGACCGCAACAGGGAGGCCTCACGGAGTGAGAAAGCACACTTCACGCTTCTGCTTCTCCCACACGTGTACAGCCAATGGCTGGACGGGACCTACTTTTTCAGGGCACACTCCAGTTCGTTCTTCTCCTCGTGAGCTTCTTGGAGCTGCGCGAAGGTCCTGGTCAGGAAATCCTCAAAGTTGGACAGTAAGTGAGGTTCGTCCTTCCTCAGCCGTAACCAGAGCTGCTTGATGTCACTTTCACTACAAGAAAAAGGGGGCATTCATATCCGAGCGCAGCAACACCCTGGTTTCCGGATGTGAAACTGACAACCAGAACTAATGGCTAGCATTTACTGAGTGCTGGCTGTATGCTAGGTACTCTACGCCTATACGCTTATTTGACCCTCAGGGTAACCTCTGGGGCTGGGGCTCTGCTAACCCTCAGAAGAGGGGGAAGGGAGCTGGCTCCGATCACTTGGCTGACAAAGGATGGAGTCAAGAGTCAAACTCGGGCTGCCTGGCTCCTGCGTCGGCCCCCTTCACCCGGCGCTCCACTGCTTCCACTCTCTGGTTTTTCCCAATGGGCAGGTGGCACTGAGCGTGTGCAGCCGTCTGCTGGGAGCATCAAAGAATGTCAGGAAGAGGAGAGGAGGACAGGAGCCTGGTGCGTGTGAGGACAAATGCCGTGCAGCTGAAGGAGAGAGCTTGTCGCCCCAGGAAGGACGGTCCTCACAGCTGAGAGGTAAAGACATGCCATCTGATGGATGGCAGAAAGCAATTGTCACCATGGGGAACGGGAGAGAATACGCAGCACCCCACTGGGGCCCAGTGGCACCGGGAATGACTGACAGGCGGAAGGAAGGGAAGGTGCAAATCTGCAAGGCGCGTGTGTGCACACACGGAACGACAAAGAGAAAGTTGGCAGGGACACAGGCAGGCAGAGAGACAAAGACACAGAGTGACATGCCCAGAGCCTCCCCTCCCCAGCCCCAGCCCCAGCTAACTGGGCAGGTGCGTACCGCAGAGCAACAGAGACAGACGGGGCCTCGCTGATCGGGGACAGGAGGAAGGAGGCGGCGGCACACACTGGGGACCAGGCACTCCGTCTCTGGAGAAACTCGAAAATCTATGGCCAACCATCACGCAGAGCCTGAGAGCAGTCTGGTCTGCAGCCCATTAAATTCTGAAACCACTACGATCTGAGGGTAGCTACCACCGGGAACTCTCAGGATAAAGAATGAAGTCCTTTCTGTTCCTGTGTGACGAGTCCTATATTTGAGCAACTTTCCTCAGAAGTAATACTTGCCAGTGCCAGGTTAGCAAGGGGCCTGGGCCCCAGAGAGCACTCTCCGCTCCCAGTACAGGGAGGCCCACCAAGAAGGGAAGCTACCCCTGCTTAGTTGTCAGATCGTCCATCCATTGCCCCTCCCTCCTTCCTTCCCTTGCTATCCTCCAGCTCATCTGGAACACTCGTCCACCCACCACCCAATGAGTACTTCCTATTTGTTGGAACCCAGCGCTGAGAGGACAAGAGGTGATCCAGGAAACAAGGGATGGGGAGGGAGGAGCTTTTCCGTTCCCAGAACTTTGTTGTCCTGTAGATACAGTGGAGATGATACGATACAAGGATCCCAGAGACATATGACGATGGCCTCCCATGGCTGGGGCAGACTGATGCCCTCATGATGTACACGAGTTATAAAATCAAGGTCCACCTCGGTCTATCTGTTCACATCTGTCAAGTTCCTGCCGGGACAGACAGTTGGCTAGAGCCTCCAGTGAGATTTGCAGACCCACCCGACCCTCTTCCAAAGCTCTCTGAACCACCTCGTCATGGCCACACTACCTCCCCACCAGATTTCTGGAGAAGGGACAAATCTGTCAATTCTTGATGAAAAATAAGCCAAGTTCCATAAGTTGCCAAATCACTCCACCAGTCGGACTACCGGGAGTCCAGACACCTGGTCTACCGCTTCTGCTCCTTGTGGAAGGGTGTAAGGGAGCAGGGCTAGACAGGATTCTAGGAGGTCAGCTTACCCACCTGCCTGCTTCCAGAACAACACACAAGCCATTCTCGGGAGTGAATCTTTGAAGACCTCCGAAGTCTTCACAGCTTCCTTTATGTTCTCTGGGGCCTGGTGGTCTTGCCATCCCCCTCTTGCAACACCTGCCCCCTGCCTTCCATTTGGCTTCCATCGGGATGGAGATTGCTGGCTGCCATCTTCTGCATATCAATTTCTGTGACCACCCTTGAAGCCTTCCCTAGAGCCTTCTCTTCCAGGATGTCTCATGCTGGCTCAGCAACTCACTGGCCTCTGACAGGCCCTCTGAGGAACATCGGGTGAACTCTGTTTTGAGAGCCCTGCCAGGAAGGGGGCTGGCCCAAAAGGGACGGGTGGGTGGAGAGGTGCCTCTCTTTCATGACAGTGCCATGGCTTGTCCACACTGCCCTCTCCTCCTGCTCCTCTAGGAGGAGGCTTCCCGGGGTCATTGAGTGGTCCCTGGGTTCTGGCATCTTGTCCTCAGAGAAGCTGAGTGGGGTGTCTGACTACCATGCTTCCCACCCACCTGCCCCCGTCCATGAGCTCAGATGGTTAAGCGTCTGCCTTCTGCTCAGGTCATGATCCTGGGATCCTGGGATCGACCCCCGCCCCGGGGGCAAGTGCACTGCCCATCCAGGGCGTCTCCCTGCGCTCTCTCCCAGGCCTCCGCCTGTCCTTTCTCAACTCTGACGCAGTCTACCGAATTGTTGGTTCAAAAATCCACAGAGCGACAGATTCTTGCTCTGGCCTGCGTGTTGTGTGCAGGCCCCTCCTTTCCTGCCACTTCTTTATCATCCTCAACCACAGTTCCTTCTCCTCCCAAGCTCCAGACGCATCAGAGTTCCAATCGTTAGGCCATTCCCGCTCCTGCAACACACATCCAAGCCAAGACCGAGAGGCCCAGAAATGGAAAGGCGAAAGGCAACAGGAAAAGGGAGAACAGTGTTCCACGTTTTTAGGCCACTGGTTTCCACCAGCTGCAACCTCACTTTTTATTTTATTTCATCCTATTTTTATTTCATTTCATTTTAAATGTCAGATGCATTTTGGAAAAAAAAATGGGGTATTATGTTTTATTTGAAGTTCCAGCCATCTGAAATTTTCAGCTGAGTTGCTGATTATCCAAGAGGTGGGCTGGTAAAAACTGGTTAATTTCCTGCCTCAGCTTCCTGACGGGTTTGCTCTGGCTCCAGGGCACGGTGGGCAAATGCCGCCACGTGAGGAGCCTCGGCCAGGAGCATGCCACTGTGGGGCAGGCTGGGATGTCCTGCAGCCCCTGAGACCCGGGGCTGGCTCTGGGGGGAGGAGGATGCTGGTGATCTGGCAGGGATGGGGGAACCCCAGCAAAATGCACAGAGAGCCCCTCCAGGTCTGGCGCTCCTCAGGGAGCCAAGGACTGTGCTGATGTCATATGGTAGGAGTGAGGAGAGTGGGAGGATAGGGGCTGAGCACCGTTTCCCAAGAGAAAATGCAAAAAGCAGAGACAAGTGTCGCCAAGGGCAGGCTGTATGGAGCAAGTCTTCTAGCTGGCTGCCCAGAACCTGGGGGCTGGCTGAGCTCTGAACAAAGGTGGATGTTGCATGGACAGATGAAGGATGGCTCCTGGGCGGAGCCCCACCCCCCCCAATCGCTGTTGCCACTTACTCTTCCAAACCCTTCTGGGCTCCAAGTCTGTCCATCAGCGTTTGAAACTGGGTCTCTTCATCTTCATCTGTGTCGCCCACGTGCTCTCCCCCTCTGGACTGATAGACCTTCTCTTCCTGGAGCCGGGCCACCTGTTCACCCGCCTCTTCCTGACCCAGCTTATTCTGGCTGAAGAAGAAGTGACCTGGGGGATACACGGCACAAGGATCTGAATCGGGCAATCCGTAAATACTCACCCAGGAAGACCTTTTCCTTCTTAGTTGCCGGAAATCACCGGAGGCTCATTTGAGAGAAGAAAAGGGGAGCTCCCCCCCCCCACTACAGCATACATTTTGGACACCATCTCTTGGGTTTGGGGACTTTGTCACTTCCATGGGATTCTGAGACATGCTAGAGCCTGGGAATGGAGGTCAGTGTTATGGCACCTTTGTGGTCCTCGAACCTTTGAAGTATGGCTTAGAGCTCATGTCTTCCTTGATTTCCTCTCTACACAACCAGAACCTCCCCTCCATCGACCTCCAGCAGCAGCCTGACTGCTCCATGACATCGTCGAGCCATTGCCACCACCAGGACCACGGTGGTCCACGTTTACAAGTGACTCCGCAACTCTGGGTGCGCCTTCTCCATACTCACACTGCCTGTACACACGGTAGTCTGTCTTATACTCTCAAGGCGACTGCAAGCTCCTAGAGCTCAGGAGGAGCCTCGGGTTCTTCCGAGCAAACTCTACGGTACTTCGTGTAAGGCAGATGTGTGGTGAAACTTGTCTGCTGACCCATACTGGTCCCTGCTCTGATCGATATCTGATCAGTATCTCATCAGATGGGTATCTGGTTTCTCAATCTTGTTCGTGAATCTCTGTCTCTTTCCTCCTGGGTACCTTGAAAATGACTGCTCTATTCAAATCCTCTAGAAATTCCTCTGGTGGTGGGCTCCCCTCAACCTGGAAGACTCAGCCAGACCCAGGTTGAAATGAACCAGGCAGCCGTCCCACTGTGTTGCACACTGTTGTCATCGAAAGGAAAGGAGATGTAGAGGCTGGAAATGCCATTTTGGCTCCCCCCCTTTTTTTTAGATTTTATTTATTTATTTGACAGAGAGAGAGATCACAAGTAAGCAGAGGCAGGCAGAGAGAGAGGAGGAAGCACGCTCCCTGTTGAGCAGAGAGCCTGATGCAGGGCTCGATCCCAGGACCCTGAGATCATGACCTGAGCCGAAGGCAGAGGCTTAACCCTCTGAGCTACCCGGGTGCCCCTTGGCTCCCCCTTTTATGCCAAGCTTGCCCTTCTCAGGTGGGAGGGGATCTGGCCATGACCGTGTAGTGGGCATGGAGAGAACAGTGGTACAAACAGCCGACGTGGACACAGAAAGGAGGCCCAAATAATCCAGAGCCTGGAAACTTCCATAGGGCAAGGAAGCCTGGGCTATACAGACTACAGATCTGGTGGTGGACGCGGGAACCTCTCACAGCTTTAGGTAGATGAATATCCTGGGGCCCCAGCACCCATCGGAACTTACTAAATCCAGTGGTGAACTCCTCTGGCGTCAGAAAGCCATTGCCATCAGCATCCAGGGCATCAAACACATCCTCCAGTTCCTCCAAGCTGAGTGGTAACTCCTCATGGAGCCTCTGAAAACAATCCAGACTGCGGTGGTCAACATTCAGATCATCAGGGAGGGCCGGCCTGGAACTACAGAGCTTGCTGCTGGAAGGGTCTAGAGTTGGCTCTGTCCTACAAAGACCCCGTTACCGCCCTTATCTCTCCCTTGAATGTTACGACTACTTATTGGGTGCCTACTGGTGTGCAAGGCAGTTTGCTAGATTTATAAATAAATACATGTTTATCAATATGTTTATAAACAGGTGTATTTGTATTTAATTCTCATGACAATCCTTTAGGTGGGCATTATTAACTCACCTTATAGATGAAGAGTGAGGTTCAAGTTCCCTGCCCGAAGGTCCCCCAGCCTATAAGTAACAATGCCAGGAGTCAAATCCAGGTCTGACTCCAAAGCTGGCCCTCCTCACAACCATAAAGGATGGAAAAGGTTCAGAACGGACTCCCGTGGTAGGATAATAGCTGCGTGACACAGTGTCAGGTGAAACGAGGGAGTAAACATAAAGACAAGGCCCAGTGCATGTTCAATAAAAGGTGGTAGAGAGGCAGAGAAGGTGAGAGAGACAGAGAGATCCACTGACCCACCAAGGCCTCTCAGCCAGTGAGTGACAGAGGAGTGAGGCTTCACTGTCAGTCTTCGCTACTCTCCCCACGCAACCCCCTGCCGCCCCGCCATGCTAGCTCCCCTGCTAGGATGGGGGTAGGGGTCACACTCTCAGAAGCCTTCCCTGATGGAGCTCGCATGATCCCCGCATGATGGAACTCATGATCCCCGGGCCCCAGCATCAAGTTTGTCAGTTTCTGTGGACACGCATTTCGATCCTTTAGCTCCGAGGGGATGCTGGGTAAGCCCCCTTCTTCCGTGTAAGTGACCCACACCCGTCACTCCAGGCTGTGCTCCCTTCTTCTGCTTCCTACTGGTTCTCAACTAATTCCCGAAAGGATGTTAACTGCCCCTGGCCTAAGGGATCAACCCCCACGAGACCATGTGTGTTCTAAAGGGGAATTGGACAAGACAGTGTGCAAGGAAGTTATAAATCAACCCTGAAGCTGAATCCTGGCCTGACTAGGACCACACAGGATGGGAGGGCAGGGACCAGCTGCTGGGATGAGGAGCCAGTGGCTGAGTTCCTGATGCTTCCCTCTGGCCTTCTGCCTGATGTGCCGTGGCCCCAGGCCAAGGCTGATTTGCATCGTTGAAGCGAGTGTTCTCTTAGACCCTAATAACCTAAGTCTCCAAACGAGGACTCCCCAAGGGAGTTCATTATGGCCCAGCTGACCCTCCCCCTTCCTCCCTGTTACCTAAGGGACAGCTATACAAAATTGCCCGCATGCAAGTGATTGACAGCTGAAGACAAGGAACACGGGGCTGTAGGAAGGAAGATAAATACCCATCTGAACAATGAAAACGAGCTGGCAGGTGTGAAAGCCCATAACATAACTTGCAAGAATACTTGGCTTGATCCTATGGCAATCTTCTAGCTCATAAGCCATAAAGTTTAATTTGGCAGGTCGTACATTAAGGGAGACTGCGATGCAAAGTGGGAAGATAGGATGATGTGGAAGCCATTTAGGGGAACTGAATTAAATATGAATGAGTTTTTTTAGAAAGGAAGGGAGTGAGAGTGTGTGCAAAGATTCTAGAAGTGCCTCTGCTTAGCATACAGCAGAATCGCCGGCTTATCAACAATCCATAAACCAGCTGTCTCAAAAGCCACAATAAGAGAATGTGGGGTGAGGAGTGAGTCAATTTTACAAGGAGGAAGCTTATTAGCTCTATTGGAAACCAAAGGCATCACATGGGAAGGAGAGTCAAAACCCGAGCGACTCTGGACTCTGGTCCATTCCTTGGGGCCATCCTCCCTCCCTCCCCGCTGCCAGCCTGCGGTCGCCGAATCTGATCCATGGTGTGCTAGAGCTAGAAATGGCTGCAAGGGGGCTACCGAGGTTGGTGGGACCCTACCTTTGCCTTTCACCAAAACCATCCCACATGTGGGGACACTTCCTCTCGTTAGCTGTCATACCCCACCTTTAGGCTCCATTCCTGAGTCTAGCACAAATCCCTCCATCACCAAATCCCAGGCTCTCTGGTCTACAACTCAGGCTGGTTTCCTCTTTCTGCTGTCAGTGAAGCTGGGGAAACGATATTAGATCCTCCCTATAGTTCTTACCCTTCCTGTGATTTTTTTTTTCCTTCCTGTGATTCTTAATCACCATAATCATCTATTTATCTCTGTTCTCAGAACCTGCAAGCCGTGTAAAACCAGCTCATTCTGGTCTTGTCCCCTGGGCACCTGGTGTCTACATTTTCAACTGAGGTAAGCGGAGTGAAGGGGGACAAGATGATTCATTCCACCTATTGGCTAGCCTGCAAGGCTCCAGATTTGCCTAAAGTCACAGTGGAGACCAGCGCTGGGATTAAAGAGTTGATTTTGCATTCAGGGCCTCAGCTACCGTCAAATGGTCCTCTACCATGTTCTCTCTGGAGTTCCCTACTGGGCATTAACCATTCCCCGCCTACCCAGCTACCACCAAAAGTCTCTCTTGCCAGCAGCGCCATGCCCCAGGCTTCCAGAGATCCTGTTTGCTTTGTACCTCCTGTTTCACTTCCATTCCCATCTGGAAGGGCGGGCGGGGGAAGGAGGAGCCATGGGGAGGAAGTCAGCTCGCCTTCTTTATGCCAACACGTCCCATGCCCACGGAGCTCTGTAGAACCCCACTGCTTCTTGCAGACCTGCCTCCCTCCACTGCCATCAAGCTGGCTCTGAAATCCTGCCCCACTCAGGCTCTGCAGCCCCCGGGGCAGGCCAGGCTGTGGGAGTCCCCCAAACACAAGTTCCTTCTTTCACCGGTCTCGGGCCAGCTTGTATTTTGTATCCTGATAGATGCGACTAGTTGATGAATGTCTGCTCCTTCACTGGACTGGAAGCTCTGAGGCAGGGACCCCGTTCATTTTCACTCACCATCCTGTTCCCAGGGAGCTCAGTGCTGACCCACGTGGAGTATTCAGATACTTGTTGAATGTGCTAAGAGTGATGGCAGGAGACCCCGAACTCTTATCTAGGGAGCACTGGTCTGGACTCTCATACTTCCGATTGTGACCAGGAGCACACCTGCTGATTCTCGGCAAGGTCTTGTAGATGGGATGTTTTCCAGGACCTGGAACAGGAAGCAATCCTGCAGCAGTGCCAATGGCTGGGACTCACAGAACCACGGAGAAATGTTGTCTTCTGCTGCTCATCAGCCGGAGCCCCTAACCTTCCTGGCCACAAGACCAGTAGCACGCATTTTGCGGCTGAAAATGAATGGGTGCACAGCCTCCAACAAGTTTTTGGGAAACTCATTAAAGAGAAAACCAGGGGCACCGGGTAGCTCAGTGGGTTAGGCGTCTGCCTTCAGCTCAGGTCATGATCTCAGTGTCCTGGGATTGAGTCCCGAGTTGGGCTCCCTGCTTGATGGGGAGTCTGCTCCTCCATCTGCCCCCCCCCTTGCTTGTGCATGCTCTTTCTCTCTCAAATAAATAAAATCTTTAAAAGAGAGAGAGAGAACCAGAAGAAATCCAACTTTACAGCCAGAATTAAAGTCTCCCTCCTTTGGAGGCTTCTACGACATCCTGTTTGGATCTCCATTTCAGCACCAACCACTCTCTTCTCGTACCAAACATCTTCATGATGCGAATTCGAGGTACAAGAGATGAAATCTACCTTTAAAGCTTTGTGCTTTCACGTGCTTGGCTCCGGCTGTTCGGTGTAGCCTAGGTTTTCTTAACCTCCGCACTATTGAGATCTTGGATGCTTCCTTCTTTGTTGCGGGATGGAGGGGGGCTGTTCTGGGCATTATAGGATATGCAGCGGCAGAGGCCAGTAACACCTCCCTCCTTAGTCATTTCAGTCGAAAATATCTCCAGACGTCACCAAATGTCCTCTAAGAAGCAAAATGGCCCCAGTGGTGTAGACCAGACACGAACAACCACAGCACCAGCTGGGGAGGAGCGGACGGCTCCTTCTTCAGCATGAGCGCCTTTTCCTTATCTCTAAGGAAGCATAAGACAACTTGCACTTAAAATCAACGTATGATGGTTTGGCTGTTCTAGAAAATAGTATTGTGGTTCTTAAAAAAATTAGAAATAGAATTACCTTATGATCCAGCAATTGCACTTCTGGCTACATCCCCAAAGCACCGAAATCAGGGACTCCGAGTACTTCACACCCTTGTTCATAGCAGCGCTATTTTCATACAAGGGCATGAAGCAACCCAAGTGTCTACTGAGGGAGGAAAGGACGAGCAACATGCGGTATTCAGACAGGTAAAATGAACTATTAGCCAACCTTACAATGGAAGGAAATTCTGAGGCTTGCTACAACATGGATAAGCTTTGAAGACATCACGCCAAGTGAAATAAGCCAGTTGTAAAAGGACAGATACTGTGTGACCCCACTTATACGAGGAACTTAGAGTAGTCAAATTCATAGAGGCAGAAAGTAGAACAGTGGTTGCCAGGAGCTGCGGGCAGAAGGCAATGGGAGTTAGTGTTTAATGGGCGCCGAGCTTCCATCTTGGAAGATGCTAAGAGTTCTAGAGATGACGGTGGTGAAGGATGTATAACGTGAATGTGTTTAATGTCATTGAGCTGCACACTATAAAGGGTTAAGATGGTAAATTTCATGTGGTGTGTACTTTGCCACAATTTTAAAAAATCACAGTGTGGAGGACGTCTAGGACTGAGATAAGACATGGGGCGTGAATCCCCACCTCACTCTCCCAACACACATGCATGTACATTTATGGAGGGATTTCCAGGTCCTATTCTCAGGGCCAAGTGCTCTCTGTGCACACACTCATTTAATTCTCTTCTAATGCTGGGAGGCACTATAAATAATTCACAGATGAGGAACTATGGCCCAGGGGGCTTAAGAGACTCACACAAATTCACATACCACTACTACGTGAATTTGCAGATTCAGGGTTAAAACTTGGTGCAATTTGCTCTAAAAATCCTAGAAAGTCTTCTTGTTAACATAAACCAGGAACCATGTAACTTTTTTCTGTAAAGGACTAGATAGTACATATTTTAGGCTGTGCAGGCCCCTGGGTCCTTGTCACAGCTCTTTAGCTCTGCCATTGTAACAGGAAGCTGCTGGGAACGCTTTGCAAATGAAGGAGCAGAACTGCGTTCCAATAAAACTTTATTTGCACAAATAGGACCTATTTGGTTGGTTTGCCAACTCCTAGATTATTTTTAACAGTTTGGCTAGTCTAGGAACTCTAGGCAGTGTTGGGAGGCAGGTACCTGGCCTTGGTAGGTCATCATTTCACTCGGAAAAATCAAGGAAACAGAGTTTTTGAGGCTTTAGGTTTTTTCAGAGAGACCTCCTGCCCATGCTGACCCTGTCTCCCTCTCTGGGCTGAAAGAGTTCTTTCATGCCCTCCAACCTGGCTTCTCCTGTCTCTCTGTCCCTTGGAGGCAGGACCGACTTCTGCTTGGGGCCCTCAGCCTCATGACTCTGCTTGTCTAGGACTGTAGCAGACTTCACCCCACAAAGCAGTCTTCACCCCAATTCTGCCCTGGAGTAATCCCCACGAAACCCAGGGAAGTTCTTCCTAGAGGATGGAGGGAGATTTCTCAAACCGCTGCCTCCAGTCTGTTCACACAGGCTGGTTCTGCCATCCGCCGACCCTACGGTAGAATGTCTGCACCTGGAGCCTGAGCATAAGGCTTGCACCCCTGCCCTCCGTGCAGCCTGCCTCGGGTCCCTCCAAGTTGCACCAGGGTCCTCAAAGGAAAAAGCTTCTCCTGGACTCTGCTCCTTTCCTTCTATGGTCCCTGCTCTATCCGAGTGGGCTGGCTCCATACTGCCAGGGCTCAGACACTGTGGCAGTCTTGTGGAATGGGCTTGTTCCAACTCTGCTTCTCCAAGCGCTTCTTCTAGCCCTTAGGTTGGCCCTGCCAGGTAGATCATGGCCTCTCCTTCCTTGAGAGCCATTCCCTGCTTCAGAGGGTTTTTCCTGGTGGCTAGATCTCTGTGTGTGTGTGTGTGTGTGTGTGTACCTTCTGAGCTCTTCTCCCAGTTCCTGTGAGGCTGGGCTGGGAGCTGAGGGTGAGCAAGGTGGTGGCAGCCAGGTCTGAGAAGATGGTCACCAACCAAAGTAGGGTGACCTCCTGTCAAAGCAGCTTTGTGCAGGAGTGATGGGCAACAGACAGATGCCTGGAGGTTATGCCCAGGTGGACCGGGGGGCACACAGGGTTTCCACAGAGAGCCCAGGATGGCTAGGAGTGGGTTATGATTCTCCCCGTATTTCTTTCCAGCCCATCTTCCCCCAGACAGGAAAGCAACAGAACTGCTCTTAATGGCACTTTCTCAGCCGACAGAACTAAACATTACAAATGCTTCACTGTCCACAGTACATAGAAGCTTCGGGAAAAAAGGAGATGGTAGGAATAAATGCCATGGATGCCAGGTAGGACGTCTCTCCCCTTCTCCTGCCTGGGTCGGGAGCGAGGACGGAGGAGGAATGCAGCTGAGTCGGTATCTCTGGAACTCAATGTTTATTTCAGCTTGATCCTTCCGGGTCAAATACAAAGGATGTTTTACAATTTACACTTTATACCTTAAATTTACCACGCCTCTTCCTCCCTTCATTAAAAAGTGGGCTTCAGCGGGCTTAACTGGGATATATCCAGAGCAAAGTGCTGAGCTGCACCAGGCATATGGCCCAGAACTGACCCTTGGCAAATGCGAATTCCCTCTTCTTTCCAGAAGGGATAATCAAAAGTTAAGCACGCCATTAAAACTGCCACCACCAGCCACCACGACCACAGACCGATGAAGGCGATTACAAAGTTCACAGACAGGGTACGTCAGATCAAGGTTTCCTCAAAGCACGTTGAGTCTGACTTTCCATGGGGAGTGCGATTTGGGGAATGAGTTCCAGTGACAGAAATACACTGCGGGGTCAACTACTGAAAACAAGGGTGTTCTGAGCTCACTTGCAGGCTAAGCGGGCCCCATCCTCCGGGTCTTTTCCCTGAATTTGTGCAGCTATTGTATGGTGGAAGAGTTCTGGGGTCACCCGAAGCCTGAAAACACCATCCTTTGGGGCTCGGGAGAGAAAGACCCACCGCCTTTCTGACAGGTCAGCTCTTCACAGCTCTCAAGTGTGAGCCCACACGGGGCTGGTGCCCACCAGGGTCTACATCCCCCTGCTCATACTCAGTGTATTCTGAAAAGCTAAATTTTAAAAAAAGGAAACTTGAGCACTGCAAGACTTTCCTTCCAACAGCTCGGTTATGTATCCCTTCCCCGCTCCCCAAAATGCTCTTGACCAAGCAAATGATGGGAAGGCTGGGGAAGCGCTGCTCGCAGCCTGTTCTGGTTGAGGACGCATTTTATTTACTCGTGTCAGTTGAAATCATGACTGCGGCATGAAGGACTTAAGACCCCAGAGTAAGCTTTTGACACGAATGGTCGAAAGGCACTAGATGAGAAGTTGGCAAAACTAGGCCCCCGAGCTATACATCGGACCCACCACCTGTTTTTTTTTTTATGGCCAGGGACTAAGAATGGCTTTTATATTTTTATTACATTTTTTATTCAAGTATAATTAATATACCACGTTGTCTTAGTTTCAGGCATACAATATCATGTTAAACGGTTGAAAAAAGAAGCAGAATATTTGGTGACACGTGAAAATCGTATGAAATTCAAATTTCAAGGGTCCATAAATAAAGTTTTATTGGAACAGAGCTGAGCTCATCTGTTTACATGCTGCTTGTGGCAGCTCGAGGGGCAACATGGTGTTGAGCGGTCATGGCGGTGCTCACAGCCCACAGGATCTGGAATCCTTACTCTCTAGCCTGTTACAGAGAGTTTGCTGAGCCCTGCGCCAGGCAATGGTGTGCACTGGGGTTCGGCAGTATCTCTCTTGGGACCTACTGACAAGGGGCTGAGTGCAGTGGGCGTGAGGACGAGGGGCAGATAAGAGGAGCTCCAGAAGGGCCTTCCCCTCCTGCCGTTGCACCTGTCACTGGGCCTGCTCCGAACGCACACACAGCACCCTGGCATAGCTAGGGGCTCTGCTGTGAAGCCACAGGCTGGTGCCTTTCCACTTTGTCTCTGAAGGTTCTCCGCCATGTCTTACCCAAGTCCCTTATGATGCTGTCGCCATTTCCCACAGTCCTGGGAGTTACTGAGTCGGAGAGGGGAAACAACCTCCGGGTCTGACGGCAAGCAAAGGCCAGAAAGGGAGCGAACCCAGGACATCTGGCTCCCAGCAGAGTTTGGTCTAACGCCTCCTTCCAGGGAAGAGTACACAGCCTCTTTTTCTGCCCCTTAACCCAAGACCCATGCCATTTGGCATTCCAGGTGGGCAAGACTCTTACCTGCATGTCCCTCCTGGCGATGAAGCCCTTGCCTTCTGTGTCGCAGGTCTGAAAGAATTCCCATGCCTTGCTCCGCAGTGCCACCTCAAGGGGACCCAGGCAGGCCCCACTCTCCTTTGCATCCTGGCCAGGTCTCTGGTGTCTAGAGACCACTCTCCTGTCAGGGGTAGCCATCCGGGTTTGTCAGTTTCTTCAAGTCTTTGCAGAACCTGAACACAGAAGATGAAAGAGACAGTGGTGTGGTGTGGATGGAGTGAGGGTGCCCGCCTCTCTTAGCAGCCACCTCCTCATTAGCAGCTCAGGACAAAGGGGAATGTGCTGTGATCACAAAGAGATTAGCTAGCCCATCAGAGAAAGAAGAGGGGGGAAAAGAAAACAGAGTTTTCCAGATTGAAAGGAGGTGGGTGGGTAGAGGAAGCCTGAAAACAATTTCTCCCCATTTAAACTGACAGCGACGAAACAGATCCTGCTAGACGAGCTACCATTTATTGAATGTTCACTCGGAGGCAGGCGCCAGGCCTCGGTCTCCTATACACATTTTCTCACTTACTTCTCACATCCTTCTGAAATAGATATCATCATCATCCCGTTATTGATGCTCAGACATTGGAGTGACTTGACCAGGGCCAAAGAGCAAGGTAATGCAAAAAAGGAGATTTAGATCCAAGCTTATTGAACGTGTATTTGCTCTTAATCCTATATTGTCCTGACACTTCAGCACTCCCAAGGGTGGACAACCCTCCTCACTCAGATGCAGCATCTTCTAGGTCATTCACAATCAACAAGCTCTTGGTGAGCCCCTAGCTCATGCTGCAGACCTCCTCGGGGTCCGTGAGCCTGCAGATGAGAGCTGATGGATGGAAGTGTGCCAGGTCCGCTAGGAGCTACCTGTTCTCCTGGACTTGCCAGGTGTAGTTGGGGGACACCCAGGGCTGTCTCCAGCCAACACAGAATCACAAATCCTATGCACTGATCTGATTTTGAAAGCCCCTCCAGGAGTCTTTTCAAGGGGTGCATTGCGATATGATGCTGTAGAAGAAGGTTTGCAGAAACCTGCGTCTGGTCTGGACTCAGCTCCTTAGGTGACCTTGAACAAGTCAGTACTTGTCTGGTCTCTGTTTCCTCATCTGTGTAATGACAAGACTGGACCTATTTGTATTTAAGGTCCCTTCTACCTCTGTCTGTAAGTTTATGAAATTTCAACTGAAGAAATTTTTCTTAATACAAAAATTGGGTTAATATGATGAAAGGCAATATCACAATCCTTGGAGTTTTCTATCTCAAGACTTTCTGGAAGTAGGCTAGGTCCACATTTTCAGTACTTGATAGTATTTGAATGTTAAAATTAAAACACAGATACACACTGTAATGCACTTAGGGGAAATGCAGAAAATGAAGTTCTAAATTGTGTCTCTTGTGCCATGCTCAGAAAAAAGATGGAAAAGTCACTGTATTAGCAGGGGAATTTGTCTGATTATCTGAGCCCAGGGGTCTGGCTCAGTTACACCATAAGTCCAAAATAATCTATGATTTCAGTCAACATTTTCCACCTGCCAGATGTGTCTGGGCTGTGGGCCCAGAACTAGAAGATGACTCCTGGTCTTAGGGATGCACTGTGTGAAGCAGAACCCAGATAAGGTACAGCCGACTTCTCCTTCTCGTTCCATCTGGCAGGATGATGGGCTCCCATCGGACTCCTCTGACCAGCCACCCCACTCCTTGGGAATTGAGTGTTTCTCTTCATCCCTACAAAGTGTGAACTACCCATTACCTAATCATAGACAGATTTAACATTCTTATTCTCTCTTCCCCAGAGGGAACTAACTGCCTTAGTTATCAGTCCCAAGAGAGTGGAGTTGTTTCTGTTCAGCTTATGTGTATTGCCCAGAACATCTACGTGCAACTCTGAGCTTAGGAAGGGCTTTGGGATAATAACAATGGTAACATCTGAGCTTCTCTAAATGCATGCGCAGAGCTGCCTATGTCTTTCTGCTGCCTAGCCAGGACTATCTCAAGGTTTTTGCCATCCAGTAGTCCCTACCCCATTGCCACCTGCTGTTCTCAGAAGACTGGACTAATAACACCTCTCATTCCTTGAGGGTTTTCTCTTGTCAGCCCCTTAACATACTTTATCCTGATAGAACCTGATATCCCTCTGTAAGGTAAGTATGATTAAAATCCTCATCCTCATCATACAGATGAGGAAACTGAGTTTGGGAAAGGTTAAACAACTTGGATCAAGGTCTAGTATAGTTAGAGACCTTATGTACTATACCACATTGCCTTCCTATCATGGGTCCCAGCTATGGCCTTACTCTTAATGGTCTGTCACCAACAGATAATAACCTAAATCACCTCCCAGGGACATGTTCATCATTTTAACATTTATCACTCATTCCTTCACTCATCCATTCATTTTTTCACTCATTCATTCTCATCTATTGATTACCCTGTAGCAGGCTCTGAGCCAACACTGAAAAATGGAAACACAAAGAAGACATGGTACCCCCTGTTAATGAATGAGCTTCCAATGGTGGGATTTCAGTCACAGTAACTGGCAGTAAAGGAGGGTATTTGGGGTTAGATCCGATCTCCCTCAAAATAAGACTACATAGCAATGTGAGCTTAAGTAAGCTCCTGAGCCATTATGGGCCTGGCAATTAATAGGGGTGAGCAGTCAGTTCTACATCTGACTGTATCTGGCTCTCTGCCTTCCCTGACCCATGTCACAGATGATGCGTGGCATGAGACAGCCAATCTAAGAGTTCCAAAGCACCAGCTGTAAGCAATGCCTAGACGGGTACCAAGTCTTATTTGATGTTAACCCCAGTTCCTAGCCCAGAATAAGGTAAATAGTAGCTCCTTATCGATTGTCTATTGAATAAAGGAAGACCAATTTTTGGCTGAATTCTTTGCAAGGAGGCCCCAAAACATTTCTATTTCATTCAGAGAGCTCTATAGGTGAGATTTTTATCTCATAAAGATTAAGTTCAGACTTCCATTTCCAGAAAAGGTGGAGTAACAGGGACTGAATTTACTTTCCCAACTGAAATAATAAAAAATCCAAACAAAATAGATTTTTAAAAAATGCTTTTGAAGACAATGGCCATCAGGCAATGAAGGACAATGAGCCTTCGGTAGGGTCAGGACTAGGCTGAGCTAATGACTCTCGGTACCTGTACTTGCACAACTCTGTGAGTGTCTTCTTAAGGTTGAGACACCTAAGATTTAAAGAGATTTAAGGAGAAATCCATTATGAAAACCGTGCATCAGAGAGCAATTATCTTCTTAAGTTTTGTACCCTAGGGCCCTTACTCATCTCACCCTAGCCCAAAGCCTGTCTTGTGACAGAAGGGAAATAAACAAAAGGCACCCTATTATTGCCTAGAGAGTTTTCAGGCCAGGACACAGGAAGGGGAAATCCAGGCAGAGTCTGGCAGATTCTCCAAGTTGAGGTAACCCAACTATATGCTGCCCATAAGAAGTATAGTTTAAACATTATGACACAAATAGGTTAAAAGCAAAAGTCTAGAAAAATATATACCACATTAATACTATCCAAGAGAAAGTTTGCATATTAATATCAGGCACAATCTATTTTAGAACAACGAATATTAATGAAAATTTAAAAATAATTCACAATAATAAACAAGTCAATTCATCAATAAGATAATAATAATCCTAAATACTTATCACATAAAAACAGGGCTTTAAAATGCATGAAGCAAAAACGGGTAGAACTGCAAGGAGAAATAGACAAATCCACAGTCCTACTCAAAGACTTTAATATCTCTCTATCAATAACTAATAAAACAAGTAGATT
Source organism: Enhydra lutris kenyoni (assembly GCF_002288905.1). Taxonomy (NCBI): domain Eukaryota; kingdom Metazoa; phylum Chordata; class Mammalia; order Carnivora; family Mustelidae; genus Enhydra; species Enhydra lutris. The sequence continues at coordinate 4,776,066 of NW_019154153.1, forward strand.
GAGATCAGTAAAGATACAGAAGTAAACAACACTGTCAATCATCTTGACCTAATTGACATTTGTAGAATACTCTATCCAACAAAAGCTAAATACACTTTCTTTTCAAGTACACATGCAGTATTTACCAAGATGGTCCATATCCTGGTCCATAATACAGTTTCAATAAATTTTAAAGGATTCAAGTCATATAAGCTATGTACTTTAACCACAGGGAATGGCATTAGAACCAATAACAGAAAGACCTCTGGAATATCCCCAAGTATGTGAAAACTACATAACATATTCCTAAATAACTCGTGGGTCAAAGAAGAAACAGAAAGGAAAATGAAAAAGTATTTTGAACTAAGTGAAAATAAAAGCACAATATATCACATTTGGTAGGTTATTGCTAACATAGTACCCAGGGAAAAAAATTATCTAGACACAAGTATTAGAAGAGAAGAAAGATCTCAAATCAATGACCTCAGCTTCTACCTTAAGAAACTAAAAAAAGAAGAGCAAATTATACGCAAAGTAAGGAGAAAAAAATACTAAGAGTCTAGGCAGAAATCAATGAAATAGAAAACAGAAAAACAATAGAGAAAATTAACAAAAATAGAACCTGGTTTTTAAAGATCAATAAAGAGAGAAGACACGAATTATAATAGCAGAAATTTGAGAAGTGACACATTGCAAATTCTATAGACATTAAAAGGCTAAGAGAATGTATGAACAATCTTATGGCAGAAAATTTGACAATTTAGATGAGATGGACAAATTCCTTGAAAATCACTAAATATCAAAGCTGAGTCGAGAGGAAATAGGTAGGGGCGCCTGGGTGGCTCAGTAGGTTAAGTCTCTGCATTCAGCTCAGGTCATGATCCAGGGTCCTGGGATCAAGCCCCGAACTGGGCTTCCTGCTCAGCAGGAAGCCTGCTTTTCCCTCTCTCATTGCCCCTGCTTGTGTTCCCTCTCTCACTATGTCTCTCTCTGTCAAATAAATAAATCCTTTTTTTTTAAAAGAGGAAATAGGTAAAATGGGTAACACAACTAAAGAAATTGAACAGACAGTGACAACCCTTCCTACAAGAAAACTCATGGCCCAGATAGATGGCTGTATTGAAGAACACTACAAATATTTAAAGAAAAATTAATACTGGTTCTATGCAAACTCTCCAGAAACCAGAAAAATATGACATTCTTCCGAACATACTCTATGAGGCGAGGATTACCTGCTACCAAACCTGGACAAAGACATTACAAGAAAAGAAAAAGACAGGCCAATATCTCTCATGAACACAGATGCAAAAATTCTTCAGGAAATTTCAGCAGATTGAATCTAACACTCATATATAAACAGAATAAATACATCCTGACCAAGTGGAGTTCTAGCCCAGCAATGCAAAAATGGTTTAACATTTGAAAATCAATAATGTAATTCATCATCTTAAATTAAAAGAGATAACCCTTATGATCATCTCAGTAGACGCAGAAAAAGCATTTGACAAAACCCTACATCCACTCCTGATGGGAACTCTCAGAAAACCAGGAATAGGAAGGAGTTTGCCCAACCTGAAAAAGGACATCTACAAAAAACAACAGCTAATACCTTACTTAATGGTAATAAGCCAGATGCTTTCCCCCATGATCAAGTAAAAGACAAGAATGTCTACTCTTAACGCTTCTATCTAACACTATGTTGGAGATTCTAGCCAGTCTGTTGAGGCAAGAAAAGAAATAGAAAATGACCAGATTGGGCATGGAAAAAGTAAAATTATCTTAATTCCCAGGCGACATGATTGTCTATGTAGAAATTCTGCTGAAATTCACAAAAAATTGCTAGAACTAATAAGTAAGTTTGACAAGGCTAAGAGTTACAAGCTTCCTCTACAGAAATCAATTGATTGATTTCTGTACAGCAGAAACAAAAACTTAAAATTGAAATAAAAATATCATTTACAATATCATAAAAAATACGAAATACTTAGGGATATAGCTGACAAAAATGTATGATATCTATATACAGAAAGCTTCAAAATATTGATGAGAGAAATTAAAGCAGACCAAAACAAGTCAGTAGATATTCATGTTCATGGTTTGGAAGACTCAGTACTATTAAGATGTCATTTCTCCCTAAATTCATCTCTAGATTTATCTCAATCTCAATCAAAATCCCAGCAGGCTTTTTATAGAAATTGACAAGCCAATCTAAGATTCATATTGACATGCAAGGGGCCTAGAATAGCCAAAACAATTTTGAAAAAGAACAATATTGGAAAACTAACACTATCTGATTTCAAAACTTATTATAAATCTATAGTAATAAGGGCACTGACTATGGTACTGGCACAAAGGTAAGAAAAAAAGATAAATAGAACAAAATAGAGAATGGAGAATCCAGAAATAGACATATATATATATATGTAACTGATTTTTGACAAGAATGCAAAGGCAATGCAGTGGAGAAAGGATAATCTCTCCAGCAAATGGGACTGGAATAATTGGATATCCATTTGCAAAAAAAGAATGTCAATGCGTATCTTATACCACATACAAAAGTTGGCTCGAAATGGATCACAGACCTAAATGTAAAGGCTAAAAATATAAAAATACAAGGAGAAAACAGCCTTGTGACCTTGGCTTAGGCAAAGATTCCTTAAGTACAACAGCAATAGCATAATATTTCAAAAAATTGATAAATTGGACTTCATGAAAATTTAAAACTTCTGTTGTTCCAAAGATACCATTTAAGTATAGATAGGGAAAAAATATTTGCAAAGCATGTATCTGACAGAGGATTTTGATCCAGAATACATGAAGAGCACTTAGAACTCATCACTGAGAAAACAAAGAATTCAACTTATAAATGGGCAAAACACGTGAACAGCCGCTTCATCAAATAAGATGTATGGATATCAGATAGCTACATGAAAATGTTCAACATCATTAGTCAGAAGGGAAATGCAGTCTAAAGCCATAATGAGACACTACTACACACCTATTAGAAGGGCTAAAATGAGGGGTGCATGGGTGGCTCAGTTGGTTAAGCATCCAACTCTTGATCTCAGCTCAGGTCTTGATCTCCGGGTCATGAGATCAAGCCCTACGTTGAAAAGAATGGCTTTAAAAAATGGCTAAAATGAAAAGACTGATATACCAAGTCTTAGCAAAGACGTGGAGCTCTTGGATGAACCATTCACATACCGTCGGTGGGAATGGGAAATGGTACAGTCCCTTGGAAAACACCTGGAGGTTTCTTTAAAAAGTCAGACAAACTTCTACCCTGCCATTTCACTCCTAAACAGTGACCCAAGAAAATATCCTGCCATGCCACTCCTAAATATTTACCCAAGGGAATAAAAAATTCTGTCCACACAAAGACATGAACGTTCACAGAAGCTTTATTTGTAATTGCCAAAAACAACACAAATACTCATCAATGGGCGGATGGGATGGGCGAGCAAACAGTCACATACACACATGATGGAACGCTACTCTGCATTAAAAGGAATAAACTATTGATCCACGCAACAAAATGGGTAAGTTGTGAAATTGATTATTTCAACTGTGAGCAAAAAAAAAAAAAAGTGGTATGTGAGCAAAAAAAGCCAGACAGAAAGAGTATGTAGTATTTGATTCCATTTATATAAAATTGTAAAAATTAAGACTAACTTATAGTGACAGAAAAAAGATAAGGGAGGGTGAATAAGGGTGAAGAGAGATTACAAATGGGCAAGAGGGGAGTTTTGGGGGGTGTGGATATGTCCACAGTCTTAAGTGTGATCATTTCATGGAAATATATATATATATGTGCATATATGTATGTGTGTACGTCTGTACCTACGTGTATGTATGTCCATATACAGGTATATGCATACACACATACATATCCATCCATCCATACATATGTACATACAAATATATATCAGAACTCACCAAATTGTATAATTTTTTTTTTTTTTTAAGAAAGAGCATGAGCAGAGTGTGGCAGAGCGGGAGAAACAGAGAATCCCAAGCAGGCTCCACGCGCTGAGCGTGGACCTGGACACGGAGCCCAACTCAGAGCCAAGGTGAGGCTCGATCCCATAACCCTGACATCCCGACCTGGGCCAAAACCCAGAGTCAGATGTTCTACCCACTAAGCCACCTAGGTGTCCCTCAAATTGTACACTTTAAATATGTAGTTTTTTGTATGTCCAAAGCTGAATAGACCTATTTAAAAAGAGAGAGAGAGATGATAGGGGCAGGTCAGTACCTTGTCCTATCCCCGGACTTGCAGGTCTAACCCTGCCTACTGTATTTATCCCCAGGAGCCCGATTCTTCCTTCTAAATGCAACTCTGACAAGCAGAAAATTAAGTAATTTCCCTGAGAAAATCTTCAGTCCCTTACTGTAGGGAGCTCAGTGGACTCTGCAAGTAAGAGGACGGGGCAGACCATTCATTCAGCCCCCTTTCTCTTACTCCTTCTCCCCTGGCTTGGCCTGTGATCTCTGCACAGCATCTGTGGGTTTTCCAAGGGAAACAGAAGACAAAACAACAGAAGGGCTTCTGCTTTTGTTTCAAAAATAAAATGGCAGCCGTGTGACTGGCTTGGCTGTTTCACACTTGGGTGAAGCCCAGCGCTGCTCTGGGCTCAAGGCTGCACCCAGCTTTCTGCCTCGAACATTTATTAGACCAATGGACAGTACGGCCATACAGGGGAACCGGTGGGGTAAAAGGAAAGGGAAAATGCCATCGCCATCACAAGGGGAACAGTTCGATCTGAACTTGCGGACCACTCTTCTCCCTCCAGAGTGGTTCCATAAAAGCCTGTATACACAGATGGAAATAATCCAGCCCTCAAACATTTCCAGGAACATTTCCCAGATTTCCGAAGTCATTCTAGCCGCTTAGTAACTGCTACAGTCGGAAAGGTCATAGATCAAACTTAAATCCCTCCTAGAGCTTCTGAGCTAATTTCCCCCTTACTCAGGACTCGGTGGAGATGGAGGGCAGCTGGTACCCCCCCACACACTGCACGCCCGCTGAGCCCTTGAAAGCAGCTACTAAATCACCCTGATCCCCCACCGAATCTTTCCTGCAGCAGGCAGTTGGGAAACTGAAAGCACAAAAGGCATCTTGGGGATCCGCTGGAATCTCTGTAATCATCCCGGCTTCAATGGAGGTGTTCTCCATACACCCAGGGTCTCAGCCATTCACTCGGAGTGGGCAGAGTCAAAAGAAGTTTGGGGGGGCGGGGGGACAAGCAGGTGTCAAACTGCAGAGGGCGCAGGAGGGGCACAGATCAAAGCACCGAGTTCTAAGATGCATAGAGTGTCAGGGTTCCCGTCGCAGCCCATTTCAAGCTACCAGCAATCAGCCCTCACTGAGAAGAAATTGTGAGGCTAATGTTTCTGCACACGGTGTCCTGATATTCTGAGTCCCCAGGACTGTCTGCACAGGCGATGGGAGCTAATGTCTCCTTAGGCTCTGTCCCCCCACCTCCCTCTTGCCTGAAACTTAAGGGGCACGGTCCACTTCAAATGCATCTTTTTAAAAAGATTTTATTTATTTATTTGAAAGAAAGAGAGTAGTGGGGGCAGAGGGCTGAGGGAGAAGCAGAATCCCCATAGAGCAGGGAGTCCGATGCTGGACTCAAACCCACGATCCTGGGATCATGACCTGAACCAAAGGCAGATGCCTAACCCACTGAGCCACCTAGGTGCCCCCTTAAATGCATCTTAGTACTTGGGGAAAACATACTGTGACCAAACCTCAGGGTTTCATAGGTGGCCTGCCCGTTATCCATGTGCGTGGCCCTCCCCTCCTCCGCACAGCTCTAGGCAGACCCTCTGGTGGGACCAGGACAGTGAGGCAGGCAAATGGCTCCTTTTGGTGGGAACAAAGAAGCCGCTTTGCAGGACCCCTTTCACCACCGCACGTGCTCAAGACTAAGGATTTAAAGCACAAGAACCAGAGCAGTCTAGAAAGGGCATCTTTCCTGTGCTGCATGCCTTTGTTACCACTTCTTGGACACAGTGCAGGGGGCCTTTGCACCAATCCCACCCCTTCTCCAACTGGCCTCTTATTGTGGTGGATAAGAACACAAACTCCAAGGCCAGGCTGCCCACAGCACGAGCTACATGGCCACAGATACGTTTCTTAAGCTCTCTATGCCCTGCTTTCCCATCCGTAAGATGTTAGCTATGGTTATTATTTTTTTTTAATTTTTTTTATTTCTTTTCAGCGTAACAGTATTCATTGTTTTTGCACATTTTTTTTTTTTTAAGATTTATTGTTTAGGGGCGCCTGGGTGGCTCAGTTGGTTAAGCGACTGCCTTCAGCTCGGGTCATGATCTCAGAGTCCGAGGATCGAGTCCCGCATCAGGCTCCCTGCTCCATGGGGAGTCTGCTCCCTCTGACCTTCTCCTCTTTCATGCTCTCTCTCACTGTCTCTCTCTCAAATAAATAAATAAAATCTTTTAAAAATTAAAAAAAAAGATTTATTGTTTAGTCATCTCTACACCCAGCGTGGGTCTTGAACTCACAACCCCGAGATCAAGAGCTGCGTGCTCTGCCAACGAAGCCAGCTGGGTGCCCCTGATTATCACTCCTATTGTGGAACTCAGGGGGCTTGCTCCCCTCCAGATCAGGAAGCCCGTCCATCAACCAGTGGCTGCCAGAGCTGGGTGGGACTTAGTGGTGTAATGTCACCCACCCAAGGTTACTGGGAAGGCCACTTGCCTCATCTGCCCACATAAAGGGGCAGGTATACGGAAGGAAGCGGCTTTGGGAGTGCCCTCTTACCACTCCGCTGCCTGCTGTCGCTTATGCAACAGCTCTATCCTGCCTCCTCTTCCCTCCAATTAGGTCCAATTTCCTTGTTCTCGCCGTAAGGGAGACAGGGAATAGCTGTCTCCTACCTCCATAAAATAACTCTTCCAGGTCTGGACAACTATTATTAAACATCCTCCTTCACACGTCTCTTGCTCTATTATAAGATACATGAAAGGCCCCGATAATGGTCTGAGGTCTCTGTGAGATGGTTGCTGTTCACCCCAATTCCTCTAATAATTAGTGGTTGTAAACCACTTTGGAGATAAAAGGCATTTTATAAGAGCTAAGTCCTATTATGATTAGCTTTCCAATATTTCCTAGCTGATGCTGATGGACACATGAAAGCCAAACACTGCCCCAGCGTGACAGCAGGTGGCTAATTAGATGGAGTTCAAGGCGGCTGGTGTATATTAAAGAAACTGCTGCAAAATTTAACAACATTAAAAAAGTGCCTGCTTTCTTTCTAGCACAAACAAGCTCTTTTCAAAGGCTGTCAGGGTTGATGCCTGCGAGACAAGGGCCCGGTGAGGACCAAGAGCTCATCGACCCTCTGGGCCTGGAAGAGAAAGACACAGTGATGACACCTACTTTGTGTAAAAGCCCAGTGGTGTCAACAGGAGGCTAGGGACCCTGCCTCATTGTACTAGGTTTGGCTATCCTTCTGTGATATGAGCAAGCGAAGTAATGCCGTCCCCGCTTTGCAGACGAGGAAGCTGCAAAATGGGTTTTAGAGGCGGATGGCAGCAGGTACAGTGGGACAAAGTTGAGGCAGAAGTGATGGGGGGGCGGCGACACTGTTGATGCCCCGCCCACATCCCCTGGGATATTTGTGCCCTTCCCCTCAGCGTCCGCATGCCTTTGCTTCTAACTCCCTGCACCTGTGCCTCTTAGAAGGCCGGCCCTTGGGCTGCGGCCCTGGCTTTGCCCACACAGAGCCAGAAGGGTGAGGGTTCCCTGGTCACCTCGAAACAGCGGGAAGCCAAGGACGGGCTGGAGGAGAGCGTGAAAGCCCAGTGGGGACTAACTCTGAGCTGCGGTTTACAGCTTAGATCACTTCTGTGGGACCAAGCTGAGGCTAGAACACCACCTGACACTGCCCTTGGCCACTTCTCCTCTCTTGTCCTGCTCCCCACCCTTTACTACGTTGTCCCGGGAGCATTGCCTTAATTCCATCAGCTTGCATGTGGGTCCCCCTCTTAGGATCTGCTTCTGGGGAACCCAGACTAAGATGACTCTGGACTCAGCATTCATGAGAACATTAAATACATTCTCCCAGGTCCCCTCAATTCCAAACCTTCCTTTCCAGACCTCCAACCTGAAATATCCATGGATCTCTGTGTCCCACCTACCCCCAACCCCGTCCCCCCACCACCAAGCCCCTTTACTCTCAGAGCCTCGGTATTCCTTGGGATTGTGATGTCCTAACTGCTTCTAGAAAAACTAACCTCTGGGCTCTCCATGAGTCCATGGAAAGCCCTGAACCAGGCAGATGGTGTGAGAGATACAAAGATATATTTAAGACTATCCCTTTCCTCAGTGAATTTACGATTTTGCAGAGGGACAAGATACAAATACAGGAGGTAGATGATGAGAGCCACGTGGGTGTACGCGAAGAAAGTTGCCTGAACAAGCAACTCTGAGAACACCGTTCCCCCAAAACAAGGCGACTGTCCACAGCACTTCACGCCACCCAATTCTGGCTTTTTTATTTCATCTTACATGTTCAAGAAAACGGAGGTCAGCTCTGGCAGAGATAATCCGAATGAGTGGGTAGCTCAAAAAAGCCCAGCTTGCATTTAACTCTGGTCTGCATTACTTTTTTAAAATAGTACTTCCTTGGGGAACAGCTTCAGAGAGGTCAAGTAATTTGTCTTAGGAAAACAGCTAATTAGCGACAGAGTGTGAATTCAATCTTAAGCCTGCCTGACTCTTTAAAACCTCAGTTTCTCTACCTATGAAATGGGACCAATGATCCCACCTTACCGAATTGTGATAAGAATTTAAAAAAATATGTATATATACAGAGGGTATAAAAAAATCCAGTATAATAAGCAGGATGTAGTAGGTGATAAGTATTATTACTTATTATTACTTTAAGTATATAAGTATTATTCTCAGAGGTAATGTTATTGAACCTCAGGGTATGAATATTTTTATATGCATATTTTATATTTTTTATTTTTTAAAGATTTTATTTATTTATTTGACAGACAGAGATTACAAGTAGGCAGAGAGGCAGGCAGAGAGAGAGGAAGGGAAGCAGGCTCCCCGCTGAGCAGAGAGCCCGATGTGGGACTCGATCCCAGGACCCTGAGATCATGACCTGAGCCGAAGGCAGAGGCTTTAACCCACTGAGCCACCCAGGCGCTCCTATATGCATATTTTAAAGGCTCTTAATACAGACTACCAAACTGCTTTCCAATAGATAACTAAACCCCCCAAAACCTCAAACACAATTAAGCAAGGCATGACAGCATCGCCAAGGGGACCTGACCATGCCTCCTTTTTGCTTTCAGGATAAATCTGACATCAGCACGATGACCACCACCTCTTTACAGACCTCTTCTCCCACCTCCCTCACTGCATTCGCTGCCCTCAAATGATTTCCTATCCTCTCAGCAGCGTAATGCCTCAACATCTTCAAACATACCATTTACTTGCCTGGCATGCCCCTCCCCTTGTCTACGCTAAATCCCACGAACACTGAAGAGTTCCATTTAAGGGTCACCTTCTCTGAGCATTCAGCTTGACCTCGGCACAGTCTTTAATACTTACATGCTCTTCCTCAGGGCTTCCAGAGCCTCCTAGACTCAGCCTGCTGCAGGAATTAGTCATGTAGAGATTTTCTTGTTAGTGCTCCTCCATCCCTCTCTTTCTCTCTCTCAACCTCTCTCTCTCTCACCACCTGCAGATGCCTTGGAAAGAATGGATCACATCTCATTCCCTGCACTTAGCAAAATATCTGGCTCACTGGCAAAGCTAAATGGATGAACATCTACAAAGAATAATTTTTTAAAAATGTGAGCCCGTGTTCTCGTTTCTGATTTAAGCTACAGCAGAAAAGAAAACCAAGGGCCACGGTTCCATGCACCTTCTACCACAGCCACTCCAAGAGCTAAATTCAAACATTTTCTCCCAGGTCACAGTCCTGCAGGAATCATGATGAGTTTGGATAGCATAGTCTTATCGTGAATTTTAATGGCTGGTAGAAAATGAAGGGGGAAGAAGGACAATGATGAATCCTAACTGCAGAGATAAGCCTACCTTGCAACTTGGCCAACGGTTCCTAACCTTGCTTCCTCACACCTCTGCGTGAGTTCCTTCTCTATTACCCATTCTTGCTCTGTCTCAAGCTTCTCTATCAAGAGGCTGGCAGGAACCACAGTGTCCTAAAAGGTTCTGAGCAGGCATCAAAAAATTTGATTCAAGTGCTGGGAAAATGGGTTCATTTCTCTGAAAAGGTACAAATAACCGTTTCTTACCCATTCCAACGGAGGAAGGTCAGATGAAACACAAGATGTGAAAGTGAATTCCAATGCTATATACAAACACAAATATATCCTTATCATCGTGAGGGGAGAGGTCAGAGAGCAGAGGAAGGAAGCAGAAGACAGTGGGCATGCTCCACTGGGGCGTCGGCTCCTGTGAGCGACTGTGGAACAGCAAATCACACACACAGACCACCAAAGGTTCCAGGCTTTTCTGCCCTATGCAAAAGAGCTAGAACAAATGACAAACTTTCTCCTGCAGAGGCATTGCTCAAACAAATATAAGTGATATCTACTTATTTCACCAATTCCCTCAATGTCGGAGAACTGACCTCTGTCATCTAGGTTTTAAGGAATGGGGTACCCGGGGTTCCTCTGTGGCTCAGTTGGTTAAGCGGCTGCCTTCAGCTCAGGTCATGATCCTGGAGTCCCGGGATGGAGTCTTGCATCGGGCTCCCAGCCCCATGGGGAGTCTGCTCTTCTCCCTCTCAGTGCTCTCTCTCACTCTCATTCTCTCTCTCTCAAGTAGAAAAATAAAATCTTAAATAAAAAAGAAATGGGGTACCCATATCCCTGATGAATACGGATGTAAAAATTCTCAACAAAATACTAGCAAAGCAAATTCACCAGTCCTGTTAAAAGGATCAGACACCATGATCAAGTGGGATTCATCTCTAGGTTACACAGATGGCTCAACATATGCAAATCAATGAATATGATACATCACATCAATGAAATGAATTATTATAAAATCATATGATCACCTCAGTGGATGCAGAAAAAGCATTTGACAAAATTCAACATCCATTCATGATAAAAACTCTCAAAAAATTGGGTATAAAAAAAGCACCTCAACATAATAGAGGCCATATATGAAAAGCCCACAGCTGACATCATACTGGCTGGTGGAGGGTTGAGAGCTTTTTCTCTAAGATCAGGAACAAGACAGGGAGCCCATCCTCACCACTCCTACTCAACACAGCACTAGAAGTTCCAGCCACAGCCATTAAGGCACAAAAAAAAATAGGTAAAGGGGACCCAAACCAGAGAGGAAGAAGTAAAATCATGTGTGTGTTGATAACATGATTTTACATACAGAAAATCCTAAAGAGTCCACCAAAAAACTGTTAGATGGGACCAAAAAATTCAGTAAAGTCGCAGGATACAAAACAATACACAAAATCCATAGTACATTTATACACTAACAACACAAATCTCGAGGGTGTTACGCTGAGTGAAATCCATCAGACGGAGGAAGACAAATACTGTACGATCTCTCTTATAGGTGGAATCTAAAAAGATAGAACTCATAGAAGCAGAGAACAGACTGGTGGCTGCCAGAGGTGGGGAACGGGGGTGGGGGAGGGGGCATGGGTGAAGGGGGTCAAAAATCACAAATGTCTAGTTATGCGATGAACAAGTCCTGGGGATGTGACGTACAATACAAGTGTAATGTACAATATTGCATATTTAAAAGTGGGTGAGTGAGCGGACCTACAAGTTCTTATCACAAGAAGAAAATTGTAACTCTGTGCTGTGATAGGTGTGAACAAAACTAAGTGTGCTAATCGTTTTTCAGTTATACCTGTATGACATCATTCTATTGTACGCCTTAAACTTATGCGATGTTATATGTTCATTAACATACGTATTTCAAGAAAACTGGAAAAAAAAAAAAAGACGAAAGAAACTGTCCCCAAGAAGACTTGAGAGAAATGGCCTGTTCTGAAGACTCGGGTTTTCTCATCGAAGCACTTGCCGATGATTCCCACGGATACTAAAAACAGGAGCAGCGGAACCACCCCAGGCCTGAATCCAGGGGCCAAGGGATGCAGTCTTCCCACCTTTGGTTTTTCTCACTCCCCTCGCGGGTCCTGACCCGGCAGAGGATGTGTGACTGACTCCTCACGTCTGGAGGGCACTTGCTCCTGGAGATCTGAATCCCACCTGGAGACACACAGAGATGAATCACACCTTGTATTCCACCAGGGGGCCCCAGTGGAAGGGCAGGTTTTGTGCTAATTTGGGGAACATTGGAGGAAATGCCCCTCCCAGGAGAGCTACCAGTAGAAAGCAGGCCTAGTTCCATCTTTTTCCAGGTTTTGGAGAGGAGGAGAAGTGGAGGGGTAGCCATGGGAAGTGTGTTTAGCGGCCTGAGTCTGGACACTGTGTCCAGCCAGGGAGGGCAGAGCCTTGTACATGGGAAGGGGTAGCCTAGAGCTAACCAGATAGCCCCTCTCAAAGCCCGAGCTCTCAGCAGTGCTCTTGAAGCTCCTCTGTACCCAATCTACAGATGCCATCCGCACCGCCGAAGCTCCTCCTTGAAACACACATGCAGAGTTGCAACCAGTATCACTCACTGTCTTACCTAAGAAGGCAAGGCAGTAAGAGCCTAAGAGCCCCACCAGGAAAGCAAGCTGAGAGGTGCTGGAGGGAGAACGGGCTCTGGGACAAGGAGAGGATATTTGCAGAAAGCACTGGCCACGGGCTAAATAGCACGGTCTGAGAGTGTGCTTGAAATCACTGAGGTAGCAGTGGTGATTCAATGGGGCTAGGATTATCTCTCTCACCTTGCTGAGGCCCCGTCTCCACCTACAGCTGGATCTGGCAGACCCGATGTATCTGGCCAGTGAATTTGACCTCTGTACGGCTCACACGCACAAGTCATCCAAAGCAAACATTTCCTATTCTACGAGGGGTAATACGGCACTTGGGCGTTCCTTCCCTCATCCAATACATATTTACTATGTGCGGGTACTGTCTGAAGTGCCAAAAGGCAGCAGGAAGTCAAATCCAGCAAGCTTTTGACCTTGTGGAACTTACATTCCAGTGGAGAGACACAACACATCCATAAACCCTGTAAGTACTTTCAGATAGTGACGAGCGCTGGAAGGAGATACCCACCCTCCCTAAGTCACCTCTCCGTACCCCTCACTGTCATCGCTGCCAAGGGTGCTGTGAGCACCCAGAGCTGGGAGGCTCCGCCCTCTAGGGGTTTCCCAGGCAGCAGCCTTCGCAAAGTCTGGAAGTGGGAGAACAGGAGGGAAATGTCACCCCGTCTGCCCCCAGCTGCCGATACCTGGGAAGCTTAGGTCATATCTATTTAGAAACGAAAAATTACTTGAGCTATACACAGAGACATGGATAGTATTATTGCTAGATGGTAATCTTCAGAGAGAATTTATTTTTATTTTCTTCTGAATTTGCTAATGTTTTTATTATTACAAGGTATTAGTCTGGCAGTAATGGAAAAAATATCTTTTTAAATAAGAAGATTAGCCTCGCCAAATCAAATTAATAAGAAATACAATGGAGAGGGCGCCTGGGTGGCTCAGTCGGTTAAGCATCTGCCTTCGGCTCAGGCCACTGTCCCAGAGCCCCGGAGTCCCGGAGTCCCGGAGTCCCGGATCCAGCCCAGCGTTCAATTCAGTGGGGAGTCTGCTTCTTCCTCTGACCCTCCCCCTGTTCATGCTCACTCTCTCTCTCTCTCTCTCGCAACTGAATAAATAAGATTTTAAGAAAAAAAAAAGAAATACATTTGGACAGCTAGGCAGGGACCAGATCTCAGAATGGTGAATAACATTTTATCACACCACTTTGTGGTTTATAAAGTAATTGCACCAAATTGTCTCTCAACCCTCATGAAACTTTCTCAAGGTTACGCAGAAAATAAACCTCAGTGCAGGAAAATACTTGACTGTTAGGTCCTTGACTCCTCGGCCAGGATGTTTTCTCATTATTCCACCTGCCCTTTGGTAGCTGACCTCACTTCTCTTTATAGCTGAAGCCTCCAGAAAGCCTCCGAGCACCCCAGGTCCTAACTCCTTCTCTCTCTGCCTTCACCGTCCCCTACAGGGACCACACTGACTCGTTCGTTCAAATGTGCGTTTACTGAACTCGTCTTCACTGAGCCCCTGCCAGGTTCTGAGCATCGTACTAGGCACTCAAGGTACAGTGGAGAATCAAAAAGGTCCCCCAGGGCTGGGAAGAGGCTTTAACTAATGAATGAATATATGATACAAATGTAACCACAGTGAAATAAAAGTGAAGAGAGTTATGCAAAAAAATTAGCACCAAAGGGAGTGGATTGGGACTGTGGCATGACTAGCCCTTAGCTCAGTAATGAGCAACACACTGTCACTGAGTCCCCAAGGCAAGTCAGGCAGACATTCTAGTTGGAGGCCAAGATTACAACAGCCCAAACCTCAGAAAAGGCCTATTCTGGATGGAGAGGCAGCGGGCAAAGCCACTTGAAAAGTTAATTAAGGGCTTCATGCATGCTAACAGTAATGAAACAGCCCCTGAATCCTTCTCTGGGACAGAGAAGAGTTGACCTACCACATCATCAGAGCTAGAGGTCACTCTCAGAAGTCTGGGAACAGGAGAGAAGAGCAGGGCCACACAGAACATGCATTTAACCATACAGGACAGGGGCTTCCCTGTCTGGGTGGCACGGGCTTGACCACGGGACTGCAGGACGTTACAGGTGGGAGAGGACTGGAGGGGCCGACCAGCAAGAAAGTCTTCCGCGCAGAAGGTGGGACCTGAGTGGCCTTGGAGAGGGAATGGGATTTGGGGTAATCTCATTTAGCAAGGACACCAGGATATCCGGGAACCTGGGGAACAGTCCGGGCCACTTTCTCTTCCAGACCCTGGAGGCTGGCTTCCTGGCCTCTCACCTGTCTGGAAACTGGAGCGGGAAGGCCTCGGTCCCTCCAGCATGTCTGAGCGTTTGAAGCGTCCCTCTAGCTGTGCTCAGAAGAGCCAGGAGCACTGCTGGCCACCCAAGGCTGAACATAAAGACTGATTTCAGCACCAGCCCGGCTGGCAAATGAAGGGAAGCCCTGGATAATTAGCACGCCCTGCATGGGGTTTTTCTACAATATATCCATACATGACGCTCAGAAGCTTCCAGGTGCTGGGAGGCACTGAGGCCGTAAGATTCACACCAGGTTCTGTTCTCAGTTGCCGTCTGCTATCACAGCGCTGCAGCGGGGGTCTGGGCTCTGGGGAGTGCCCTGCACACAGCAGCCACTGAAAGGTAACAGCACCAATAAATATTTAATATGGTAGCAAACTCTCAGATGGGGCTTGAGAGTGCAGAAAGCCTTTTGTAATCCACTGCTGCATGGATTTCGAAGGCTGTCCTGCCTTATTTGTAGTAAGGACATGCCATGCCTCCTGGACAAGAGGTATCCCCCAGATACCTCTCCGTGTGACACTGAGGCATCTTCAATGACACCCGCATCTCCAAGGCACTTTGACTGGGCAGTGTGACCTGTGGGTAGCAGAGGGGAGCCTTGGGCGAAGGTCCTGGGAAGCTGCGCTCATCCCAGATCTCATTCTGTGCCTTCTCTGCTTGAGAAACCCAAGGCTGGGGCTTTAGATGGCCCTGGGTTCAAGTCCCAGCTCTGTCCCTCACGACCTGGGTGACCCTCAGCCAGTTATCTGACTTCTCTGGGCCACCTTCTTGCTCCATTAAACATGGGTAATCGGAGTCTGTCTCATAGAGTTGTCTGGATAGTAAGATACAGAGCACATGAAGGGCCTAGGACCGGGCCTGCCCTTACTTAGCGCTCAGTGAATGGATTCCATTCACCACGGAAGCTGTAAACCACGGGTGGCCTCTGAGTACCCAAAAGGTGGCCCGTCCCCCCTCGAGAAGCATTAAGAATAACCTCGTGATCTCAATGTGAGAAAGGAATCCATCAAAATCCTTGAGGAGAACACAGGCAGCAACCTCTTCGATCTCAGCCGCAGCAACATCTTCCTAGGAACATCGCCAAAGGCAAGGGAAGCAAGGGCAAAAATGAACTATTGGGATTTTATCAAGATCAAAAGCTTTTGCACGGCAAAGGAAACAGTTAACAAAACCAAAAGACAACTGACAGAATGGGAGAAGATATTTGCAAATGACATATCAGATAAAGGGCTAGTGTCCAAAATCTATAAAGAACTTAGCAAACTCAACACCCAAAGAACAAATAATCCAATCAAGAAATGGGCAGAAGACATGAACAGACATTTCTGCAAAGAAGACATCCAGATGGCCAACAGACACATGAAAAAGTGCTCCATATCACTCGGCATCAGGGAAATACAAATCAAAACCACAATGAGATACCACCTCACACCAGTCAGAATGGCTAAAATTAACAAGTCAGGAAATGACAGATGCTGGCGAGGATGCGGAGAAAGGGGAACACTCCTACACTGTTGGTGGGAATGCAAGCTGGTGCAACCACTCTGGAAAACAGCATGGAGGTTCCTCAAAATGTTGAAAATAGAACTACCCTATGACCCAGCAATTGCACTGCTGGGTATTTACCCTAAAGATACAAACGTAGTGATCCGAAGGGGCACGTGCACCCGAATGTTTATAGCAGCAATGTCTACAATAGCCAAACTATGGAAAGAACCTAGATGTCCATCAACAGACGAATGGATAAAGAAGATGTGGTATATATACACAATGGAATACTATGCAGCCATCAAAAGAAATGAAATCTTGCCATTTGCGACAACGTGGATGGAACTAGAGGGTATCATGCTTAGCGAAATAAGTCAATCGGAGAAAGACAACTATCATATGATCTCCCTGATATGAGGGAGAGGAGATGCAACATGGGGGGTTAAGGGGGTAAGAGAAGAGTAAATGAAACAAGATGGGATTGGAAGGGAGACAAACCATAAGTGACTCTTAATCTCACAAAACAAACTGAGGGTTGCTGGGGGGAGGGGGGCTGGGAGAGGGGGGTGGGGTTATGGACATTGGGGCGAGTATGTGCTATGGTGAGTGCTGTGAAGTGTGTAAACCTGGCGATTCACAGACCTGTACCCCTGGGGATAAAAATATATTATATGTTTATAAAAAATAAAATTAAAAAAAAAAAGTATCCACAGACAGATGAATGAACATGGTTGTGTTCAAATAAAACATTGCTTTATGGACACACACACACAAAAAAAGAATAACCTCGTGCAAGAAAAAGGGATGTCGAACACGGGATTGACACATTCGTAGACTGACTACGTGTGAAACGATATTTGGGCTATAGCAGGTCAAATGAAATGTTAATAAAATTAAATTTTCCGCTGTTTCCTTTCCTTTTTCCTGATGCGGCTACGGGAATATCGATAAGCACACGTGGGGCCCATGTCCGATCCCTACAACACAGCACTGCTCTGGCCATGGGAGTTCCACGAAGGCCGAGGCTTTGCAGCTTCGGCTCACTGCTGTGTCCCCAGCACGTGGAACAGGGCCTGAGTCGATGAGGGAGCCTCCAAGCGTGTGAGGAGCTGGAGGCCGGGCTCGAGGAGGTGGGGACAATCCTGAGGCAGTCTGGGGGCAGTGTGGGTTTCATACCGTTGAGTAACCTGAGTCTGGACAAAGTACTCACAATGTGTCCCCCAAACGGCCAGATTCAAACCAAGTGGGACAAGCGGCTTTGCCTCCCTGGGCCCTGGGCTCCTCGTCTCTTTTGAACTATGGGAACCAAGAGCCTGCATCAATTTCTTTTTCCTGGTGTGTAGAGAGAAGAAATCCCAGGCCAGGAGGTAGTCTCCAAGGCTGAGCCCTAAATATTTTCTCAGTCTCCTCTCCACTCTTCCGTTCCCAAGCAGCTCTCTGGCTGCGATTTCTCCACGTTGCCCAAATCAATAATTTGTTTGTTTAAGGGTCCGCTTTGATTTTACTTAGTTTTAGATGCTTTTCATCAGAAGCCAAAACCTTGCGATCTTTTTTCCTTGATCTTGTAATGAAATTCCCTCAGAGATATTTAATTCTAGCTAGAGCCTCCCCTATGCCCCAGATCCTTTAAAGAAAAAAGACATCTAAATAACAAACATCCTGCCATCTTCAAATAAAAATCTCCGAAGGCAAACGGGCTTGTCTCCCTTACATCTGCCTCTACTCTCTTGCCAACTATACCGACGAATTCCCTACATTTTGTTTCAAAAAAGGGAAGGTACTCAACATACCACAGCCTCTCATATTCCCACACATGCCCTGAAGGGATCCTGCCGCTCTGTGAACATTCTTGGCCGTTTTTATGTCAAACACGCTTGTGTGCTCTGCTTGGCTCTCACCTGTGGCCCGCTGAGTGAATTCTCCTCCTGACTTGGTCCCAGCCTCCCTATGCGGAGCTTTCTGGAATAGAGCCGGTGCTATTTCCATTCCTAACCCTGGCTCCAAGGGCTCATGAATTTTAACCTAAGAAAAGAGTAGTTTCCAGGCCAAACTGATTTCTCAGAGAAGATCTCACCCACCTCTCCCCATCCCAGGGTGGAACGCCAACACTATTTTTGATCAGAAAGGATAAAAAAAGATTTCCCAGACTCAACCGTGTCGTTCCAAAGCAAGAGGAGGGCCTCAGCCAGCCAGGTACCAGGGGTAGAGCTGCCTTTTCGAAGCAGCAGACGCAGGGCACAGAACACACTTCATCACCCACCCGTGTCTCAGCCACTTGTGGCTCTTGCCTTCCCTGTCACCCAGCAGACCTGTGCTTGAGGAATGCACACCAGTTTTAAGCAAGCAGCAAGCAACAGGACAAGAAATCTGCTTTTTTCCGAAGAGGGGTGTGCTGCATTCCAAAGCCAAACAGATTTCACCTGGAGGTCCTCTTCAGCTAACGCTCACGGAGGGACCCCTTAGAGCAAGATGTGGCAGGTGCCAGGAATAAAAAGTGAGCAGCCCATTACTCGCGCCCTCAGAAGCTCACAGTCTAATGGAGATAGATGTATGTGACAAAGTTAAACGTAAGGTTGAATGAGGAAAGGTTGTGTGTGTGTGTGTGTGTGTGTGTGTGTGTGTGTCCTGAAAAATGATGGGAAGAAATAGACCCCAGTGTCATGTTATGTTAATGTTAAGTGAGCATCTCTGCTTATTGGTTCTATGCGTAATTTTTTTCCTCTTCTTTACTATTTGTTATATTGTTGGATAGTTCTTTTTATGATAAACATACATTGCTTATAAATACAGCATGTTTCTCAAGAAAAAACTTCAACAGATTATTATAAAGGACAACTATTTGGATGATAGGCTTTGTGGAGAACAGAGCACATCCATGGGCCCTGTAGCATAGGCAGAATCGGGAAGTGAGGTGAGGGGAGACGACCTCAAGCAAAGGAGCAGCATGAAATGGGCCCCAGTGCTGGAGTGATGGAGAGGACGATTTGGGAAGACGTGAGTAAGAAGACAGTACACACAGGTACTCACCTAGAGTGAGAAGTAGGGCTCGGGGTGCTGGGGGGCCTCGAATGGCACACCAAGTAGACTTGGTGGCTTATGCTTTGTGTTCCTATGGCCCTTCGTGTTGGTTGCTAGCATACCACTCATCACACGGCATTATCCTTGGTTGTATCCATGTCTCTCCCCCACGAAATTTTTAGCCCTCAGAGGTCGGGGATCATGGCTCATTCCTTCTGTAACCATAGTACCTAACATAAAACAACTAGCAAATTAACAGGAGTCAACAGATGCTTTCTGGGTGAACTGAATTCTAAGAGGATTATTCGATTTTGTAGGTTGTAAGGAGTCGGAGTCACCAAGAGATCCAGAACCGAATGTATTTCAGGCAGTTAATATGTGCCAAGCCCTCCGCTAGCTGCCAGACTACATTGTCTACACTAGTCCTACCTATA
This sequence comes from Enhydra lutris kenyoni, assembly GCF_002288905.1. NCBI lineage: Eukaryota > Metazoa > Chordata > Mammalia > Carnivora > Mustelidae > Enhydra > Enhydra lutris. The sequence goes on from NW_019154153.1 coordinate 4,795,992, forward strand.
ATCCTCTGCGGTTTTGTCCACCCTCGTTCACACACAAGGCTCAGAGAGGTGGAGTAACCTCCCTCAGGACAAACAGTCAGTGGTCAGTCTGAACAGAGTGTGGAGGACGGGGTCGAACAGAATCATCGCAGAAACAAGGAGACTACAGCAGCTCGAGGCTGCAGGGACCTGAGTTGACCCAGCTGCTCAGAGCGCAGAAGTGAGGAAGTGGGGTGGGGGCACTCTGGAGGCGGTGCTCAGAACGGAGAGCTGACTCTTCCTTAGCTGCCTCATTTATTATTTCTGATGTCAACCCAGGGACACACAGCACCCATGGGGACTCCTCTGGTACCTGGAAGAGCTCCGGTCCATCAGAATTAGGACTTGGGGAAAGAGCCCCTCCCCAGGCTATGCTCTGCCTTAGGGTCAAGGTGAGGTGAGGGCCTCGGCACAGGAAGGGGCAACTGAGTGCCCCTGTGAGACTTGACAGCAGCCGTGGTCCTCCATCCCTGCTCCCTAACGTTGGCCCCACATCTCATTTGAAGATGCTCTTCCCCTTCACAGTCCAGGGCAGGGATGGGTGCTCAGCTTCCTAGAAGCAGGCAGATGCCCAGGATGCCCTCTAGCAGGACATCCTATCTGGCGGATCCCAGAATTACTCCTGAGGCTAACAGCTTCATTTTGACTGGCGCCCAGTGTTTTGGTGCCTCTCCGTCAACATTAAAACAGTAGCCACTGACCTAACGGTGCCCTGGGGTGGTGTCCATAGAAGGAAGTGACCTCCTTCCTTTTGAGGCATTCATTCCCAGAAAATAAAATGAAAGAGTTCTTACGCCCTTTGCTCGTTTCTGGGACAGTGGGTGATGTTACATCCCCAAAAGAGCTGACAGTTGAAGACCAAGAATAACCACACGTCGGTTGCTCTCCTCTGTTTCCTCTTCTCTCTGCCCCAATCCAGGCGCCCACCCCCCCCCCACCCCCCAGCTCAGGGCACTGCAGTCCCTAGAAGGCTCTTGCCAGGGAGCGTGTGATTGCTTCTTTACCCTGAAGGCGATCGTACTCAGGTGACCTCTCCACTCCCACATTACTGGTCCTCCCTGCGTTGGCCGTTGAGGACGATGCCTGGGAAATGCTCACACCAGATCCAGCCATGTGATCCATGAGCCCGTGTCTGGAGCATCCGCCTCCCCCCACCCCCACCTCAGCTTCTGCGCACCAGCCAGGAAAGTCAAGGAGGACACCAAGCTTGCGGGCATGGTCAATGAACGCTGTCCCCTGCTTACATTTGCAGACCGTAGGGCATGGATCCATGTTCCGTCGTGCCGTGCCCACGAAGATGCCTCTGCATCTGCAGGAGCCTTGAGGTTGGCGACTTCTCCTTCCAAGGTGGTGGACTGAGGCTGGTCCTCCCGGAATTCATCGGGAGTCATATGACTGCACTGAGGGCTCTGCAGTGGGATCAATGTCAAGGACCTTGGCAGATCCAGCCTGGGGCAGGAGCAACACCGTCCAGACTTCCAGCGCTGGAAAACAACAGCTTTGCTCCCCTGTGAAGCCCCCGCTATAGGGGGCACTGCTGGTGCGGGAAGAGGTGAGAGCAGAATGGATTCAGGGACCAGTTATAGGAATCCAAACATGAGTGTTCAGGGACATGTCTCCAGGCCAGGCAGGAGGGTGCCCCTAAAACATCGCCCTGTCTCTCCTGCCTCAGCACCCCTCAGCGGCTCCCACACATGCAGAAGGAGATGCAAACTCGCTTCCTGGTCTTCTGGGGCCCTTTGCATTCCTAAGAAGCACAGAAGGCTGATTTCCTCAAGTAGGATGGACCATCACGGAGAGGAGGGCATCTTTTTCAGGAACAGCAATCGTCCATGCCCAGGGATTCTGTGGTGGGCTCCCTGCAGAATTCGTTCTACTCATCTTAGAAGGCCATTCTCTGTTCTCACCATCCTGCCATCTGTCCTCCCTCCAGCCACGCCTTCTCGCTCTCACTCATTTTGCTGCCATTTCTTAAAAACTCCTGGGGAGCCCAGGGGGGCACAGTTGGTTAAGTGGCCAACTCTTGATTTCAGCTCAGGTCATGATCTCAGGGTCCTGGGATCCAGCCCCAAGTTGGGCTCCCTGCTCAGTAGGGAGCCTGCTTGAGGATTTCTTTCCCCCTCCCTCTGCCTCTCCCCCCCTCAAATAAATACATTAATTTAAAAAATTAAAAATTAAAAAATTTTAAAAACTCCTACGTTCCTTCCCTCTTACCAAATGTTATCGGCCCTTCAGGCAGGTCTTGGTTTTCTAGAGCTGCCATAACAAATCCTCAAAAACTAGGTGTCTATTTAAAATAGCAGAAACATATTCTTTCATGGTACTGGAGGGCGGAAGTCCTAAATCTAGGTGTCCATGTGCTGTGTCCCCTCCAAAGGCACTAGGGAAGAAATCAGTCCTTACTTCTTCTGGCTTCTGGTGGTTCCATAAGAACAGTCTGTGACTCTGCACATGGCCTTCTCTTCTCCGTGTCTGTCCTCTGTGGGCCCAAAAGGTCTATAGGGACACTTGTCACTGGATGGAGAGCTCCATGCACAGCCCAACATGATCTCATCTGGAGATCTGTGACTTAATTAAACTTTTGATAGTGTCACATTCGTAGGCCTGGTAGGTTAGGAGGCGGACCTATCTTTTCACTGTTCACCCCATTCGAGACAGTGATTCTCAACCCTCCTCTGGAGACACCTGTAGACTCCAGACACCTGGGCCTCAATCCAGAGATTCAGTCACCGATGATCCTGGGTGGGGTCAAGGCGTGAAGTGTATTTTGGGCTTTTGTGTTTCTTTTTGTTGAAGTTACCTGGTTTCTCTGGACCTGCTTGGGGAGAACTGCTGTTCCAAGTCCCGAGGACTCATAACATCTCACCCAAGCAGACACTAGGAGTGACACGGACCTTCCTGACTGCTTTTTCCTCCAGGATGATTTCCATGGAGTCACAGATCAGACTGTCATCTACTGGTATTTTAATGCTGCACAAAAGTCAGAGACCTTAGAGACCTCCACGCTCTCCGATCCATGCTGTTATAGAATAACACTGTTCCTATAACGAATATTTGGAAACACCTTCCATGTGGCCTGAGGTGACCCTCCCAGGTTGCACTAATAAAGCAGTCAAGGTGTACACCTGCTTACGATGAATAAGATTAGATTATTCACTTCATATGAGGAGTACACAGAAATTAAAAAAACAAAAACAAAAACAAAAAACAGAGGACAACAGAATTAAAGAAAATATTTGGAGGAGAAATAACAAACCCGCTTACCGGTTTGTATCTGATGACAGGAAGGAGGAAACAGCCCAGCTGACTTATGGATAACATGTCAGGTAAAATTACTAACGTGAAAGTAGATAGAACAAGGACGTGTGTTATTCTTGTGAACGAGTTAAACTTTATACAGGGTCATAATGATTGATGATGTTGATACGGGACAGGGCAGTGACAAAGAATCATGGAAAACATTGTCTCCAATCTGGAAATCCCACCCAGAGGGTGGAGGCATACATTCAGTCTTGAGCATTCCCTTCCCCCTGCTCACGCTCTCTTTTCCATTCTCTCTCTCCCTCCTCTCTCTCTCTGTCTCTCACTTTCCCTCTCTCTCAAATAAATAAAATCTTTTTTTTTTAAAGAAAATGTTTGATACATCTCAAAGGGGGAATATCAGAGTAAGAGTGAACAAGAAAGGCAACCCCAAAGCAAATCATTGTAATGTCTACTTTTTGCAAGACGTTTCTCATCATTGTCCTACAATTGCATATACATATATTAGATCTATTTTAAAAGCAGTTTCTAGAAAGTAGGTTATTGACATGGTGACATGTCCCATGCCTCTGCTTATTTAATAACGTGTCGTCCTGCAACTTTGTGTGTTAGATGAAGTCTTAATCGCCTGTTACAAATCTGTGGGTGGTCTCCTTGCTTTTGCAGTAACTACATGTTGCACTGAAACTCTTGTCAGTTAAGTGTATGTTTGGAAATGCTCTAATCTAGAGAGAAGGCACAGAGTGGGGAAATTATCTAATCATTTCAAGATTTTGTCTTTATTTCACTTTATTTCGCTGAGGCTTCTCTTCCTTAAAAACAAGCTCTTCAATCGCTGGGTTTTGGGGATCACTTCCTTGAAAACTTCTCAGTATGACTACGTAGAAAAGTATTACTAATTTCTATTTATGTTGGGTTGAGTTTGCGGGGGGTCAGGTGCCAATGCTTCACTGATGGGGTTTTGCACTTGGAATCACGACCGCCACCCTCAGCCCACACACAGGAAATTCTCGGGACATTTGTCAAAGCCATCCCATGGATTTACAAAACACCTTCCAGGGCTTCTGTACTCAAAGCACTGTGGTCTCTGGGCCTGCTGCAGCCCCTGGGAGTCTCTTGGAAATGCAGAATCTTAAGCCTTGAACTAGATTTACTGGATCAGAAGGTGCGTTTTTAACAAGACCCCTAGGTGATTCCCATGCACACTGAATGGGTTTGTAAGCAGCCTTCTGGGGGTAGTACTGACCCCCCCATCAGGAATACTGACCAAAACCACCCTTCCTTGTTTCTCCAATGAGGAAGCAGGCCCAAGGAGGCTGGTCAACTGAGTACTGTGCTCCTGTTCTTGTCACTAAGCTCCGTGACATGGGGGGTTCTGCTCTCGTATCTGCACACAGCCACCAGCAGAGAGACGTACACACAGCTGTGGCCTTGGAAAGGGCCCTCATCTGTATTCCCTCAGGACTGAATTCTGCTTTTTACCCAGAAGACACCGGCCTTCCATTACACATCTGTAGATGCACAAGCAACAGATCCCTAGTGCTCGCGGGGCCTGAGTTTCGACACCTCCGTTTTGAAAATTTCACCAGCTGCTCAGAGGACCCGTGTTTGAATGCAGAGCAACTGGCTCCCTCCCCACTCCCTCTGCCAGGAGGCCGCTTTGGTCAGCCTCCCGCTCTGAGAGAGAGAGTGAAGCAAAGCAAAGTCCCTCGCCGCTCTGTGGTAACTACAGAGACATTTGATGCTGTCCCATGCAAGCTGAGGGGAGAAAAATCAAGGGCAGCAACAAAAGGCCAGGAAGGGAGCGTCCCTGCGACAAGAAGCCCCAGCAGGCAGATCCATCTGCTGACCTGTGACTTCGAAGGCCAGATTCAGGGGCGCCTGGGTGGCTCAGTCAGTTGAGCGGCTGACTGCTGGTTTTGGCTCAGGTTGTGATCTCGGGGTCTTGAGACGGAGCCCCACATCGGGCTCCACGCTCAGCATGGAGTCTGCCCGAGATTCTCGTCTCACTCTGCCCCTGCCTCTGCTCACGTATTTTCTTTCTAAATAAATAAAATCTTCATAAATAAATAGATAAATGTATGCCAGAGCCAATGACCTATGAACTACACCCTCCCGGCCCATCCCCCCACCTCAAATATTAACTCACCCTCCCCCCGAAAGCAGCAAAGGAGAGAGGAGGCTTCCTTCAGGCGGCCTTTCAACTCTGACTGAGGCTCCCCACCAGGGGCCCCCCGGCCTGCAGAGCTGCGGCCACTGTCAGCTTCCCCCTGAGCTGTGGGCAGGAGGATGGCTCCATATCTCTGCCCACAGTCTCTACTTCCGGGCCCTCACTTCCTCCCTTCATCGAGCAATGGTAAAGACTCAAGATGACTGGAAGCCACCCACCTTCTCACTCCACTGCTGTGAGTTTTTTTCTTTTATCACATGGAGGCCCTCGCCCGACCCCGAACGCCGTTTCCACGCCATACTGACCAGGTGGCCCAACTAGGCTCCTAGGACCGGGATGTGGCTCGTTCCCCTTACCTCACACATCTGGCACCCCACCTCACCTTCAGAAGCTGCTCTGTAAGTGTCAGGGGGCCGGAAGAGCAAAGGGGGCAACGGAGCCGATGGCAGCATGACAGACCACAAAGGACGAGCCCTCACCTTTGTGAGGAGCACAAACATGGATTCTCATCACAAGCTTTCTTGGGGGCATGTCCACAACTCACCGCTTTTCAGAGCTGCTCCCTTACCGTTGTCAGGACTGTCATCACCACGCCACCGCTAATGGCAAGCTTAAAAGCTGAGAGGTGTAGCTCTAAGTCACACTTTCAAGATTTGAGAGGCAGCATGAAATACCAGCTAAAGTATCAGGTTCTAGAGCCAGAAATTCTTAGGCTCAAATACTCGTGCTGTGAATCCTGGTCAAGCGACTTCACCCTGGCACTTTTTCCTTGTCTACAAAATGCGAATAGGACCACCACATCCTCATGGGGTCCTGGTGCGCTAGGGCATGTAAGAGAACAATTGTCGAGCTCGTTTTTATTCCGGGTCTCCAAGCAGCTACCCAGGCTGTGCTAAGACAACCAGAGAGCAGATCTCCTTCCCCTCCACTCTGAGGCGAAATGGCAGGGACACACAGGTGAGCCAACACGTCAGGAGCAAATGAAGCAGAATCACACCCACACAGACATCCGCCCTCTCCTTTTCTTCTTGAAAAAGACCACCCTTGGCTTTTATTTGCCAGTTTGAAGAGACATGAGTACCTGAATGATTTCTTCTTTCTTCTTTAGCCACCGTTAGGACTGTACAGTGGTGATGCTCGGTGGCCATCAACACTCAGACTTTTTAGAAGACAGAGAGGGGTAGGGTGGGGAAACATCAGATGGGAACAGGCTAGTCCCAATGTCAGGGATCCTTACAGACAGCAGCCACTCAGTCCATACCCATGGTTATTAGAACCCACTGTTTCCAGTCCTTTGATAATTCAAAGATAGTTCGGAATTTTTCAGCATTATACACATTTAGTCATGAGCTGGAATGATGGGCTTACTCACTTCACCATTACCTATAATAAACGCCAAATGACTGAAAACAATGACCTGTGTCCATCAGTAGGGGCTTGGTTGAATTAATCAGGGTACATCCCTACAATGGAGCACTATGCCCCTGTCAGAAAAAAAAAAAAATTCAGAAAACACTCAACATACTCACAGGAAAGGAATGCCAAGATAAATTGAGTGGGGGAAAAAAAAAAAAAAAAAAAAAAAAAGCAAGGTTTAAAAAAGTGTGTATCGTAGGAAAAAACAGGGTAGAGGTATCAGGTATATTTGTACTGACTTGTGTTTGCAAAATGAAACTCTAGAAGGATGTACAAAACTAATTAAGCTGATTACTGTCCCAGGAGGGGGAAGGGAAGGCAAATACAGCCCAAGATAAGATTTCACTAGATATCTTCCTGGAATGATTTTGTTTTTGAACTATGTAAACATATTGCCTATTCAAAAAATGATATAAAAATATCGTGTAAAAAAAAATACACCAGCCGCTGTGAACAAAGGACATCCTCAGGCTACACATGGAAAGGCCTGCAGGCCTCTGGTTTATAACTTCTGTACTGACGGGCCCTAAATTGGGGAAGGAGTAGCTGTTGGCAAAGGGAACGAGTTCTTCTAGGTCTGGAAACAACCCGGTTGTTGAGCGTCTGTTATTTGGGATTCCCTGCGAATTGCCCAGCAATGAGCTGGTTGGGTCCAGAAGCTCCTCCTCTCCAAAGGAAAGGGATACATCTTCTCCCAAGGTGAGGTGGGGCTCCCCCACTTCCCTTGATAGTTAAGGCTGCCTGGAACCCAAATGGTCTGGTTTTTCCCCTCCATTGGGACTTCTCCCCAATTTGTCCTATAAAAAGGGAGAGTGATAGGAATATGGAGGTCCTCCCCTGGAGCACAGTATCCCAGTGTGTCCAGCCAGGCCCCAGGTCACACAGACTCCCCTGGAGAATGTCAAAGGAGAGAGAACAGAGGACACATGCTTCTCAGCACCAAGGGACACTCAATATTCACGCCTTTCATATGTCTTGCCACCCTGAATGAGCTCACTTAGTGTTCTGGGTTGAATGGCGATCGCCAATAAAGACCTGTTGAAGTCCTCACCCCAGGACCTCAAATGGGAGCTCATTTGGAAACAGACATTGCAGATGTCACCAGCTAAGATGAGGTCATCCTGGAGTGTGGTAGGCCCTAGTCCAATAAGAAGGCAGTCCTGTGGGGGCCGCCCGGGTGGCTCAGTTGTTTAAGCGTCTGCCTTTGGCTCGGGTCATGATCCCAGGGTCCTGGAATGAAGCCTGCTCGCTCTCCTTTGCCTGTCGCTCTCCCTGCTTATGTTCTCAATCTCTCTCTCCCTATCAAATGAATGAATAAAATCTTAAAAAAAAAAAAGTCATGTGAAGATAAAGATACAGAGGGAGAAAGTCATGTGACGATGAAGGCAGAGCATGGCTTACATGGCCACAAGGCACGAAATGCTGAAGATGGCTGAAAGACCCCCAGAAAGTGGGAAGAGGCAAGGAAGGATTCCCCTACAGACTGGGGAGGGAGCATGGCCTTGACAACACCTGGACTCTGGACTTGAATCCTCCAGAAGGGGGAGACGATCAATTTCTGCCATTTTTAATTGTTTGTGATACTTTGTTACGGCTGCCATGGGAAATGAATAGCTCCGGCTAGCTCACCAGCAGAGGAAACTGATGCTGTCTCAGCTCAGTAGGTGGTTGGGAAGGCACAGAGGGCAACTCTGACCCAAAGGATGAAAACTCTGGGACCTGGGCTGATGGAGCTCGATCGTGTAGGTATGCAGTAAAAACTCAGCCAGTCAATCATTACAGAGCACTGACCTTGTAAGGAACATAGGAGAGAGAAAATGTTCCATGACTTTTCCAAATGTTCCAACTCCTTGGGGAGTTGAGAATGTGATGGCAGATTTAAGACACACATGAAAAGTATAATACACACAAATACATACACACATACACATTATAGACATATATAATACATGTAATACAACATATTTCACGTGGCCAAAGAAGAATGACCTCACCCCCAGCCGATGCCACAGATGTCACCCCTAACTAAATTCCCACTGGATGGCCATCTGGCCTCAATCTTCTACTGTGTTTCATTTTAGCTGCTCCTGATAGGTGTGTCTGGAAGACCTGGGAAAGCGGCGGGATGTCAGGCTAGTAGTCAATTTCTAGAAGTTATCACCCCGTTCCTTGCTGAGCCCAAACTCCTTGCCCACTGTGGATACCCACTGCTCTCCACGATCATTGTCTGCTACCCCTGGTCAAAGACTCTCCCACCAGTTTCTTCTCAGCCCCCTTCACCTGTTCAGATCCTATTCTACAGCTCTCCACGAACCAGACATGCAGGAAACTCAAAATCCAGGTAGGTTGGCAGGGTGGACTACAGGAGTTTTTAAGAGAAAATCAGAGACCTCCTCCCCCCCGCAGGAATACTGCATCATCATGCAGAACCTTTGCTTATTTGGCCCTGCCTTCTCGCAGGTTCCCACCACACCTGGCTCGAGGAACCTCTGATTCTTACCGTAAGCAAGCTGGGTGGCCCGTCAAACACCCGGGGGTTGGGGAAGCAGCACTCCAGGCTTGAATGCTCCTGGAGATCTCTCTGAAGTCCAGGCCTCTGGGTTGGACAGCTGCTCCGGGAGGAAGAGACGTGGTCGTGCTGAGTGCCAGGTGGACACCCAGGCAGGGCTCATGAGGAAAAGCTGCAAGTCGAGGCCACTCCACCCCTGACCAGCAGCCCGATGACGTGACTTGGGCTCCAGGCCAAGCTCCTGAGGGACAGCTGTGGTCCGGGCATGAACTGCAGAAGGAACAGACAGGGGAAAGGTCTCCTCGTTGTGACTTCAAATAATTCATTACAGATATTCCGAGTAGAAACGGCTTTGAAGTCATTTAATTTGTATCCTGTTGCTTTTCAAATAAATTTCCAGCTGGGATTTGGGTCTGGCTTTGTAGCAGACACTGTGCTTAAGCAACATCCATTTCTCCCTTGCTCCCTTCCAACAGAACTCTCATGGTGTTACCACTCAGGGCAGGCGCCTGTATGCCCAGCCCATGGGCCCTATGCCATCCTACAAATGCAGGCCCCTGACCCATGAACAAGTAGGGGGTGGGCTTCCCACCCCCTCTGATCATTGACACATGAAATGGTTTTCTGGGCTCTGAAAAAGAGAGAGGCAGGAAATCTTCCTCTGCCGGATGTTGTCTTTGCCCAGGCACTTCGTGACCATGATGGGGAAGCATAAGGGAAGAGCAGGGGAAGAAAGAGCCCAGGTCCTTAAGGACATCTCTGAACCACTCAGCTGAACAGTCCCGGTGCCCCCCTTCCTCCAGACTTCTCACTATACACGTAATACATATCCTCGCTGTTGACATTCACTGAGTTGAGTTTTGGGGCTGTGTTTTGACTGCCGAGAGCTAAGATTATCCTAAATGATATGCATCCAGATGTTCCCAAAATCATGGGTCCATATTCCTGAAGCATAATCTTGTAATACTGACTACAGCCTCCCGCACTTTCCACTTTCTCTCCACCTTTTCTGGGTGTCCAGTCCTCTCCCCGAACTTGACCCATGTCACCGCCTTGTCAGCACAGTGTTCAGTTCTACGGTATATGCCAATTTGGTCACTGAATCCATTAAATTTTTGAGTCTCTGTGATGTACCAGACAGGGATGTCATCCTCACAAATGAAGCCCCGGAGAGCGCATGGTGGGGGAGACCCACGCCTGGCCAGGAGGTAGGTGAGCACCAGTGGCAAGTGCTTCGATGGGAGGTGCGCCCCGGCCTGGGCACGCATCAGGAAAGTGGGGGTGGGGAGTGCTAGCAAAATCACCTTGGAAAACAAACTCATTCTCTGGGGAAGAGCAGAAGGTTGTGAGCTGCAGACCTTCACCACCAAGGATATGAAGATAAACGATAATGGTGGCAGCAAGCATTTCCTGAGCGCTTATAACGAACCAGGCACTGTTTCTCGGGCTTTCTGAGGATTAACACATTCAGGCCTCCACCAAAGCTGATGAGGTAGCTCATATTATTCGCCTCATTTTATGGAAAAGTACACTGAGGCTTAGAGAGGTTAAGTGACACAGGAAGTGAGTGGCAGGGGCAGGATTTGATGCCGGTGGAAGGACTCACACTCTTGACCTGTCTACAGCAGTGCTTCTCACAGTGGTCACCACCAGAACAACAGCACCAGTGGTTCCTGGGACCTGGGACCTGGGACAAATTCATATCTTAAGCCTCATTTCAGACTTACGGAATCAGAACCTCTGTGGTTAAGACCCAGCATGTAGTGGTGTAACGAGCTTCCATGTGATTCTGGAAGCCCCATAATGTTGGGGAACCCCTGCTCGATACCGTACGCACATGATGAGAAAGGATGGCATATTCAGAGGGAGATGAATGGTGGGAAGAGAAGCAAAACCAGCAAGAGAGATAGGGTGGGGAGGGTGGAAGAACCTTCCATATCAGCCTAAGGAACTTGGGCTTCCCTGTACAGGCGTTTCGGAGACACATGAGGGGTGAGTCAGAGAAGCAGCATGATCAAGCTTTGTGCTTTGAGACAAGATCTCTGGCCCTGGTGTTAGGAATGGACTGCAGGAGAAGAGGCCAGAAGGAGGGAGCCCAGCTAAGAGGTGATACAAGCAAGAGCAGGGGTGGCACTAAGCAGATGGCAGAGCGACGAGGAACAGGGTTACAAGAGACAGGTTGTGATAATAGCAGGGCATGGGATGTGCAGCTGGCAGAGGTATCCAGGATGCCTCCGTGGCTTTTAGCCTCAAAAGTTAGGTTGGTGGGGAAACTATTTAGCCAGGTTAGAAATAATGGAGGAGGAACATGTTGGGCAGGAAAGATAAAAAATGTCCATTTGTAAAATGTGAAGACCGAGATGTCTGTGAGATATCAAGAAGAAGGTATTTCAAAATGCAATGTCGAAGAAGGATCTGGTGCTCAGGGGCGGAGTCCGGACTGGTCATATGGGTTTGGGGTTCACCAGCATAAATGTGATGCTTCAAGGCAAGATAAAGCTAAGGCTGATCACAGATTGTCTAGGAAGGAAAAGATGAAGGCTGGATTTATGCAAGACACTAATTTTCTTTTTCTTTTCTTTCTTTCTTTTTTTTTTTTTTTGAAGAGGGAGAGAGTGCATACTTATGTGCAAAAACTGTAGGGGAGGGTAAGGGTGAGCGGAGCAGAGAGAGAGAGAAAGATTCCACTCCCAGTGCAGAGTCCAATGTGGGGCTCAATTCCAGGACCCCAGATCACGACTTAAGCCAAAATCAGGAGTTGGATGCTTAACCAACTGGGCCGCCCAGGCGCTCCAACACTAACATTTAAGGGATACAGAGCAAGAGAGCAAAAAAGACTCAGAAGCAGAGCTTAGAGGGGTAGCTAAAAACGAAGGAAAGAATGCTGCCTCAAAATCCAAGGATAAGGAAAGTTGGAGAATGTTTAAAGATAGAGGGTTGACAATGGTTCCAAATGGGAAGTCTCACATTTCAAGACTGAGAAGAAACACTGGCTTTAGCAATGAGGAGGTCGCAGGTGAACTCAGTAAAGGCAGTGTCAGGGGAGCGAAGGAGACAGAAACCAGATTCATTCACAGATTTATTCTCTAGATGGGCAATAACTACCACATGTCAGGCTTTGTGCTTTGTGTTAGAGATACAGAGATGAGCAGGACGTGCATGAATCCGACCCCCACCAGATGGTGGAGGAAGACAAAGAAGAGAAATTACAAAAATAATCATGGAATCACAACTGAACTAAGTGCTTTGATGAAGACACGAAGGGACATACAGAATGCTCCCCACAGGGAGTGTACAACATAGAGAGAAGATGAGGGAAGGGAAGGCACATTTAGGCCGGGTCTTCCAAGATGAACAGGAGTGAGCCAGGGAAGAGGATGGAGAACATCCAGGGAGAAGGAACAGCTGATATTAATACTCTCGGGGAGAAAGAGCTTTCCTAAGTCCAGGAAATGGAAGGAAATCAAGGCAAAGAGTATAATTTTAACATGGCAAGGATCGGCCTGAGGTGAGGTTAAAGAACGGTGCTTTGTGGGCCAGGTTAGGGATCTAGGACTTCACCCAAACAGTGGGAGGAAATTGCTGATGTTTAGCCTAAAAGTTAGGGAGAGTCACGATCCGATTTGTATTTTTTAAAAGATGACTCTGGCTACTTGTGGGGGAATGAAATGGGGAAGGGAGAGGAGGGACAGGGAGTGGGTATACTGAAAGCAGCTGGGGAAATGTTATGGTCCAGATGAGAGATAGTGATGTCTTGTTCCAAGTTGGCAATGAGTACGTTCAGGTGTATGGATCCTAGAGCCACTTAGTAGGTGGGATCAGGAGGACTGAGGGATTGGGTGTGGTAAATGGGGAGGAGAGGTTGAGGCCTTAGAGCTTGGGCTCTATGGTCCCCTCTACATCCATTTTGGATACACCCAGAAGACCACTGGGATGGAGTAACATGGACCCCTGAATTCCAAGCAGAGGTAAGACAAAACTAGAACTCAGCAGCAACTGGGAGACAAGTCTTACCAAGCCCTCCTCTCCTCAGGGTGCCCCTAATAGCTTAGAGATAAAATGATCCCTCAGATAGGAGGTCTCTTGAAGACCCCCTTGTTTGGCCATACTACTTCCAGGGTCGTGTCCTCTGTGGGTAGGGCCCAGAGGAGAACAAGCTTCCATTGCTCTGCCCCTGCGCTGGGCAAGACATGCTGACTGGCTTCTCATTAAGGCATGCATTCACTGTTCACGACATTCAATTCGTAAAATACATTCAGTACAGTATGGACAATTCTAGGCCCCAAAGGCCAACCTCCACTGGATTACTTTTTTCCACTCATAATTTCGTCAATTTTATTTTATTTTTTTATTATGTTCATTTAGCCAGTATATAGTACATCATAAGTTTTTGATGTAGTGTTCAACGATTCATTAGTTGTCTATAACATGCGATGCTCATCACCACACTTGCCTCTTTCATGCCCATCACCCAGTTACCCCATCCCCCAACCCCCTCCCCTCTGTAACCCTCAGTTTGTTCTCAGAGTCCAGAGTCTCTCATGGTTCGTTTCTCTCTCTGATTTCTCCCCATTCAGTTTACCTTCTCTTCTCCTGTGGTCCTCTGCACTGTTCCTTACGTTCCACATGTCAATTTTAAATAAATATGCTAGACTTCTATTTCTAACATTACGGCTAAGTACTTTGACCCTCCAACTCAAAACAACCAAAAAATCTTATACAAAAAATATATTTTTAAAAACATTTCTAGCAGCATTGATGAGATGGCAAGAAAGGAAGGAATTCAGAGGCCAGGGACTCCTTCAGATAATGAAATATCCAGGTTCTGATTATAATAATGACTGCAATGTCATTGAAAAAATTAAAGACAAGCCTGTAAATATGTACAAGGAACAACAACAAATCATGAGAAATAATCAAGATTTGAAAAAAAAATGGACCAAAGGGAATTTTTAAAAATAAAAATTAAACAACTGAAGTTAACAGTCTATGGACAGACTTAATAGCACATTAGATACAGTCTGAGAAGGAAGTAGTGAGCTGGGAGTTAGGTCAAAAGAAACTAATCCAAATGCCGTAGAGAAAGATAAAGACTCAGAAAAATAGGAAAGAGAGCTTAAAAGACATGAAAAATGGAAGCTAGCAGGTGTCTATTTGGAGTCTTAGAAAGGGAAGAGAGAGAGAAAGCATTTAAACAGATAATGGCTACAAATGTTGTGAAAGGGAAGAAAAATGGAGCACCAGGCCGGCTCAGTTGGTTAAGCATCTGACTTTGGCTCAGGTCATGATCTCAGGGTCATGAGATCGAGCCCTGCGTCGGGCTCTGCGCTCAGTGGGGAGTCTGCTTGAGATTCTTTCCCCCTCTCTCTCCCACCCCTCTGCTGCTCCCCTCCTTCTATGCCCCCCCACTCAAATAGATAAATAAAATCTTTTTTTATTAAAAAAAAAAACAGCCAAAAAAAGAGACAAGTTACCCTGCAATGATTATAAGCCGAAAGATGGGGATCAAACACTCAACATGCTGAAAGAGAGTAAAACCATCATCTGAAAACTCTGTGCCTGAAGGAAACATTCTCTATGAATAAGAGAAAAGGTGGCGCTTGGCTGCCTCAGTCAGTAGAACATGCAACTCTGGATCTCAGGGTTGTGAGTTCAAGGCCCACGTTGGGTGTAGAGATGACTTAAAGATAAAGAAAGAAAATAATTAAAGAAAAAGGATAAGAGAGAGGAAGGCATTATCCAAGGACAAAACTCTAGTCTGCCACAAGCAGACGCTCATGAAAGGACATTTTTAAAAGGTGTATTTCTGACAGAAGGAAAGAGAGTCTAAGCGGAAGATACGAGATGACAGAAGGAGTGAAGAACAAAGAAAATGAAAATGGGCTTTCTCAGTCCACCGGCGAAAGCGCGCAGGTCTGGAGTCAGACGTGCTTACGCTCATCTCTTGCTGTCTCATGTCTTACTACCTGGGAAACGTGAATCTTCCTCTTAAAAATTCATACAATAACACCACTTACGCGAGGTTGTCGTAAGGAATAAATGAGCACATGCACACAAATGCTCCCAACACAGCTTCTGCATCTGGAAGATGTCAGATAAATCCTAATTTCCTACCTCTTCCGAAAGCAGTAAGTAAACAGGTAAGGAAGACACTGTTAGTGACGGAGAATGTCGGCCTCTGCCTGGGCGTGAGATGGGCGGCGGCAGCGTACCAGAGTCAAGGGGTCCGCACCGCGGAGAGGATGCTTAGGACCTGTCTTGTTATCTTTTCAGTCTCGAGCCCAAGACCGTTCAGACACATCATCTAGGATGTCCGTATTTTTAAAATATCGCATGTGTACCCACACGTTCCAGGCATATATACACCCTGGATTTCCGTTTAACTCACAGTTTTAAAATAATATGCGTTGACAGTTTTATGAGGTTGTAACAAGCGTGCTGGCTCATCTATAGGGCAAAATGGCTCATGTCACCCACTGTCCCTGGGCTCTTCTGCCAACGAGGGGAGAGTGAGCAGCACACAGACGACCCCTCTAGAGCCGCTTCTGCATCCCAGTCCTCATGCGGAGAGACACAATCCCTAACTCCACCCCTGTTTCATAAGGTCTTCTAAAGAAGAGAAAAGGCAGCTAAAAAAAACTAGCTTGGACCCCTTGAGGTTCTCTGCCTAATTTTCATTTGGCAACAATTAGTGGGTCTGGAGGGAGGGGCTGCAGGGAGGGCAACAAAACCAGGGAAGGGACAGATAAACCCAGAACCCGTCTTCCTTTGATGGTATCAAGGAAACAAACAACACCAGTCCCGAAGTCCTAAGACCCGGGCTGGCATCCTTACTCTGTCGTCTGTTCCCATATATGCTTAGGCAAGCCACTGAACCTCTCTGATTTTATTTTCCTCCTCTGTAAATTGGAGACAGTCATCATATCCTATCTGTAGAGCATTTTACCATTTACTAAGTGTTTCCACAGTCATCGTTTCATTTAACATGCATGTACTCACCTCACTGCTCTGCTGTGAAGACTTAAAAGCAGAGTCCAAAGAGCTTGTCAGCCCGAGGGAACATCACCAGGGTGCTGGCCTTTCCCTATTAGGAGCAGAGGACTTGCTGTCCAAGCAGCTGCTCTGAACTCTTGATTCTACACTTACGACCCTGCTGATCTTGAGCAAGTGGCTTCGCTTCTGGGGTCCTCACCTCTAAGCTAAGGAGGAGAGCCCGAGTCCCAGCTCCTAGCCCAGCGGCCTGGGAGGTGATCAGTGAATGAGTTGACGTGAGTCCACACCAAGTGAAGCTGACAGGTAACTGACCACAATTACCTGCGTTCACAAATATCCTTCATCCTCCAGGCTTCCTTCTCCACTGTTACCTCTGCCCCCCACACCCCTGGGCAAATATTGGCAAGGGCAGAAACTGTGAATGTCAGGACCCACTGGTGATTGTTTCTTAAAGATGACAAAGACTCCAATTCACACTCGACTCGTGGGGCGTTCTCCGTGCTGTTTCTGATGAAGCAGAACCCCGGCTCCCCGGGGTGTCACTCAGCCTGGACACTTCCCACTTCTGCCTGAGAGTCTTGCCTGGTCTCGGGTCACTGGCCGAGCCTCCATCCCCCCAACGAGGCTGGGCAGCTCACCCTATTGATAAAAGACACTGAGCCCTTATTTTAATGACCTACGGACTTATTTTAATGACCGACGAAGCCAACAGTTAATTCAGCCCAGCCTGGTCAGCCGATGGAGACTGCTGGGCTGCAGAAAGCATCAGTGAAGTCAGGGGACTCTGCTCCCCTGTTACAGGTGTGTCAGCAGAGCTCTGTTACTCAGCAAACCCCACAGCCCAAGGGGTTAGCCTCTGTAGGGAGCCGGTCTGGTACAGAAGGATCGGCAGCAGCAGGGTTGGGGGGAGGGACGTCAGTGATGGATTGTCTATACCAGAACGAGATGTGTGCACTCAGCTAAGGTGTTTAAGCTCTCTGAACCTCAGTTCCCTCATATGTAGAATGGGGATGCTGAGTCCTCGATTAGAAGCAGTGCCTGGCGCACGGTAACAACTCAGAAATGATCTTCTGCATAGGGACCAGGTGAAAGGCTTACTAGACACCTTCCTGCTTTTCCAGCTGACGGGACTGGAGAAACCCAGAACCCAGAGCCCCCAGCACAGACAAACCCCAGAAATCTGAGTAGGGGGGCAACACAGCAAGGGCGGGCCTAGTCCAAGGAGGGGGATGACGAGTAGCAGGAGAGGCACCAGAGACCCACTGCAGAAGATAAAAGTTCCTGCTGCAGAAACGGGAAACACATTCTGGTATATTTGCAGCCAGGACGACCATGGCCGTAGGGATACATCACTTTGTCCTGAGTAAATGCAGAGTCAAGCTACAACAGGACACCGGAAGGGGACAGAAAAGCACAACCTATCACAAGTAAGAATAAGAACTGACAGGGTGACCAAGGGCCTGCCTCCCGAGAGGACTCGCCATCTCCCTGCCGGGGGAAGGACCCATGGTCAAAGCTAAACTCGCACTTCATAGTACGTGTGTAATTAGTTGAAAAGCTTAATTTAGCAGTTTGGTAAATTCCATTAGCAGTTTATCTATGGTATATAATTAAGTTATTTTCAAGCAAATCCATTTTGGCTAACGGCTCCGGTTAAGAATCCTAATGGAAGATGGTTCATGTAATACATACCCAAATCTATGCAGAGTCTAGAAACCTTTGGAGTCAACACCAACGTGTGAGGCAGGGCTGGCTGTGCTTGATTCTAGACAGTGACATTCCCACCTTAGGCAAAGAAGGAAGGTCAGAGAGGCCAGAGTCAAAGCCTGTCTCCGACATTCCCACGGCGGTGGGATGCTGCATCTCGGAGTCGCTTCCTCACCTTGAGGGGGTGCATGATATTAACTACTGCGTAGTATTGGCAGGAGGAATATATGAGGTGCTCTAAAGTGCTCAGCACAGAATCCAGCCCAAAGAAGGGAGACTCACAGAAGCTCGTGTGGCAGAAGCAGAGACTGAAAACAAAAACCAGCACAAACTCAAAAAACCAGAAAGTAACAAGGAACTGCAGCAGAAAGATGGCCCACGTGGAGGGGCATCTGATGGCTAGGCCACTGCGGAAAAGGAAGCTGAGACAGAGCGAGACTGTAGAACTCACAGGGGTCAGGGTTAATACCAAACCCCATCAGCTGGGAAGATGAAGAAAGCTCTGGTGGTGGTGGTGGCCGCACAGCACGGCGAGTGCTCCTAACGCCACCAAACTGCACACTTGAACGTGGTTGAAACTGTCGACTTCATGTTCTGTATGTTTTACTCCATTGAAAAACAAGACTGAGTTACCACAAAAAATTCAAAAAGAGCAGTGCCTGGCTGGCTCAATGGCTTAAGCACCCAACTTTTGGATTCCACTCAGGTCATGGTCTCAGGGTCATGGGATGGACTCCGTCTATGGGTGGAGCCTGCTTGAGATGCTCTCTCCTTCTCCCTCTTCCCCTTCCCGCTCACATGCTCTCTCTCTCTCTTAAAAAAAATTAATAAATAAAATAAAGCGGTACCCTAAAATTCATCTCTCAGCCCACTGAAGACATTGAAACAGAAGTAACATAAAGGAGAGTTGGGGGTCAGCTTCTCTCTGGGGGATTCTGAGGGAAGGCAGCGTCCATGCGCCCAGACACCAACCCGAAGGCTACCACCTCCACCATGTGGGGCTGATCCTTATCCAGGATGTCTGTGTAATACAACCTCCCAGAAGCCCTGAAACCCCACATCTACCACGGACCGTAGCATCAGAGAAAGATCTAAGATTATGCAGAATAGTTTGTCTTTCCTAACAGTATCTCCCTGATGGTTATTTCTGGCCATAATTCAGACAAAACAAAGGTAACTTCCAAGGATCTCCTCCCCTTCCCCGCCAGGTTCTCTGCGGATAGCAGTGCCGCTGTCTTATTCAGCGAGAACCCCTGCCTTTGGGAAGGATGCCCCTAACTTTCAGTCATGCTCAGGTAATAAACACCCCATTTCCGCCTTCCTCGCAAAAAAACACACCCTGGCTAGAGGTACAAGTAGCCTCTCCAGCCAGTGTCTCTGACCTCCTTGGCCATGACCTCTCTGATGTCCACAGACAGGCATGCCAGCCTGGTCCTGCCATTCCAGAGAAGAAAGGGCTGGCCTGTGCCTCAGGGTGCTGCTGAAGCAAATGTCCTGTGGCCTAGGCCTGGCCGCACACCGGGGCCCAGTAACATTTCCCAGCTGTCATTAAAAGCCCCAGCGGCAGCGATGGGGTACAGAGTTCTGCTGGAAGCTGGACACAGAGAGTTGGTGACACAGACCCCTGCAGGGTCCTTCTGCCACCTACCCACATGCCTCTGCCCCCTGTGCTTGTGCCCTGTCCCAGGCCCTACCTCCAGCCTCCACTTTTTCTGTGCCTTTCCAAAGTGAACCCGTTCTTCTAGGTCCAGCTTGAATCCTGCCTGCTCTGTGAAGCCAAAAGAAATGGACTGGGGGGTGGGGGCGCCTGGGTGGCTCAGTGGGTTAAAGCCTCTGCCTTCGGCTCGGGTCATGGTCTCAGGGTCCTGAGATCGAGCCCCGCATTGGGCTCTCTGCTCAGCAGGGAGCCTGCTTCCTCCTCTCTCCATGCCTCCCTTTCTGACTACTTGTGATCTCTGTCTATCAAATAAATAAATAAAATCTTAAAAAAAAAAAAAAGAAATAGACAAGGGGGAAGGGTCCCAGACCATAGAGCTCAACACCAAACTCTCAATGAGTAACGCCACCCCAACCACAGGGACCATGAGAGCCTTCCCCATGGTGCTCTTCCATGTCCATTAGCTCACCCGAGATGGACTGGTAGGTACCTAGTCCCATTTCACTGAAGAGGGAAAAAACTCAGGCTGAGGACATGTGGCTGGTTCGGGCCAGAACCAGCGTGTTTCTGGTTCTGGGCT
The DNA here is from genome assembly GCF_002288905.1 of Enhydra lutris kenyoni. NCBI lineage: Eukaryota > Metazoa > Chordata > Mammalia > Carnivora > Mustelidae > Enhydra > Enhydra lutris. Next base: position 4,816,303 of record NW_019154153.1, read on the forward strand.
CCACATCCACAGGTGCAGCCTGAGGAATGGTTGAGGCCATGGCCCTGGGGCCAGGCTGCAGGGGTTCAAAGCCCAGACTGGCCTCTTAGTGTATGACCGAGGGCGCGTTTTACTCCACTTCTCGGAGCCTTGGCTTCCTCATCTATAAAATGGGAAGAATGTAATAATAGTACCTATCTCACGAGGCTGGAATAAGGCTTGAACAGGTTCACTCGTGCCCAGCTCTTAGCCACGCCTGGTGCATTTCTATGCATCCAGTCTCCTGCTGCAGGGGCGAGAGGCTTCCTGAATTTCCGTGTTTGTTCAGGGTGGGGTTCCAGGAAGTCGGTCTTCCTCCCCTTCCCTCCTAGTGGGTGCAGGTGTTGGGTTATGTGGATTCAACGTGGCAGAGCTCCGTCTGTGTACCTAGGCCAGCTGCAAATCCTGGAACTCAACACAGAGCAACCTCTAAAACAAATAAAGTGAAAACAAACCAATCGCCCAGCTAATGAGAGATTTTCTTCTTGTCTGCTCTGGTAATTGAGCCCCTGTAGCCAGTCTCATATGTCCCTGGTACTGCTGTGAGTTTTAAAAAAGGGGGGCGTGGTAGTTAAAGAAGCTGCTCAGCCAGAAAGGCAAATGCAGGCCCCCTGCCCCTCGGGAGGAGGGCAGCACACTGGGGCAGGTACACCCCAGCCTCATGCTAAGTCCTGCCTTCTCACCTTTCCTCCAAGCCCAGTAGGGCGGAGAATTGCACAGACCCAGGGAGCACCAGGAGGCAGAGCTGGGAGCTGAGGCAAGCCGGCCAGACCTCAGGGAGCTCCCTCACAAAAGGAACGGTTCCTTTCCTCCCACAGTTTCTCAGGCCCAGCCACCAGGGTGGGGCAGCTCTGTTCCGTGAATAAAGGATCTTTAGCACAAGTTCAGTGGGGCAGAGCATAGCGAACCTGAACCTGAACCACGTGGGAAGTCTGGCTGCTTCTACTTTCCTTCATCTCCTACATGCGCCTGGAGTATCATCCAGGGTCAGGCTCTGGCCAGTGCTTAGATGCTGCCCCTGTAAACGCCTCCCTCGGCCACCCCATCCGGCATGCGTCCGGCAAGCAGGCGGGGGAAGAAAGAGCCTCCCTGACATTTTGAGACAGCTGGGACTGGGAGCCAAAACAAACCGACAAGGGAATACATCGTCTCCACAAGAATCTGTCACAGAAGAAATCCTATACTCCTCAAGCTAGGAGAGGCTCCCAAATGTCACTTTGCCCATCAGACGGGGACCCCTCGGGTCACCCCAGGCAGACAAGGCCTTGAGGACCCCAGTCCCAACATGGGCCTTCAAGAGGCTCTTCCAGTGTCTAACCAAGTACTCACGTCCTCAGGGACCCGGTCTGGTTACCAGGCAAGAATGAATCAGAACCTAGAAACTGGGGGCCAGGAGCCCCTGAACAGGGTGCAAGCCCACAGCATCCTTCCTTTCCCCCACCCCAAGTCACTTCGCCTTCAACCACAGCTGTCCTGTTATCCAGATAAAGTCAGGCTCTGGGGACCATTGGGAGTAGCTCTTAAGGGGAAACAAGGAGTCAAAATCTTCCATGCTGAGTCCTGGAGGGGGACAGAGGGATCCCCTCTATCCTGATGCTGGTGGTGAGTGGAGGGCCAGGGTCATGAGATGCTGAAGGTCCAGGCTCTGGACCAGCCACACCGTTCCAATGCTGCCTCTACGACTTCCTGGCTGTGTGATCTTGGGCATGATACTTCGCCTCTCTGTTCCTCAGTTAATTTTTCTATAAAATGGGAATGACAGCAGAGCAACTGGGCTGCAGCAAGGCTTAAGCCCGGAAATCCATGTCTGGCCCTGGATGTGCACTGGCTGTCGTGAGGATGACTGGTCTGTCCCACATGTCCTGCCAGGGGCGTCGTGGTGCACACGCTCCCTTTCCCTCTCAAAAGCGAATGGATTGCATGAGAAGTTATCAGGCTGACTAGCTCTCGTCTCTCGTTATGTCCATCTGGTGACCTCCCTGCTTTGCGCTGCCTCTCTGAGCATGGGGGAGCCCCAGTCCCAAAGTGCGGGTCCCCAAAGAGAGCTCTGCCCATGCCTCTGAGTGGTCTGCTCCATGGGCTCAGGCATTCCTTTTTCTCTTCACCCTGCCCCCCCCGTCTCTTCTCCCACTGCCGCCCCCTCCTCTCTGCTTCCTCCCTGTCCCCCTGTCCTTGTCTCAACAGGCTGGCAGTGCGTGCTGGGAGGTCTGGACTTGACTGGCAGCTCCCACTGACCCTGCACCCCTGTGGACAGGACACTTTCTGGCTTGAACTCAACTGGGCCTCACCAAATTTCTCTTACAGGAAAGGAAACAATCTGAGATGTCAAAGAAATCACCTGGTCACTGGATGGATGAGTAGAAATAATGGGCCATTTTGTGTATGTGTGTGTTGTTTAAAGGAAATTATAAAAAAAAAAAAAAAAGAAAAAGAAAAAAGAACAATAACAGCTTGAAAATGGTCCCTTCGATGCCAGAGCCTGTCTCTAAAAACCTCAGAGTCAAACACGGGGCAGGTCCCCCACAAGTGCACTGTGTATAAGTGGACAGACATGGGACTCAATGGGCTTCCCCAAACGCTCGGGGGAGACTGACTACATAGTGTTACACACACACACATGCATACAAACAGATGCGCGTGTGCATGCACAGGCACAAACACCTGGGCTAGAGCCCGCACAGCCGGCCAGCGGCGTCACAAGACCAGACCACAGCAGGAACAGCCAGGGAGGAAGTGCAGCCCCAGTATCAGCCCATTTCCTGACCCTCTTCCTCTGCTCTGGGAGGTTCTCTTTCTCTCTTTGTCTTCTGTCTATCTGTCTGTCTGTCTGTCTCTCTCTCTCTCAGTTCTTTGTTTTTACACAAGGCAACAGCCATGCTGCTGTCCTGGTCCACGTGGCAAGAGCTCCCAGCAGCAATGACCCGCAAGTGAGTTTCCTTTCTAGATCTGTGACCTTGGGCGAGTCACTTCCCTCTGAACCTCAGTTTCCCCATCTGTAAAACAAAGACGCTGGATGTGGCAAAAGGGTCCCTGAAGTCCTTCCTGATCTCAACCCCCAGGGTTCCTGAGTCCTCCTCCAGTCCCCTCTGGGATCTGTGTCACCAGGAAGCAAGAGCCAGGTCAGGCCAGGCGGCAGGGGTGGGGACCCTCTCTGTTCCCCTGCGGGGGACAAGGTGGGGCACAGATTCCCCTCCCTCCTCTTCCCCTCCCCGCCCCCCACTCCATGTGCTGCACACACAGACGCGCGCATTTGGCTGCCCCGGGGGATCAGGGTAGAAGAGCCGGCCTCCGGGGCGGCCCCGGGCAGAGGGGGCAGGGGAAGAGCGCACCCTGCAGCCCTCCAACCCTCCTCCACGTACCTTGGCCGTCGTCGCCTTCCCTCCTACCCGCCCGCGCCGCGGGTTCAGCTCACAGCTGTCCCGTTGCCTCTTGCCAGGCCCGGCTGCTCCACTTTCTCCGCCCCAACCCGCGCCGGCTGGACCGGCCCCTGCTCCACAGAAGTGGTAGCGGCTTGCCTGGAGCCCCAGCTGTCCGCGCCGCCGCCCCCTGGGCGCCCTCCGGGATCCGCACGCGCCGCGCCGTGGGGTCTGGGCGGGCGGGAGGCGACCTCAGACTGCCAGGGAGCCTGGGTGCCGAGGGCGGGGCTGCTGCTGACTTAGCCTGCCTGACTGGTCAGACTTCCCGCGCCCCTCTGTTCCTGAGTCGCCCTGGGCCCCTTGCCCTGGTTCCAGAACGTTTATAGGCTGCACAGCCCGCAGGAGCCCTGCTTTTCTCTCCTCCCGGGGCTGCACCCCTGAAACCCCCACCCCCTCCCACCCTGCCAGGTCCACTGTTCCCGGCATGCATTTTGTCCTTTATGCTTTCCTGCCTCTTCCATACAGTGAACTGTGAGCATGCATGACCCTATAATAAAAATCCAATACATTAGGGCGCCTGGGTGGCTCAGTGGGTTAAAGCCTCTGCCTTCGGCTCAGGTCATGATCCCAGGGTCCTGGGATCAAGCCCTGCATCGGGCTCTCTGCTCGGCGGATAGCCTGCTTCCCTCTCTTTCTCTGCCTGCCTCTCTGCCTACTTGTGATCTCTGTCTGTCAAATAAATAAAATATTTAAAAAAAAATCCAATACATTTATTAATAAAGCATTAAACAAATCTCCAGAGGCCCCCCAAGGTTCAAGCTGAAGGAAAACCCTCAGTCCGGTACACAAGGCCCTCTCAGGCAAACTCTCTGGCCACCAGCTGATTTCCCAGCCTCACCAGGTCTCCCCCAAGCACACACACATACACATGCACCCCTGCTAGGCACATAGGCTGTTGCCCAAAAGTCCCAGCTGGGAGCTCTTGCTTTGCCTGGAATGCCCTTTCCCTTTGTTGTCTGCCTGCGGAACTCCTACTCATGCATCCAGGCCCCACTGAAATGTCCCCTTCTCCATGAATCCTTCCCCAGAAAACCCCAGCTCCCTTTCTGCTGGTCCTACAATAGGGGTTTTGTTGTGTTGTGTTGTGTTTTCATTTTTATTTGGTGGCGGGGAGGGGTGGGTAGTGCTGGAAGCCATGGGAGTGAATGGGAAGTGAGGAAATGGAGAAGGGAGGAAGGACCGCTCTCAGGGAGGCTGGCAGCGGAGGCAAGAGAAATGTGGAGGGACTCAGAGGTGTTTGTAGATCGTGGTCAAGAATCTGATGAAGAAGGAAGGGATGGGGAGTGCGGAGGGGTCAAATGCCCTGATTCCAGAGGAGGCAGTGAGGACTGGAGGCACAAGAGGGGGGTCAGGAAGCTCCTTAATCTCAGAACCAAGGGAGGGAGAGAGTGTTGTAGGAGGATGGGTTGCTCCTGGGTGACAGCAGTGTTCTCTGAGACACGGAACCATGAATAATGGCTGAGGGTCTGAGTAAGCCAATGGAGTGGGTAGCATTTAGAAGCCTATGCTGTGGGGGCACCTGGGTAGCTCAGTGGGTTAAAGCCTCTGCCTTCAGCTCGGGTCATGATCCCAGAGTCCTGGGATCGAGCCCTGCATCTGGCTCTCTGCTCAGGGAGCCTGCTTCCCACCTCTCTCTCTGCCTGCCTCTCTGCCTACTTGTAATCTCTGTCTGCTAAATAAATAAATAAATAAATAAATAAATAAATAAATAAAATCTTAAAAAAAAAAAAAGAAGCCTATACTGTGAGTTTCTGCCTCCTCTGCTGCGGGGAAGGGGCCACTCAGTGAGGAGAGGAGCAGGTAAGCTTGGAGGGCACAGGGCCACTTCCCAGAGGTATGCTCCCTGAGTCACCTTTAAGCTCCACGGCACCCTCCCTCCTGGCATCTCTGTTTTCTTGCTCATGTCCTGCTCTCAATGGAAGGCCCATTTGTCTTGCTTTGTCTCCCCAGAAGAACAGTGGAAACATTCACTGTTCCAGTACAGGAATTCCCCTGCTGTCCCTTCTTCCTTATTATGAGTGGCTATGATTACGGAGTTGCCAACAGGTGGAGGCCAAAAAAACAAACAGACCTTTCAATATTGACTCTTCCAGCTGCCATGCAGAACGGCGGCCCCTGCCCCACCCCCCCAGAGCCTCCCCAGCGAACTCCAAGTCAAACAGTTGCTGAAGGGTGGAGGGCTGCTGAGCTCTACCAGGGCAAGTGGACTCCAGGGGGATCGCCCTATCTCTACATCTTTAAAAATGTTGGGCTTGGGGGGAAAGGGTAGGGGGAAAGGAAACATTTTCTATGAGGTTGTAGGGGCCAAGTCAGGCTCATGGCTCTTACCGAAACATAAAGCTAGGGACATCTGGGTGGCTCAGTCAGTGAAGTGTCTGCCTTCTGTTCAGGTCATGATCCCAGGGTTGGTGGATGGAATCCCACATCAGGCTTCCCACATCAGGGAGTCTGCTTCTCCCTCTGCCCCTCACCCTGCTCATGCTCTCTCTCCATTCTCTCTTGCTCTCAAATAAATAAATAAAATCTTAGAAAAAGAAGAGAAAGAAAAGAAACATAAAGCTACAATGTAGGAAAAATAAGGCCACCTTGAGGATATTTATGAAACCATGCACTGCCCCTGCGGGGTTCACCAATCTGGAGTCTTTCAGAGGCTGGACAAGCAAGACATGAGCAATGACATTCTTCCCTCTCTCCAGCAGCAAGAATGGGCTTCATCATTCAGATGGAGTTGTACTTAGGGAGCTGGAAAGGAACTAAGCCACAGAGCCCATCCCATCCATCCTGGAGGGGATAACCAGGGTCCAGGGCGACTTGAGCAATGGCAGTGGTGACATGACCACTCCTGTCCATGAACCCAGGATTTCATTCCACCCCCGCCCTCTACAAGTGGCTTCTGATGCCACCTGGGGTGGGATATTGTTCTTCCTATCAGGAATTTCCAAATTTCCCACTTACGGAGCAGGGAAAGAAAAAGCACCACATAATCAAGGGTGTCCCCTAACGGACAGTGGAGCCCTATCATTACTTCTGCTAAAAAAATTTAAAGACTCCACAATGAGTAATGTGTTGCCCCCCAAAAGTGCAGGAAAATAGAGGTAGAATTAGCTTCTGTGCAAATAATGAAATTAATGCTTTATATCTATTATTTTGCTACTTACAGAATATTTTTTGAAAGATCTTATTTACTTATTTGAAAGAGAAAGAGAGTGAGAGAGAGAGAGCATGAGCAGGGGGGAGGGGAAGAGGGAGAAGCAGACTCCCACCAAGCAGGGAGCCCAATGCTGGCCTTGATCCCAGGACCCTGGGATCATGACCTGAGCTGAAGGCAGATGCTTAACCGACTGAGCCACCCAGGCGCCCCGCTATTTATAGAATGCTTGAGAAAGGAAAGGACAGCTCTCCTGTCCTCCTGAGTTTGCTTTCTTGCCCATGCGTACATATGCCCAAAAACCCTGACTGCGTTGCCCAGCTCCTAATGTAATAAGCAAAGCAATCAGAAACACAGGAAAGTACAAGAGCCTTCTGTGAGCCAAGAAGTGTTTTTCAGCTGAGTCTGGCCGGTGGAGCCCACTTGCTCCCAAGAGCAGTGGCAACCGAGGGAAGCTGCTGCCACTTACATTATGGGAAATGGGACGGCTCCAAGCTACGCAGTGCTTCCATCATCAAAAGCTGGTCAGGAACATTGCCATTTGGGGAAGATGTTTTGTTGTGGTAAAGGAAAAACAAAGTGTTGGTTTTTCTAAGCTGGTGTTCTCAACCAACACCAGATTTTAGATATCACAGATTATAGGAGCTGAAATTTTGGAATTTGAGAAGATAAAATTCACATGACTTATTGCAAATATAAACCATCTCTTGATCCATTAAAAAACAAAGATGATCAAAACAGCAACTGCTTGACCTGGACACACAATCCAGAGGCTCTAAAAGAGCTAACAAGATAGAAATAAAATTTCAGAGCTATCATGGGATTTTGACTTCTATTTTGGAGGTTGAAAGTTGGTTTTCTCTGCCTGAAGGACCTTCCTTGCCCATCTCCATCCAAGGTCTAGGCCTAGGCGCAGCTCTGACGGTGTCTTCGGGAAGCCATGGCTCATTGCTCACAGCCAGGAGAGCCTTCCTCTTCCCTCAGCTCCCAGCCACTTCTCTTAGAGACAGGAGCGTGTCACCGGCCACCTTAGATCCAGTTTTCCTGTACAGCGGATGCTATGGAATGGGAGGGGATTGAGAGGTAGAAGCTAACTGTTCAGGTTTGAGCCAGCTAGGGGCCAGCTAGGGGCTTTTTCTAATCTTCAGTTTCCTTATTTAGAAAAGGTAGTATGAACAGGACCCACCTGAGAAGGTTTTTGTGAGAAGTAAATGAGATAATCTGTGTAAGAAGAGCTTTATACGGTGCCAGATAGAGCATCAGAGCTCACCGTGTCAGGATGGAAGTGATTATGTGGGGGAAGAGAGAGGGAAGGAGGGACAGAGAAAGAAGACAAGAGAAGCGGCACCTGGGTGGCTCAGTCAGTTAAGCATCTGTCTTCAGCACAGGTCATGATCCTGGGGGTCCTGGGATCGAGTCCTATGTCCAGCTTCCTGCTTAGTGGGGAGCCAACTTCTCCCTCTGCCCCCCGCCCCCGCTTGTGCTCTCTCTCTCATTCTCTAGTTCTCAAATAAATAAATAAAATCTTAAAAAAAAAAAGAAGGAAAAGAAGGAAAGATAGGAAAAAAAAATCAATAGCCTCTCCTTTCTACTGGAGTCAAAGGACCATTACCTCTTCTTAGAAGGAGCACACACTTATAAACTTTCTTGCAGACAAAATTTTAGATAAAAATGACATCGGATTGGGGCACCTGGGTGGCTCAGTCTGTAAGTGTACGACTCTTGGTTTTGGCTCAGGTCATGATCTCAGGGTCTTGTGATTGAGCCCCGGGTCTGACTCTGCACTGAGCGGGGGTCTGCTTGAGATTCTCCCTCTCCTTCTTCCTCTGCCCCTCCCCTTGCTCGAATGCACATGCTCTCCATCTCTCTCTCTACCTCTCAAATAAGCAAGATCTTAAAAAAAAAAAAAAAATGACATCAGGATCATAGAAAGGATGAAATCAGTTTATATTTTTAGGCCCACTGTGTAAATTTACTAGGGGAATCCTATTAGAAACTTAACATTTTTCAGAACAGAAGAAGCTGTGGAAGCCACCCTGTAGGACTCCCATTGCTTTTCCGGTAGGAAAACCACAAAGGGCGAGAGCTAATTAAGTGGCAGAGTCCAGACTGGAAAGCTGTCAGCCCAGAGCTCTTCCCTTCTTTGCACATCACGTCCCCGGGTAGGGAAAGACACTATAAAAACTTCATGCTCAGAGAGAAACTTCTAGCATGAGACTGTGAAGAGCTTGATAAACCATTTCTGCAAAAAGCAATTATAATGCTTGGTCAGAACTGTCAAAAGACAACCATTTCAGCACCCTGGAAATTGACTGGAGATATGCAACAAACTGAGAAATGTTTGTCCATGAAAATTACAGAATTTTGAGTAAGGTCAGCAAGACTCTGTCATGTTCTTGCCTGGAGCTGTTCCCATCCTCCGCAGTTCTGTTGTTTCAGAGTTCAATCAGGACAGCTTGTAAAAACCAGCACATTTTTGTCACAGCCAGAGTGGTCTTACTTAATTTGGAGCAGTATCAGTTTAAATGGTGATCTCAAAAGCCAGTGCACGGAGAGGGCCAGCAGCTCCACTAGCCTGAAATAGCAAACCATGGACTGGTGTCTACAAAGGAATCTCACAGGACGGGGCACCTGGGTGGCTGAGTCGGTTAAGCATCTGCCTTCAGCTCAGGTCATGATCCCGGGGTCCTGGGATCAAGCCCCTTGTCAGGCTCCCTGCTCAGTGGGGAGTCTGCTTCTCTTTCCCTCTGCCCCTCCCCCTGCTTGTCCTTTCTGTCTCTCTGAAATAAACAAATAAAATCTTAAAAAAAAAAAGGACTCTAACAGGACATTTACGGAGGAGAAGCAGCCATGGGGAGTCTGATAACTGCTCTGAGTATCATGGGTTGACCAAAATTGTATGTATACGTCACAGGACAGGAGCAGCCCAAGCCGCTCACACATCTCTGGCCCATGGTGTCTGCCAGGTGTACAGGGGAGACGCCAGGGCTCAATGGAAACACAGAAGCCTGAGCAGACTTGGGGGAATCAAAGCTTGACCTTTGAATGTGCTCCCCGGCTTATTCATAGACCGATCAGCAGAGAGAGTAGAGGCCTTCCTGGCTCAGGGTCTTTGAGTACAACCCCTGGGTAATCTCTGGCTGAACACTAATGTAGGCAGATGGAGGGGTGACTGTAGGAAACTAGGTCACGGAATAAAAAGCAAGAGAAACAAAACAGCAGAGACATTTGTGGATGCACGTTGCAGGGAGGCAGACTTCACGGAGCTCTTCCAGGCGAGTTATTAAACACGCAAACAACACTCAGCAGGGAAACTACAAGACAGAGTTGCTAAAATATACTGTAGTAGGGGTGTGGGGGTGCAGGAGCACACGGCTCCCGGGTTCCAAACAGACCAGGTTCGGCTGCTCGCTGCTGACAAATTCCAAAGGCAGAGAGATGAGTGGTGGGGAAAGAAGAAAGGAATTCATTTCAGTGAGATCCACACCACGAAGACAGCGGACTAGTTCCTCAAAGACTATCTCCAAAGGGCTGATAATACATCCGGGTTCTATAAGGAAAACATGGGACGCTGGTGGGTGGGTATGTGCAAGTGAGAGTCAGGTTGATCGTAGTCTTGGGGTCTGGCGTGTAGGGGCTTGCTGGCTCAGAGCAGTCCTTACGGGTGAGCAGGTAATCCCCATTCCCACCAGGGGATGTTGGGCTGCAGGGTCCCTTGTCCCAGTCAAGAGATAAAGCTGGAAAGAAGAACTTAATCAATTAGACAGTTGGAGGTCGAAACAGAAGTGGTTGAAGTCCTTTTTCAATACGATGTAAAGTATCCAGCTTTCAACAAAGAAATCGTACCATGGGCAAAGCAACAAGAAAGTGTGACCATATTCAGAAAAAAAGTCAGTAGAAATGGTCTCTGTGTTTGTGTGTCTCTGTCTCTAAGATGTGAGGTTTTATCAGACTAAACCTTTAAGGCAGCTACTATACACATGTTTAAGGAACTAAAAAAAAATATTCAAAAATTTAAGGAAAGTGTGACAACAATAATCCAACGAGTGAAAACAATCTTAATAAAAAGATAGAAATTATACAAATGAATCAATCCTGAGACAATGGACACGGCAAAGCCATGGAATGACGTGTTCCAAAGGGCTGGAAAATTCTGTCAACCAAAAATTCTATATCCAGCAAAACCATCCTTCAATAATGAAGGTGAAATGAAGACAATCCCAGATAATGAAAGATCTAGAGAGCACTTTGCTAGCTAGACACACCCTGTAAGAAGTGCGAAAGGAAATTCTTTAGTCTGAGAGAAAGTAATGCCTGAGGATACTCAAATCCACAGCAAGAATGAAGAACTCCAGAAGTGATAAATATGTAGGTAAATATAAAAGACTGTCTGAATATGTTTTCTTATTTCTTCTCCTGACTTCTTTAAAAGATATAAGTTGCATAAAGCGAAACTTATGACAATGTATTGTCAAGTATATAACATATGTGGAAATAGATATGATAATAATGGAACAAAGGAGGAGAAAGGAAAAGAAGATATATTGAAACTGCAGGGGGGCAGAATTTGTCACCCCAAAAATATGCCTCTCTGGCATAAGGATTATTTTAGGCTGATTATTTTTAAGAAACTGTAGATTCAGGAAAAGCTCTTTACCTCCCCCTCAACTGCCTAAATTTACATTGGAAAGGAGGCCTGTTCCAGAATAGAGAGCTATTATCAAGATACCTTTTTACCTAAGAAGCTCTTCTGTATAACTGGACGACCTGTTTTCCCAACATCTCCTCCCGACTTCTTGTGAACAGTCTTCCTCTCCTTTGCATTCCCAGACCCCTACACCTTTCTTCAACTCAGGATGTTCTAGAAGCCTCAATCCCCCAGCTGCCCCTTGGGTCTCCTATTTTTATGGGGCTTCCATACCTATGAAATTTGTTTATTTTTCTTTTGTTACTCTGTCACATCAGCTTAATTATTGGACCAACCAAACAACCTAGAAGGGAAGAAGGAAGAGTTTTTCCACCCCTGCAGTTGGTGACCACAAAGGACCTTGGCTGACTGGATACTGCTGGTTCTGGGGCTGTTGCTGCTGAGAGATCCTGGGCCCTCTGACCAAAGCCAGCAGAAGGTAAGTATTCTTACCACATCAGTCTCCTGGATCCCTGCCTGCAGGATCTGACTGAAGCGAGAACGAGCGGTGAGAGTCCTTTTCTTTTTGTAGATTTAGATTGGCAGGAAAGAATATTTGTGTGAACTCTCCGTTGGGCACAGCAATTCTGGTAAAGATTTGTCATGAATACTCTTATTTTCTATTGATCCCTTTCATCCCAGAGATGGTCATCATTTTCCTTTGTCTCTGTCTCTTGTGCCCTTTACCATAAGGAGGAAAACCATAGGGTAGAAACGAAGCATAGGTCTGTTGTTCACGCCCCCTCACAGACTGACGAGTTCATAGTTCTTGGCAGACTGGTCTGTGCAGACAAACTTTGCTGTGAGTGAACTTGCACAGGAGGTAAAGGCTATTGCTCATAGGGATCTCGGAAGTGAGAGTGTGTGGGGGCGCCGATCAGCACTTCACAGCTCTTAGAGCTCTGGCCACCTGATGTTAGGCTCCCGAGTTAGGAGAAGTTGGTCACAAAATGGGTTAGACTGACACCAGATCAGTCATCAGCCTCAAGAGAATTTCCGTGCAACACGCACACTGTAAGACAACACACAATCCCTGACCCAGTAGCACGTCCCTCTCAGGTGTTAATTTGGCCTGAGAAACCCAAGGTTTGACTAAAACTGTTACTGGGCATATGGGGGAAAAAAAAGAAAAAAGAAAAAGAAGAAGAAGAATGAGGTTTTCCTCTCATCTTGTTCTATGTCTTGTGAGCTTGGCTTCATGACCGGTGAGGAGCATTTTCTCTCTTGCCTCTACCGGCCAGAGGATTCATGTACCGACCCGACGTGCATTTGGAAGACGGTCGAACAGGCTGTGCATCCCTTAAGCAGTGTTCTCTTTGTCTGCTGTGTCAGCTGTTAGGGGAATGTGTCCTGAGAGGTCCCGGCACATCCGGGCCTTTTGTTGTCTTGCCCTCCTTGTCCATTAGTCTCATGGGCAACTGGAGACCTTATTTTACTCATTTGGACAGACAGAAATGTGGGTTGCATCCCATCTACGGCTAGATCTTTCTTGGGTGAACTCTGGGAGTGAACTCTGTAGAACTGGGCAGGGCCGCATCTTTTGCTCTCTCCTACAGGGACACCTCTTGTGCTCATGATTAAGCCTTCAAAAGGCTTATTGGTTTGAGTTGCTGTAAGAACCTGCTCACCAATGGCCAGATGATGGATTCTTTGAATTGGATATATTTAAAAGAAAAACAATTTTTTAAAGCGGGGTCTCATCCTAAACTATTGCCTTACACTGGTACCCATGAAAAGACCAAGCTAAAACTGGATACAAAAAATAATGGCTAGCCCTAGGGACTCCCTTAATAAAATGGAAGAATAGAAATTAGACTTAAAACAAAAATTAAAATCCACGTCCAACATGAATTACCCTTCTCCTCATCCCTAACTGCCTATCCCTGACCCTCCAGAAGATCTTTTGGATCTCTGGACCCTTGATCTAAACTCTCTCTCTCAAAATCCAGCCCATGACCTCAAGGAATTCCCCAAGAACCCCCAATTCCTCTAACATTCCCAGAAAACCCCTTAAACACCCAAATGCTTGGTTTGACTTCCCTTTCTTTGCAAGATTTACACAGAGCATTCTGAGCTGATCTCCAGGCCTGGGGTGTACAGTTTACCCATATAAATACTAAAACCAGGAAACTGATTTAGCAGAAGCCCCTGGGATGGGCAGTAGGGCTCACTGTTCTGTCCCTTATAACTCTTACTTTCTAGGACTCTGTAATCTGGCTCTACCAACATCAGGTCTTCCTATGCAATGTCCTTTGCAGATGTACCCTGGACAACCTCCTTTCCCCTTGCAAAGTATTCATGTCCCCTGGACAGTAGCAGACACTCTCAATTATAAAGTCCTTTTACCTCCACTTTCGGAGGTTTAGACAAGAGTTGAAAAGATTAGTAGACATTCAAACTCACAAAGACCTCAATTGGCTGTTAAGGGGTGTTCCTCCCAGCCATGATTATACTGTAGTTATCAGACAAGCCAGACAAACAGGGGAATGCACCTCCCTCCCCGACACACTCCCCCAACAGATAACCTAAATTTTCCCCAGGCCCTTATACAAATGATCAGGAAATGGACCAGCAGGAGGCCAATGCTCAGGGACTGATAAGAGCAATATTAAAGTCTTTGCCCGACGAAGGTGAATTAGTCCAAGATTGAACTGTGCACTCAGAAAGAATGAGAGCATTCGAAGGCTTTTGTTGAGCCATTTATACCGATTTTTAAAAAGGCATTCTGCATTAAACCCTGAAGTTTTAGGACACAGAAATCTTTTGATTTCCATTTTAATTGGAAATCTACCTGATATAAAGAAGCAAGTTTGGTTGGCTAGGTGGGTCAATGTCTTGATATTCAAGCTGCAATTCAACTCTTTGAGGCCTTAGAAACAACTCATTGTCTTGCAAATCTCTATAAAACCAGAACTGTGCTCTAGAAGCAACTCAAGCTCACTTATCCTTACCAATTCCAAAATCTCTCCTATTCATCTCAAAATGCTTGTGAGTATTGTAAAAGAACAGGTCATTGGAAACAGGATTGCCCTGTAATTAAGAAAAAGAAGGAAGATTTTAAATAGTAATGAATCTCGACCTCTGATAAGAGGCAAATATACCCCAAAACTCCTTAAAGAAAACTTGCCTTTTGGTGTAAATTTTCTTTTCTTTTTTTTTTTTTTTAAGATTTTAATTTTTTATTTGTCAGAGAGAGAGAGAGAGAGAGAGAACAAGCAGGGGGAGCAGCAGGTTCCCTGCTGAGCTGGGACTCCGCGATCAGGAGCAGAAGGCAGGTGCTCAACCAGCTGAGTCACCCAGGCATCCCATGCTGTAAATTTTCTATCGCCATCTCTAGGATTTAAGAGCCATTCTTTGAAGTGAAAGTGTTAAGGGAGAAGTTTCTTATCAGAAGGAGGGGGGAAAAGGACTGATTTGGATACTGGACTAAAGAAAAATCTTAAATGTCTTCTCCACGACTATGAGTAAAATGTTTTAGCCATCTGAGCAGGCAAATTTAACTTATCCCAACTGCCAAAACAAATTTTGGATTCAACTGTTCTTTTATAAGCTAGTTAGTTTTGGATTATTGTACCTGACTCATGGCTAAAAATTTAAAACAACAGCTGTAAGGTCTCTGTTTGTGTCAGTCTGTATGTTTATGTGTGTCTGTAATATGCATGTTGCGGATGTGTGATATTTTTCTGTCTCTGGATGTTATTGCCAACTTAATTTACCAAAAAGCTCTATTTCGTTGGCTTAAAATTAAGTGCTTATAAATTGAGTATTCCTAAAGTTCTCAGAAATATAGCAGAAACTGACCCAGATCTGGTTCACTTGATCTGGAAAACTATTCCCTATTAAAGCTAGTTGAAGTTCATTGGTTTGATTAAAACATACATGTCTTTAGAGTTATCAACATTGACTATAAGACAAGTAACTTGTATTCTGCTTGGGTTTATGGCTCAAATTCATATCATCGCTTATAAAATTTGTCAGCAAGAAAAACAATTTGGGATGAAGGCTGACCCTGTCTAATGTCTCATGAGGTCTTTATGAGCAGCTTAAACATAATTGTTGGGAGCAGTGATTCACATAGACGCAAACGGGGTAAGAGTTTATAGATGAACTTTTTAGCAATGGTTACATATTATGGTATGTGTACTTGAGAATAGCTTCCAAAATCGTTTCAGTAACTTGAAACTTAAGAGTTATACGGAATTAAGTTAAATAATAAAAAGTATTAAATAGCTAGAGCATTTCCAAATAAAATCAAATAATAAAACATTAATTACTGAATGAACATAGGTTAATCTCCTTTTGTCTTCCTATTGAAGAGAAATTAAAGATATTCAGGACTATTTGTAGACCTATCTTGTGCCACATTGAAAGACTGTGTTATTAAAAAGGGCATGTGCTTCTAAAAATGATGAAATGAATTCACAAATCTGCCAACATAGAGAATACTAGTATAACAGTTGACAATTGCTTACTTCTTAGTTGTCACTAGAAACTAAGGTTTCCCAGGGTTAAAAATTCTTTTAACTATACATAATGAAACTATCAGAAATCATAAGGGAAAAAATTCTGTATGCAAGGAAAGTCAAATGTGCCTTTTTTTGGTTAGAAAAAATATGAGAAATGCATATACGGGGAAAAGAAAGTAATTTGGTCAGAAAGTGAAATATCAGATGGGAAAGGAAAGAATCAAGGACAAACTACATAGAAAGAAAGAGAGGGAGAGAGAGAATCCGACCTTGTGTGGTCAAGTTAGCTGGGATTGAGTGCATATATTAGAATGGTTATAAAATTCAGCTTTAAAATTAGGAATGTACTTATATAAAGCCAAAACTTCATTTTCTTTCAACTGCTAAAAAGACAGTTTTCTTGGACTATTGGCCTGCCCCCCGGGGTAAGAGATTATGAAAAGGTTCTCTTTACCTTTTAAGTCATCTGCCTAGGAAGAAAAGCGTTTGCTTTTTATCATAAATAATTTTTTTTGTGCTTCATGTTGTCTTAATCAGATCTTTGATTCCCCCCAAAAAACAGAAATTCTTCAATATTAGAAGATCTAACTTTTGTTCACAACTATGAACCTCTTCTGTGTTTGCCTTTGAAATCTTTTATCATCAGTTTGGTTTTAACAAAATATTGTTTCATAATGATCTGTGATCCTTATTAGTTAAGTGTTCAAACCTTTTGATATTTGTGACAAATTTCCCTAAATCAAATTGCAGATGAAGTCTTTTTGACGTTGAATCAACTGTGAAAATTTCCAGAGGGTCCCTAGAACATCTCAAAAGGTTTCTCTCTCTCCTTATAAAAAGACAGATTTTACACAAATTAGGCTCTTTTAATATGAATTATAGGAGAAGCATTGTCAAATAAGAAGTAGTAATAAGTCTTTTTTACGTTGTGTTTGTGCTGATAAAAAAGCATTCCAGAACTGAATGAAATTCCTGAAATTCTAGTACGTCCTGGTATAATGTTACCACTTGAAACCCTAGTTATTATCTTAAAATTTGTGTGTCACGGGAATAAGCAAATTTCTTTGCTAATAGTTTTATAACTATTAGCCCGGGCCATTTGTGAGTCTTACATTTACAGTCATTGTTTTATTCTGACGCTTTTACAAAAGTATTCCCACAAGAATGCTCCTTCCCATATGGAAAGGACTCTGGAAAGCAGAGGTTTCTGATCAAAAAACCAAATGGGTAAGAATTTTCCAGAACTCGTGGAAACATTGGATTCAAGCAAAACAACAATTAATAACATGAGACTGAATACATTGGTGAGGATGATTATAATTTTTATGACTTTTTGTCTGAAACTTTTGTTTTTCCAGATTTAAGGAAAATTTTTTCTTAAGCTACCCATCTCTGAGAGCAATAACTTGGTAAACTGTACCTTTGGAAACAAAGATGAAACAATTGCATTTTCTCCCTACCTGATCCCTCCAGAATTTGGAAACTCTTGGTCAGTGAGTATTCTTATTTTCATGGCAGCCCAGTTTACATGCAAAAGTTCAGTAAGAATTTGCTCTCCTTGTAACAGGACAAAATTGGAAACATCTGTTGTATTACCAAGGCTTTGACTGGAATGTCATATCTGAGAGAGCTGTGCATAGAATCAGATATGCCAGACAGCATTAAGGAACTAAGGCTGCCTTCATGAGCCAATAAAACCCCTTGGAAAAACAGCCTGTTACATTGCTTACAAACTTCCTGACAATCTAAAGAGGTGTAAGGAAGGTCACTTCCTGGCGGATGCAGGCATCTCAGGCTATCTTTGGGACTTCAAAGAGAGGAAATTACCCAGATCTATAGGTATTGCAGGTGAAGTCTGAAGGTGAGCCTTTGGCTTGACTTCCTGGCCTGGAGAGGCTTTTAAAAGTTCAATCTGAGGGGCATCTGGGTGCCTCAGTTGGTTAAGCGGCTGCCTTTGGCTCAGGTCAAGATCCTGGTCCTGGGATGGAGTTCTGAATCAGACTCCTTGCTCAGCAGGGAGCCTGTTTCTCCCTCTGCCTGCTGCTCCCCCTGCTTCTGCTCACACACTCTCTCTCTCTCCTTCTTTGACAAATAAATATAATCTTAAAAAAAAAAAAAAAAGATTCTCTCTCCCTCCCTCTGCCCTTCCCCACCCACATGGGAGCTTGGGTTCTCCCTCACTTTCAAAACAAATAAAATAAATAAAAGTTTAGTCTGAGATTCCTTATGAAAAGTTCCAGCAAAGCAGATTTAAAAGAGGGTGTGTCAGGGTGCCTGGGTGGCTCAGTGGGTTAAAGCTTCTGGCTTTGGCTCAGGTCATGATCCCAGGACCTTGGGATTGAGCCCCGCATCGGGCTCCCTGCTCAGCAGGGAGCCTGCTTCCCGCTCTCTCTCTCTGCCTGCCTCTCTGCCTACTTGTAATCTCTGTCTGTCAAATAAATAAATAAAATCTTAAGAAAAAAAAAGAGGCTGTGTCATCAACTACTCTTCTTGCTGCACTTATGTAAATAATCAGGCCAAGTTTTTTGAAGCTAGACCTATTTTGCAAACAAATCAGTCTTAATTTGGCTATCTTCAATGAAACAATGAAAGTGATTTTAGAGAGAAAAAATTATGTTTCAGTAGCACCTTTTGTGGCTATTCAATTCCATTACTGTCCATTGCCTTTGAGGTTTTGTTATTTACCTCTGAACAGGACTATATCTTGAATTCTTCTGTCTCCTCAAATATTTGGCTACAAGTCTTTAAACTAATGTTTCCAATTTTTTCCCATCCTTTGACTTGGAATCATTGGGAACTAAAATTGCTTTTTTTTTTTTTTTTGAAGCCCTGCCACTGAAGCTAGATGATTTGATATACACATCAGAAAAATTGCCACAATAGCTCATGTTTACAGTCTTGTCCATGCCTGTTGTTGAATGGGTCACACAGAAAGTTTACCAGCATACCTGCTGACATCAGAGACATTCAACCTGCAAACCAGGAAGACCAGTCAGATTACCCCTGCTTGTCCTCCTTCCATCTGAAGATGTTTCTAAGCCTGATATTTAGAAATATTCTTAACTGGCAGCTTTCAGGACTCAGACACCAGGTTTATCATCTGCTCCAACCACTAACCTTTATTTTTCTTTGTCTCACCTGATCGCTTGTACAGTAAAGGTCTAAGTTTGGAAGCCTACCTGTAAGACTGCTCTTTGAAATGAGACAGCTCTAACGGAACTGATCTATTCTCAAGACAGAGACTGATTCAAAGGAGATCTGGAATCATCTGTCAACCTAACTTCTGGACTGGGAAACTTCTTATTTGAAATTTCAAAGGCAGTACTGCAGGGGAACAAAATTTGTCACCCCCAAAATATGCCTCTGTCGTAAGGATTATTTTCAGTTGATTACTTTCAAGAAACTGCGATTAAGGGAAAGCTCTTTATCTCCCCTCAACTGCCTAAATTGACGTTGGAGAAAGGACTTATGCCCCTTCTTCGTTAGGAAAAGAGCTATTGCTAGAGATACCTTTTGTACCTAAGAAACTTACCTGCATAACAGGGCAACATTTGCCTTTCAAACATTTCATCTTACCTTCTTATGAATGGCCATCCTCTTTCTATCTCCAGACTCCTTACCTTTCATTGGCCCAGGATGAAAGATTTTGGTTATTTATTTTAGAGAGAGGGAGAGCTGGGGGAGGGCAGAGAGAGAGAGAATCCCAGGCAAACTCTGCACTAAGCAGGGAGTCCGACGCAGGGCTCCATCTCACGACCCTGAGATCCTAACCTGAGCTGAAATCAAGAGTCGGACATGTAACCAACTGAGCCCCCCAGGTTCTGTAAGACTTAATTACCTGGCTGCCTTTTGGGTCTCATATTTGTATGAGGCTCTTATACATAAGAAATTTGTTTTTATGCTATCACTCTGTCTTTTATCAATTTAATTATTGGATCAGCCAAAAACCTAGAAGAGAAAAAGAAAAAAATTTTCTGCCCCCACAGAACAGTTTCTAGAATTAATTATTATTATTGGCGTATTACTATAAGGATTACATTGTCATAAGTTGAAATGCATATTGTAATATCTAGAACAAGGACTAAGAAAATAATGAAAAAAGCATAGCAAAAAGAAAAAAAATAAAAGAATTAAAATGACACACAAAAAGTATTTATTCAACACAAAACAAAGAAGTAAGGGAAGAGGATAAAAATTTAAAAAAATAAGAAAAATAGAAAGCAAATAACAAAATAGCAGATATAAATCCAACCCTGTCAGTAATTCACTAAATATAAAGATTTTATTTATTTATTTGAGAGAGAGACAGAGAGATAGCAAGAGAGAGCACAAGCAGAGAGGAGAGGGAGAAACAGACTCCATGCTCAGAAGGGAGCCTGACATGGGGCTCAGTCCTAGGACCCTGGGATCATGACCTGAGCTAAAGGCAGACGCTTAACCAACTGAGCCACCCAGGTGCCCTTATAATTCACTAAGTATAAATGGTCTACTATGATATTGTAATTCATAATAATAAATATATATTTGGTCTTTGTCCATGGTTTTCAGCTCACAGATCCCCAAATTATTGGAATTTCCTGAGTGATGAGGGCAATGGTGACATCTTTTATGTGGTCTTTTGTCCTCAATTCCTGAAAACGAGCCCTAAAAGGTGAGTTGGATGTCTTGTTATTCATAACAGGCCCCTTTCCACCACCACTGAGTTTCTGTTAATGAGTGGACTTTTGGAAATCCCTTAAAGATAGGGGAGCCTGTCGCCAAGGAAACCAACCATAATTAGAGGGCTGGAACTTTCAGTCCCACCCTTGATTTCCAGGGAGGGAAAGGGGGCTGAAGGTTGACTCAATCACCATTGGTCCATGATTTAATCAATCATGCCCATGTAATGAAACCTCTGTTAAAAATTCAAAAGGATGGGGTTTGGAGACCTTCCAGGTTGGTGAACCAGAATGCTTCCACATGTCACCATGTCAGGTCCCAAATTCCATTAGGACAGAAGCTCCTTTGTGTAGGCCTTCAGTCTAGGTATCTTTTTATCTGGCTGTTCATTCATATCCTTTAATATTCTTTGTAACAAACTGGTAATCTAGTGAGTAAGCTGGTTTCCAGAGTTCTGACAGCCACTTTAGCAAATTAATCAAACCCGAGAAGGGGGTCAGAGGAACCTCTGATTTATATCCAGCAAGTCAGAAGTATGGATAACACCCTAAGCTTGCAGTTGGGGTCTGAAGTGGTGGGGGGGCAGTCGTGTGGGACTGAACCCTAGATCTGTGGAATCTGATGCTGCCTCCGGATAGCAAGCGTCAGAATTGAGTTGAATTGTGGGACACGCAGCTGATGTGTGAGAATTGCTTGGTAATGTGGGGAAAAAAAAACCCCAGACACTGGGAGTGAGGGCAGAATTGTGACTAAACACTCAAAACGCACAGATTGTCAGACTGAATAAAAAAGAGCAAGACCAAACTCTGTGCTGTCTCCAAGAAAAGTAGCTTAGATTCAAACAACAAGGAGATTAAAAGGAAAAGAATGGTGGAACTCCAGTTTTAGCTATGACATGAAAAAAGCTTGAATTCATCCCCCCTTTCAACAGGATAAAAGCTGAACAAACCAAAACAAATGACTTTTCTAAGACCCATCAGAAACTTGATGTCACAAGGCAAAGTGGCAGCCTGACGTCTGGAGAGACAAGTAAGTACAGAGAATCACAACCTCCATCACCTCCCCCCAGAGGAGAAGCTACTACAGCCATGAAACAGTAGGAATACTTCAATGATCATTTCGATGAATTGCTGGAGGCTGAGTGTGGATTTGCCTGAGAGTGATAAGCTCCTGCAGGTGCAGTTTCAGGAAAGTCTCCACACTCACATTGGCTTTACCTTCAGGAACACTTCTGTATCTTCAAGGTGAGGATCTGACAAAAATTTCCTCCTGTTTCAAGCAGAAGTGAGAGGAAAGTAACCATTTTTATATATGCCTGGAGTGTTCTTCATAACAGAGATCTTCAAAGATCTGCAAAGGACCAACTTTATCAGAGCCTTACCTACCAGGGGAAGCCAGCTCTAGCTCCCTATGGACTTCCTGTTTCACCTAAAGGAAACACAAAAAAGACACAGAAGAACTTCTGAAGGTCATAGCCCAGAGACTTAGACACACTAAAAGACTGAGATTGGGGGCACCTGGGTGGCTCGATGGGTTAAAGCCTCTGCCTTTGGCTCAGGTCATGATCTCAGGGTCCTGGGATCGAGCCCCGCATCGGGCTCTCTGCTCGGTGGAGAGCCTGCTTCCCCCTCTCTCTCTGCCTGCCTCTCTGCCTACTTGTGATCTCTGTCTGTCAAGTAAATAAATAAAATCACCTTTAAAAAAAAATAAAAGACTGAGATTGAACCATAAGGTTATAGAAATCTTCTCCCTCCAAAACCTCACCAGCACATCAACAGTGCTCCAATATCATAACAGCAGATTAAACTGAGAGGGCTGAAAAACACAAGGACAGAAAGGGTAACTGAAACCCCTGGGAGGTGCAGGTGCAGTAAACAGTAAATACAGCCCAGCTTCTAGCCAGACTGACATGAAGCCTCACACAAGCGATCTGTTTGCCTCAGTTCCTGTTGCCTAAAATCAAAGGCATTTTTGCTTTCAACCAAAAAACTATAAGGCATGCTAAAAGTCAAGTAAAAACCGTAGATGGTTTTTTGGAGACAAAGCAAGCATCAGAAGCAGGCAAAAATATGACACAGATTTTAGAATTCTGGGATATGGAATGTAAAATAACTATGATTAATATGTGAAGGACTCTAGTGAAAAACTAGGCAATGTGCAAGAATGTGAACAGAGAAATAGAAATTCTAAGAAACCATCAAGAGGAATGTTAGAAATCAAATATAGTGTAACACAAATGAAGAATGTCCTTGGTGGGCTCACGAGTACACCGGACACAGCTGATGGAAGAATCAGTGAGAACCAAGATGTGTCAAAAGAAACCGCCCAAACTGAAATGCAAAGAGAAAAAAAAAAAAGAAAACAAAAGAAGAGAATATTTAATAACTGTGGGACAATTATAAAAAGTATAACATATGTGTAGTGGGAATTCCAGAAAGAGAAGAAAGGGGGAAAGGAACAGAAGAAATTGAGTAATAATGGCAGAGAATTTCCCAATATTAATAATAGACATCAAACTATAGGAAACTAAGAGAACACCAAATAGGATAAATACCAAAATATCTATACTGAGGCATCTCGTATTTAAACTTCAGAAAACTAAAGGCAAAGGAAGTCTTCAAAGAAGTTGGGGACAGGGGAGGGGAGGGACACCTTACCTGTAGAGGCACAAGGATGAAAATCACATTGGACTTCAATGCAAGCAAGAGAGTAGAGTAAATATCTTAACAGTTGAAAGAAAAAAACCCACTAACCTAGAATTCTATGTCCAACAAAATTTTCCTTCAAGAGTGAAGGAGAAATAAAGACTTTCTCAGATAAAAACTGAGGGATTTTATCACCAGTAGGCCTGCCCTGCAGGAAATGTTTTATTTTTTATTTTATTTTTTAAGATTTAACCATTTATTTGAGAGAAAGACAGAGACAGAGTGTCCATGAAGAGGGGGAGAGGCAGAGGGAGAGGAGAAGCAGACTTCCTGCTGAGTGGGGAGCCCTACATGGGGCTTGATCCCAGGACCCAGAGATCACGACCTGAGACAAAACCAAGAATCTGATGCCCATCTGACTGAGCCACCCTGGCACTCCTAGGAAATATTTTAAAAGGTCTTCAGAGAAGAAAAATGACATAGTTTAGAAACTTGGATCTATATGATCAGAGGAATAACATTAGACAAGAAATAAATGAAATACTAAATAAAATTAATAAATGAAATTTAAAAAAATAAATAAAATTAAACCTTTAAATTTTCTTATTCTTAAATGAGCTAATAGATAACTATTTGTACAAAGTAATAATAGTAATGATATACAGGGTGATTACAGCATTTGGCCAAATGAATGACGGCAATATTATAAAGGACAAGAGGGAGGAATTGAGAATTATAAATACAGATCCATTTGACAGTAGATTTAGATTAGTTGTAAATATCTATTATAAACTCTAGGTTAACCACTAAAATATTTTGAAAAGAAGTATAATTGGGGGTGCCTGGTTAGCTCAGTTGGTTAGGTTCTGTCTTAAGCTCAGGTCATGATCATAGGGTTCCTGGATGGAGCCCTGTGTTGGTGTCCCTGCTCACAGGGAGTCTGCTTCTCCCTGTCCCTCTGCCTCTCCCCCTGGCTCATGCTCTCTCCCTCCTTCTCTCTCTCTCTGTTAAATAAAGAAATAAAATCTTTTCTAAAAAAGAAGTATAATTGATGTTAAGATAGGAGAGAAATGGACTATTATGAAGTTCTCAATAAGAACCAAGAAAAGGCATTAAAAGGGAGGCTAAAACAAAACAAAACAAAACAAGTGCAACAAATATAAGACAGTCATAAATGTGGTAGATATTAATCTAACTATATAAGAATTACTTAAAATGTGGATGGTAAATATAGAAATTAAGACATAAGATATCGTCATAACAGATAAAACATAAGACCCAACTACATGTTGTCTATAAGAAAGCCATTTTAAATATGAAACACATTATCAGTTAAAGAGGTGAGGTAAGAGATCCCATGCTAACACTAATCAAAAGAAAGCCATATTAGCTATGTTAATCTCACACAAAACATACTTGGAACAAGATAAATTTTCAGTGATTAAAAGGGCATTACATAGTGATAAAAGGGTCAATTCCCCAAGAAGATACAATCCTTAACATGTATGCACCTAACAACAGAGTGTCAAAATAAGTGAGGCAAAAATTGATAGAAGTGCAAAGAGAATTGGACAAGTCCACTATTGCAGTTGGAAACTTCAAACCCCTCTTTCAGTAAATGATGGATCCAGCAGGCATAAAATCAGTAAGGATATAGTTGAACTGAACAGCACAATTAATCAACTGGATCTAAATGACATTTATATAATACTTCATTCAACAAGTGTAGAATATACATTCTTCTCAAATTCACATGGAATATTCAGCAAGACAGATGGCATTCTGAGTCTTTATACAAACCTTAACAAATTTAAAATACAAATCATATGAAATATTTTCTCATACTTTTTAGATTAAACTAAAAATCAATACCAGAAAGATAGCTAGAGGTGCACCTGGGTAGCTCAGTCATTGGACGTCTGCCTTCAGGTCAGGTCACGATCCTGGGGTCCTAGGATTGCGTCCCACATTGGGTTCCTGGCTTAGCAGAGAGCCTGCTTCTCCCTCTCTCACTTTCCCTGCTTGTGTTTCCTCTTTTGCTGTCTCTCTCCCTCTCTCTCTGTCAAATAAATAAATAAAATTTTTTAAAAAATAAAAAAAAAATCTTTTTTTAAAAAAGAAAGATAGCTAGAAAATACCCAAATGTTTGGAGATTAAACAACACATTTCTAAATAACACATGGGTGAAAGAAATCTAAAGAGGAATTTAAAAATATTTTGAACTAAATGAAAATGAAATACAACTTATCCAAATGCATGGAAAGCAGTAAAAGCAGTGCTTACAGGGAAATTACAGCATTGAATGTATATCACAAAAGAAGGAAGTTCTAAAATAAGTAACCTTAGGAAACTAGAAAAAGAAGAAGAAATTGAATCTGAAGTAAAATCTTAATAATGAAGATGAAGTGTTCATGGATTGGAAAACTTGATATCATTAAGATGTCAGTTCTACCTAAATTGATTTATAGAAGGGACTTACTAAAATCTAGTCAGGATTTTTGGTAGATATGACAAGCTGGACCTAAATTTATAGGGAAATGCATAAGATCTAGAATAGCCAAGACAATTTTGTAAAAGAAGAAAAAGGTGAGAGAAGTTACACTACATGGTTACAAAATTTACTGAAAATTTCAGTAATCAAGGCAATGTGGTATTGGCATCAAGATGGACATATAGAGTATTGGACCAGAACTAAGAGTCCAGAAATAAAACCTTACATTTGTGACCAATTGATTTTCAACTAAAGTAACAAGACAATTCAGTGGAGATATGACCATCTTTGCAACAACAACCTGTGATAGGAAACATCCATAAGCAATAACATGAACTGGACCTTTTTCTCACATCATACATAAAAATTAATTCAAAATGCAGCATAGTCAAAAGGGAACTTTCATGCATTGTTGGTGGTAACGCAAACTGGTGCAGCCATTCTGGAAAACCGTACAGAGTTTCCTCAAAAAGTTAAAAATAGAACTACCCTATGACCCAGAAATTGCACTACTAGGTGTTTACTCAAAGGATACAAAAATACTGATATGAGAGCAGCATTATCTACAACAGCCAAACTATGAAAAGAGCCCAAGCGTCCACCAACTGATGAATGGATAAAGAAAGTGTGGTATACCACATCATCAGTTGATGGACACTCGGGCTCTTTCCATACAAATGCACATATGTGCGCGCGCGCACACACACAGACACACACACACACACACACAGGAATATTACTCAGTTATCAAAAAGGATGAAATCTTGCCATTTGCAATGATGTGGATGGAGCTAGAGTATACTATGCTAAGCAAAATAAGTCAGTCAGAGAAAGACAAATACTATATGACTTCACCCCATATGAAGAATGTAAGTAACAAAACAGATGAACATAGGGGAAGGAAAATAAAAATAAAATAAGATAAAAACAGAGAGAGGCAAACTATAAGAGACTCTTAATGATAGAGAACAAAATGAGGGTTGCTGTAGGGACAATGGGTGGGGGATGGGCTAAATGGGTGATGCACTTGTTGTGATGAGCACTGGGTATTCTATGTAAGTGATGAATCACTAAATTCTATTCCTAAAACCAACACTACACTGTATGTATCATTGAATTTATTCTGAATTATTATTTTGAATAATTTATTTTGACATTATTTTGAATTATTATTGAAACTTGAATTTAAATAAAATACTTGGAGAAAAAAAAATGCATCATAGTCCTAAGTGTAAGGGCTAACACTATGTGACTTTTCAAAGAAAATGGAGAAGAAAAATCTTTAAGAAACCTTGTGAAAGTCTTCATGGCTCTGAAACAGAAACCATTAAAAAAGAATAAATTGCACTTTATTAAAATTAAAAAATCTTTGTGCTTGAAGAAACTTTAACAAAGAAACTTTAACAAAACCAGCCACAGGCAGGGATAAAATATTTATAAAATACGTATCTGATAAAGGACTTATATCCAGAATATAAAAAGAACTCTTACAACTTGATAACAAGAAAACAAACAACCTGATTTAAAAATAGATAAAAGACTTGAATAAGCAAACAAAACATAAATAGCTATAAAACACATGGAAAGGTGTTCAACATCATCAGTCATCAGGAAATGCAAATTAAAATCCTAATGCGATACCACTGAAGACTCACTAGACTGCTTGTATTGATAAGGATACAAAAAAGTGGGAACACTCACACGTTTCTGGCAGGAATAAAAATGGCACACCCACTTTGAAAACCTGTTTGGTTGTCTCTTTAAATTAAACATAAGCTAGGGCACCTGGCTGGCTCAGTCAGTAGAGCATGTGACTCTTGATCTTGAGGTTGTACGTTCAAGCCCCATGTTGGGTGTAGAGATTACTTAACAATAACATCTTTAAAAAAATAAATTAAATATAAACTTACCCAGCAATTTCACTCTAAGGAATCTATCCAAGAAAAATGAAGACATATTTACGCAAAGACTTATAAGTAGATGTTCCTGGCAGCGTTGTTTATAATGACTCCAAACTGGAAATAATCCAAATGTCTACCAGCTGGTGAATGATTAAACCCAAGGTGATATAGCCATACAACAGAATACCATTCAGCAATTAAAAAGGTATGAAATGCCAGTACATGTAACAACATGGATGAACCTAAAAAAAATCACGCTTAAATAAGCCAGATTATATATATATTTTATGAGTCCTTTTGTTGGAAGTGTCCTGGAAAAGCAAATTATGGAGACAGAAAGCAGATCAGTAAATACCCTGGCAGGGTATTGGATTCTGTACTGACTGCCTATATACTTAATAGAGTTTTTAGGATGATAGCAATGTTCTTTTTTTTTTTTTAAGAGTTTATTTATTTATTTGACAGAGAGCGAGCACAAGCTGGCAGAGCCTTAGGCAGGCAGAGGGAGAGGGAAAAGCAGGCTCCCTGCCAAGCAGAGAGTCGGGTGTGGGGCTCGATCCCAGGACACTGGGATCATGATGTGAGCTCAAGTTAGCAGCTTAACCACCTGAGTCACCCAGGCATCCCCATGATGATACAGCAATGTTCTAAAACTGGATTGTGATGGTTGCAAAACTCTACACATTTGTTAAAATAATTAAATTGTATACTTGAATAAATTTTAAGGTCTATAAATTAAACCCCAAGAAGTCTGTAACAAAAGGAAATCTGATGCTCAGGACTGATTCACCACTGGAGACATGACCTCTGGAAGATCAAAGCCCAGCGTGACCAGCTGCTCATCTATGCAGACAACACCGTCCCCCTGTGACACAAACTCCCTGTCACCTCCAGACGGCTCTGTGGCCCTAGCCAGAGCTGGTCCTATTCCGGTCCTGTCCTTCCCAGCTGCCCATCGCCCTTGTGGACTTGGCCAGTGCTGCCAGGATCTCCGGAATAGAGCGCCAGGTTTCCAGCCACCTGCTCAATATGTTTCAGCATCACAATATGGAGATACTTCTGATACCAGTTGTAGTCCATGGGTATTTTAAGCCTAATCAAAATTAGTTCTTGCCTATAATCTTGGCCTTTACAAAAAGTAAAAAAGAACTAAAAGGTACATAATATACACCCAGAAACATGTGTGTGTCTGTGTGTGTGTCTGTTCCAGAAAACCGAGGTGAAAGATGAGGGGTGAAGATGTAGACTTTGGTGTCTGAGCTGTGGCTTTTGATTTGAGTGACACATCTGTGAAGGCATAGAAGGTTGACATCATCACTTCCTCTGCCAACTTTGTTTGCTGGTTTTGTTCTTGTTTTTGTCTTTTTTAAGGAAAGTGTTTCTTTGGGACTGCAGCTGGTTGTCTCCAGAGAGAGATCAAACCAGCACATTTCCTGCTCTTGCCTTTCTCTTTCACTCTGGACCCAGCCACCAGCTGAGTTTTTCAGGGCTTAACTACTCATTTTATGTTTCCTTAACTACTCATTTCTTGATTCTCATTCATTTCCCAACAGATGTTTATTGAGCTCCTATCAGGTGCAAAGGACTATTTTAGATGCTATGGGGGATACCGAGGTGGCAAAGAATGACCTTCCCTTGGATAGTTTACAGTCTAATGAAGGCAGGAGGTAGATAAAGTATGTACTCAAGTAACTAAACTACGAGGTAACATGTGATAACAGAAATCTGAACAGAGCGACCAGAATTTAAGAAGGGGAAAGCATTTTCACTGGCACAAACAGGAAATTCTTTACGGAGAGAATTACTGAAATCGGGCATTAGGGATGGATATAACTTTGAGCCACAGAGCTGAAGGAATGTGGACGATGTAAGTGGAGGGATGGATATGTGCCTGGAAGAAGAGGTTTTTAGAAATCGGAAAGCACAGTGTGTATTTGAGAGAAAAACAGTATCATTCTGTTAAAATGCAGACTATGTGGGGGGGGCAGTAGCAATTGATTCTCTAAATATAAGTTGGGGTCAAATCACGTGGGAGATTGAAACCCAGGGATGATTTTGTTTCATCTCCAGATGGGCAGTGTCAACCTTCTCCCAACTCAAGGGTATTTAAGGAACCGAGGCACAGACTCAGGCTCTATCTAGATAAGATCCCTAAGTTATTTGAGAAAAATGTCTCCTATGCTCACAAATGGCTGTACGGATGGCCGTTAGGTTCTGGCAGTCTCTGGGAGGCCAAGAACAGAAAATGAGCTCTTCCGCCTTTTGGTGTCCTGTGTAGCCAGAACTGTGTCTGGCTCATGAAGGAAAGATCTGGCCCTCCAAGAGGTGTCGAGGGCACGATTTGCTCAGAAGTCTGTCTGTTCTGGAATTCAGAAAATGAGGATGGCCTTTGCCCAGAGCGTGGTCCCCACGGGTGTGTGCTTCTGCCTCGTGTCCTAAATACCAGGTGGGCTGGTCACCACTGCTAGCACCAGGGTGGGCAAATGTGTAGTGTGTGCCCGCATGGTTCTAGGGTCTGTCTGATCGCTGTGGATTCCTGTGTACACACAGAGTCTCAAGTGATACCCCGCGGAGGAACAGCGCAGACCCAGGTGGCATGTCAGAGGGTTTGAGAAGGCTGACAAACACGCCAAGCCTGCATCCGCTCTCACTTCAGAAGGTTATCCCCGAGACCACTTGGGTGGCCGGTGTCGTGCATCCAGAACCCCTGCTGAGGCCAGATGTCCTGCAGGGAAGCAGAAGGGGAAAGGGAAAGAAGACGTTCGTATATCAGAAGGAACAGAGAGGTGAGAGATGGAGTCACTCAGACCACTCACTTGCTAAGGTATCAGACGGAATGAAGGTGGGAGGCTAACACTGCCATCAAAACAACAGAACGGGACCCCTGCCTGGGTGGCTCCGTCGGTTAAGCCTATGACTCTTGGGTGCAGCTCAGGTCATGAGATCAAGCCTCGGGTTGGGCTGGGTGCTGAGCACTGAGCGTGGAGTCCACTTCAGATTCTTTCTCCCTCTGCCTCCCCCTGCTCGCTTTACTCTCTCTCTCTCTCTCAAGTAAGTAAATAAATAAATAAATCTTTTAAAACACAAAAACAAAGCAGTGTTGTGAAAGGCAGTGCCTTCTTCGCAAGTCCTGCCGCAGCACCCGCACGACCCTGAGAGGGAAAATGATGAGCTTCAGTGCGGGCTGTGAAGGTGGAGAATCAAACAGCCACGGCGGCGACGAGCAACAACCAGCAGCCAACGTGCGGCCGATACACTGACGTCTTCTGCTGCCGCAGTCGGAAGCCGAGTTCAAACTCGGGGTGTTCAGTGGGTTTGATGACCTCCACTTTCCTGGGATCTTTCTGGGTTCAGGCACCTGACAGGCCATCTTTACCCTGGATGCTTTCTTCTTCAGCCGAACTGAATGACCTCTCAAATCCCATCTGCCTTTAAGACCGTCTGTTTCTTTCAGTACATTTTACTACCTGGGCTCAGAGTATATTACGGATCTGAAAAAAGTCAAATGGTTCAGGGGATTGTAAGTGTTTTGAAGTCAGAAGACTTTATGTTCAAAAAATGGGGGAAAAGTGGCAGAATCTTGATCAGTTAAATTGGGATATTCACTTTCTGGTACTTTCTTTGATTGGATCACACCACACACACACACACACACACACACACACACACACACACATTTCTTTCTTTTCTTTTTTTATATATATTTTACTTATTTGTCTGACAGAGATAGCACAAGCAGGGGAAGCGGCAGCCAGAGGGAGAAACAGGCTCCTCACTGAGCATGGAGCCCAATGTGGGGCTCGATCCCACATGATTTGAGCAGAAGGCAGACGCTTAACCAACTGAGCTACCCAGGTGCCCCACACAAACACATTTGTGGAGGTAGAAGAGGAGACAAGGAATTTAGAAGTAGAAAAAGTAAGTAGACTTAGAAATATCTTAATGCATGCCTAAATTGCAAAAACCTGGATTTCAAATGAAAATACCTACTATCTTATTTTATTTGTTAAACTGTCATGGAGCCCTAGCCAATTCTACAGATCAAGTCAGTGTTTTTCTTCATCTTCTCCAGCCCACAGCTCCTACACAGGCTTGGTTCATTGTTGCTCCTCCCAAATTTTGCATTACATCAATGGCATCGTTATCCACCCAGCCAAGAAACATCTTTTACCCTTTGTGCCCACCCCCGCATGCCCTTCAGTCACCGAGTCTTACCGATGCAATCTTCTTCATGTACATTGATTGAAACCTCCTGTGTTTCCTATCCTGTCACTTGCTGATTTAGTTCAAGCTCTCATAATCCCTCATTAGAACTGTTGCCATGGCCCCTAAGTCACCCACATTCATTTATTCAAGACACGCCTTTTGCACCAGGTTCTTTTTTAGACCCTGAGGACACGGCGATGAGTAAGAAAGAAGTCCCTAGTCTCCTGGAGCTTCTATAGAGGGAGAGCCAGGCAAGAAAGCTGCTAAACAAGGTGCATACCCATCGTGGTGAGTTCTAGGAAGAGAATAAGCTGAGTGATGTGAGTGAGAGAAAGCACCCCAGGGCAGAGGGCAGCTGGGTCTAGAAGAGGCAACGTGGGAGCTTAGGAGGAGGAGAAGCCAGCCTTGTGCTGAGAATTCCAGCAACTGGAAACTGCAAACTGTTGGGGGTACTAAGGAGCAGGGAGGCTGGAGTAAAGCAACCACGAGCTACCGATTTGGAGTAAGGCAGATGCGACCAAATAACAGAAGACCTTTTTGTCCTCAGATTGGAGTTGGGGAATCTTTTTTTTCTTTCTAAGTGCAATGGGTGGTGATGGATAGATTTTAAGCAAAGGGGTAACATAATCTGACTTTGGTCTTTAGGAAATCCCTCCAGTTAGTGTACGGTCAATGGATTGTTGGGGGGGTGGTGAGAGTAAGGCAGTGCAGTATTGCACTACTCCAACAGTGCAAATGAGGGGTCGTGGTGGCTTGGGCTAGAGTGATGGTGGGAAAGATGGAGAGAAGGGGCGGATCCGGATGTACTTTGGCGACGGTGCAGGCTTGATGGATTGGCGTGGGGCATAGTGGAAAGGGAGGGTGCCTACCCGGATGGATGGTGCTGGTATTTACTGCGGCGGGAAAGACTGGGTTCCAGACAGCCAAGTGGCGGTGGAGAAGGTTTTTAGGTAGCAGCTGCTGCAGGTCAGAGAGAGGGGCCTGGGCTAGGGACATAAAATTGAGAGTCAGCACTCAGTAGGTCCTGTTTAAAGCAGTGGGACTAAGGAGACCACCTAACACAGCAGTGGAGCAGGTACGGCTAGAAAAGGAAAGAGAAGGGAAGAAAACAGAAAGCCCCGGATTGACCCTCTAAGTGACAGAGGCCAGGAAAAGGAGGGAGAGCCAGTAAAGGAGGCTCTAATCTTCACAGCCCCAATCCATCCTATACCATCCTACATCCTACTCCAAAACTCAGATCGGACCCTGTCTCTTCCCTGCTTAAAACACTACAAGATTCTCTATTGTCCTCTCAGGAAAATCTGCCCCCTTCCATGGCACACAAGACCCTTCACAATCTAGACCTAACTTTCCAAGTTCATCTTCTTGCATCTAGCACTTTAAAATTGTGTTGTAGGATGCTGGGGTGACTCAGTGGGTTAAGCAGCTGCCTTCGGCTCAGGTCATGATCCCGGCATCCTGGGATCGAGTCCCATATCAGGCTCCTTGATGGGCAGGGAGCCTGCTTCTCTCTCGGCCTCTGCCTGCTTGTGTTCTCTCTCTCTCTCTCTGACAAATAAATAAATAAATAAATAAATAATAAATAAAAAAAATCTTTTTAAAAAATTGTGTTATAATTATCTGGATCCACATCTGTCTCTGTTATTGGATGTAGCTTAAGGAGAAGGACTGTCATTATTAACTCTACATTTCCAATACCTGGCACATAGTAAGTGCTCAACAACATTTGCTGAACAAAAGGAGAGGGAGGAAGGGAGGAAGGATTATTCTTTCTGTGAGAACCTTCACAAAAAGAAGAATGCAAGACAATTACCGCCTATGCCATCTTCTTCCCTGGCATTTTTGCGAACTAGGAAATCCAAGCCAGAATGAGAAGAGCGCCATCTAGAGGTAGAAAGGTGCAGGAATGGGTTCATTCTGAAGCTTTTCAAGAAATCTAAACCATGATGAGGGGGTGCAGGGGGGAAAGGCCAGAACTTAGACCAAAGGAAGCTTTTTAAGAAGCAAATGAATAACAACAATATCTAGGAATCCATTAACCAGGAAAAGTATTTCTCAAATTCCTCTTGGGAAATTTCAGAATAAAACACCATCAAGTCTCCTGCTCTCCAAACCTCTAAGGGGTAAATGGCTGTTCGTCTTTTACATCAGAGCCAAAATATTTGTGACTTTGGACAATTACACATTAATATTTAGTAGAAGGTTCTAGCTCATTTCATCTATCACATCATATCGTGTTATGTCAGTGAGGAGAGTCAATTGCTCCCACCATGACCACACACCCGGAGAAACATTCCTGAGGAAGGAAGCAGGGCCCTAACTGTGTGCACCAAGACACCCGCAATGAGTGACGGATGTCTCAGAGCTTCGCCCGTCTCTAAAACTCCTCACGAACCCACTGGATTACAGCAGCGATAGGCAGCTCTGCTGATCTACTGGAATTTCTCAACCAGCAATTGCTCGACTGCTGTTATCGTTTGAGTGGTTTTGTTTTACGACTTAACAACGGGTGGAGAAAGTGCTCGGCATGTGGGTTGTAATTTAAACACTGTGCTGTGCCCACGTGAACGAGCCCTGCGGAGGATATTTTTATGTTCTTGTTTTTCTTGGAGTCCTATTGTTTCGGAACACATACAGGTTTGGCTGGGGTGGGCAGGATCATATTCCATTTGTTTATTTGTAAAGGACGAACTTATCCTGAGTTCCATGGTTCGGGTAAAACCACTCAGGGGCACACATAATCGAAAGAAGAGTGGAACAGGAGTGGAGACGTGGAATTCTTATCCCAGCTGTGTGAGCTCAGGCAAGTCCTGTATTTTTTTATTGGAACATTGGATTTTTGAAATGTGAAATGTGTGCGTTGGGGGAGGTGTGATTCACAGCATTCCCCTCTTAGGTTGTTGGGAAGAACAAATGAAATAATGCATACGAAAGCATTTTTTAAATTTCTAAGAACACCTGCCTGAGATATAATTTGTACACAATGAAATGCACAGATCTTAAGTGTATAGTTCAATAACTTTGACAAATGTATACAGCTTTGTAACCTGCACTTCAGTCAAAATACAGAATATTACCACCACCCCCCAAAAAGTTCAGGCCTCTTTTCAGTCGATACTCTGCAGCCCCTGCTTCATGGGCAACCACATCTCTGATTGTTTTCACTGTACACGGGTGGTTTTTTTTTTTTTTTTGGCCTATTCTAGAACTTCAAATAAATAGAATAATACAGTATGCATTATTGTGTATCTGGCTTCTTCATTCATCATAATGTCTGTGAGATTTATCCACATTGTTACGTGTATCTGTAGTTTGTATCTTTATTTTTAAAGATTTATTTATTTATTTATTTATTTGAGAGAGAGAGGGAGAGAGAGAGCACCAGTGTGCATAAGGAGGGGGGTGGTGCAGAGGCAGAGCATATCCAACCAGACTCCAACTGAGCATGGAGCTCGACCAGGGCTGGATCCCATGACC
Source organism: Enhydra lutris kenyoni (assembly GCF_002288905.1). Taxonomy (NCBI): domain Eukaryota; kingdom Metazoa; phylum Chordata; class Mammalia; order Carnivora; family Mustelidae; genus Enhydra; species Enhydra lutris. Next base: position 4,851,417 of record NW_019154153.1, read on the forward strand.
CAGGAGATCGGGACCTCAGTTGAAACCAAGAGTAGGATGCTCAACCAACAGAGCTCCCGGGGCACCCTATATCTTTTTATTACTGAGTCATATGCCATTATTTAACCATTCTCCATTTTAAGAGTGCTGTTTGATGAGTTTGACAAACGTCTATCCCTGGTAACCACCACCACAGGCAAGATAGAACATTTCCATTACCTCTCACGGTTCCCTCATGCCCCTTTACCATCCACCTCTTCTCACATCCGTGACCGTAGACACTACTGTTCTGCTTTTCATCACAGTAGTTTTGCTTTTCTAGACTTTCATATAAATGGAATCATATGCTGTAGTCTTTTGTGTCTGCTTTTACTAACCATAACGTTTCTGAATTCATTCACACAGCTGCAGCTGCACATATCAGTAGTCTTCCAATGAACGAATATGTCTCACTTTGTTTATCCATTAACTAATTGTTTCAGATGTTTCCTGTGGGGGAACTATCACAAAGAAAGCTGCTGGAAAAAAATTCAGGTTCAGGAGAGTCTTTGTTGCTGACCTAGGTGTTCATTTCTGTTGGATATACGTGTAAGAGTGGGATTGCAAGGGTTTACAGAAGCGTTTTAAGAAACGACCACACTGTTTTCCGAAGTGGCTGTATCATTTTCGCGTTCCCACCAGTAATGTAGGAAAGTTCCAGTTTCTCCACATCCTTGCCAACACTTTGTATTGCCAGGGTCTTTAACTGTGGCCTACACACAGCAGGTGTGTGATGGCACCTCACTGTGGCTTTCGTCTGCATTTCCTTAATGACTACGTAATGTTGAACTTTTTTGTCATGTGCTTATTTGCAATTTACATATTTTCTTTAGTTGAAGTGTCCGTTTAAGTCTTTTGCATTTTTGATTGAGTCATTTGTCTTCTTATAACTTAATTGGAAGAGTTCTTTTTATTTTGTATACAAGTCCTTTATCAGACACGTTTGGGAATTTTTTTGACCTAACCTTTGATTTGCCCTTTTGTTTTCTTGACACGGTCTTTTCAAGAGCAGAAGTTTTACATTTTGATAAAGTTTAATTCATTAATACTTTTGATTTGCATTTGTACTTACCTGTACCTACCTAACCAAGGTGACAAAATTTTTCTCTTATGGTTTCTTCTAAACTTTTAAAATTGCAGCTCTGTGTTTAGGAATTATTTTTTATATCTGATGTGACACAAGTCAAAGTTCATTTTTTCTACCATGGCTAATTGTTCCAATGCTATTGGTTAAAAAAGACTATCATTGAATTGGCAGCTTTGACAAAAATCAATCATCCGTATGTGGGGTCTATTTCTGGATTTTCATTTATCTATCTATCTATCTATCTATCTATCTATTTGTTTGAGAGACAGAGAGAGCACAAGTGGTGGGAAGGGCAGAGGGAGAGGGAGACTCTCTCGGTCAGGCCTCTCTCCGGCACGCTAAGCAGGGAGCCTGGCATGGGGCTTGATTTCAGGACCCTGAGGTCATGACCTGAGTCAGTTAATTATCTGAGCCACCCAGGCAGGCACCCCTGGATTTTCTTGTCTATATCCATTCCAATATCGTACTTGATTTGTACTGTAATTTTTAATATGTCTTGAAATCAAGTAGTGCAAACTTATGCAAATTTTCTTCTTTTTCAAAATTGTCCTGGTTATTCTTTTTTTTAAATTAGTCTCCACACACAGCATGGAGCCCAGAGCAGGGCTTGAACTCACGACCCTGACATCAAGACCTGAGATCAAGAGTTGGACCCTTAACCAGGCACTCCTGTCTTAACTATTCTAAGACCTTTGAGTTTCCATATAATTTAAATTCCATATAAATTCAAGGATCAGCTTGATATTGTGTTGAATCTATAGAACAATTTGAGGATAACTGACCTCAATATTGAGTCTTCTGTCAATAAACATATCATTTTTAGGGTAAAGGTCTTGTACCTTTACCTTGTATCTTTAACCTTATTCCTAAGTATGTCTTGTTCTTTGACACTTTTGTAAATAGTAGTCTTTATCCCAATTTCCAATTATTCATTGCTAGTATGCAGAAATACAATTGATGTGTTGGTGCATTGTGCTTACATTGTGCAATCTTGCTAAACTCTAGTCCCATTATTCACATTTTTATAGATTCACTTTTTTGGGGGGGGGATATACAAGGTCCTATCAACTATAAATATTGTTTTATTTCTTCCTTTCCAATTTACTTCCCCTTTCCTTTCCTTTTATTTCTTTTTCTCATGTTAATGTAATGCTAAAGAGCTCTGGTATAATGTTGAGCGGAAGTGAAAAAAGAAGATATTCTTGTCTTCTTTCCGGTTCTAAGGAGGAAGCATACAGTGGTGCACTGATAAATATGATGTTAGCTGTTGGTTTCTCATAGATTCATTAATTTGAGGAAGTTCCATTCTATTCCTGGGTTGCTGAGAGTTTCTATTATGAGTGAGTTTTTAGTTTTCTCGAATCCTCTCTCTGTATCTATTGAGTTGATCATATGGTTTTCCTTTTCGTCTGTTCATGTAATAAATTCCATTGCTTGAGTTTTGTCTATTAATGTGATGAATCACTTTTAATTTAATATTTCATCCTTGGGACAAACTCCACTTTGCCATGTTCATTATTCTTTTTTATATGTTGCTGGATTTAATTTGCGAACATTTTGTTAAGGATTTTTGTGTTTATGTTCATGAAGTGCATTGGTTTGTAGCTGTCTTGTAATAACATTGTCTGGTTTTGGTATCTGAATGATGCTGAACCAATGAGTTAGGAAGCATTCCTTCTCTTCTGCTTTATAAAAGCATTTGTGTAGGATTGGTATTATTCCTTCTTTTAATTACTTGATAGAATTCACCAGTGAAACTATTTGGGCCTGAAGTTTATGGGCAGGTTTGAAATTACAGATTTAAAATTTTAGATAGATAAATGACTTTCCTGTTTATTTTTTCTAAATGGTCTCAGTTTGTGTTTTTCAAGGTTTTCATTTCATTTAGGTTGTTGAATATATTGGCATATACATTTTCATAATATTTCCTAATTTTTCTTGTAATACCTGTAGAATCTGTAGTGATGCTCCCTTTTTTCATTCCTGATATTGGTAATTTGTGTCTACTCTCCTTTTACTGATCAGGCTGGTTGGTTTCACTGACTTTCTCTATCATTTTTTATCCTTTGTCTTTATTATTTCCTTCCCTCTGCTGACTTCAGGTTTAACTTGTTCTGCTTTTCGTAGTTTTGTAAGGTGGAAGATAAGATTATTAATTTAAGACCTTTTTAATTTTCTAATGTGATCATTCAATGCAATAAATCTTTTTCTAAGTACTCTTAGCTGCATCTCAGAAATGTGTATGTGCATGTTTTCATTTTCATTCAGTGCAAAGTATTTTCTAATTTTCTTTAAAATTTTTTTTGGCTGTGGGTTATTTAGAAGTGTGTTAACTTCCAACTATTTGGGGATTTCCCTGATATATTTATGTTACCATTTTTGTTGTGGGCAAAGAACATACTCGATGTGATTTCAATTATTTTAAATTTATTGAGCCTTATTTAATGGAATAGTATATGGTCCATCTTGGTGAATGTTTCATGTGGACTTGAAGGAAATGTGTATTATGCTCTTGCTCGGTGGAATTTCTATAGATACCAATTAGGTCATACTGGTTGAGAGTGTTCTTTGAGTTTTCTATAGATTTACTGGTTGTTTTCTAAATGTTTTATCAATTGCATGTCAAGATCATGACCTGAGCCGAAATCAAGAGTCAGCTGCTTAGCCAACTGAGCCACCCAAGCACCCCGGGAATGTTGAAATTTCTAACTGTAGTTGTATATGTTCTAATTTCTCCTTTCAAATCTGTAAGGTATTTCTTCATGCATTTTGAATACCTGTTATTAGAAGCAAATATATTTAAGACTGTTTTGTCTTCTTGATGAATTTACTTCTTCATCTCTATGCCATGTCCCTCTTTATCTTTGATAATATTCTCCATTCTGAAATCAGCTTTGCCTATTATTAATATAGCCATTCTCCTTTTCTTTTAATTAGTATTTGCATGATATGTCTTTTTCTATTTTTATGTTTTTAACCTATCTGTGTCTTTATATATAAAATGGGTTTCTTGAATCCAGCATATAGTTGGGTCTTTCCTTTTTATCCAGTATGACAATCTCTGGCTTTTAATTGGGTTGCTTCAGCATTTATATTTTATTTAATTTCTTCAGATTTAAATTTGTCATCTTGCTACCAGTTTCTATTTACCTTGTCTGTTCTTTGTTTTCCTTTGCTCTTTTCTAGCCTTCTTTAGAGTTAATTAAATAATTTTCATAATTCTATTTTATTTCCATCATTTGATTATTAACTATTCTTTTTTTTTAAAGAAATCTCTCCAGGATTTACAATACCCATCTTCTGTTTATCACAATCTGCCTTCATATAATATCATACTTCTTCAACTGTACTGTAAAAAACATTCAACACTATACTTCCACTTCTTTTTTTCCATTGTGTAATTGCTGTCAGGCATTTTACTACTACATATTTTATTAATTCCATAATATAGTGCTTTTATTCTTGCTATAAATAGACAATTGTTTTTAGAGATTTAAAAATATGATAAAAGATATCTTTTATATTTATTTATATACCCACCATCCTCAGCACTCTTTACTTCTTTTTATTGATCCAAATTTTTATTTGCTATTACTTGCCTTTTGCCTGAAGAACTTTATTTAAGACCTCTTTTAGTGTAGGTCACTGATGATGGGTTCCCTTAACTTTTAATCAGATGAGAAAAAGGTTTATTTTGCCTTCATTTTTGAAAGATGTTTTTCCGGGCTATATAAATCAAGTTTTGGCTTTTTTAATCCTTTGGCATTTTAAAGATGTTGTGCGCTGCTTCTGGCTTGAGAAATTTATGACAAGAGGTCTGCTGTCATTTTTTTCTTTGAACTACTGGTTTTCTTTTTTCTTTTTCTTCTTATGGCTGCTTTAAGATTTTTTTTTTCATTCTATCACTTGTTTTGGACATTTAATACAGTGGTTTTAGTGTAGGCTTCCTTATGTTTGCACTAACTGAGTTTTTTGAGATGCTTGGATCTATGCATTTATGGTAGAAAAATTTTGGTGCTATTTCCTCAAGTAGTTTTTCTTTCCTCTCTTCTTTTTAGGATGCCAGTGACATATGTTTTGGATGTTTGATATTGCCCCATGGTTCATTGAGGCCCTGTTCTTGTTTGTTTGTTTTTTTAAGTTTTTTCTTTTTTATTTTTTTTTAAGATTTTTTTTTTTATTTATTTACTTATTTGACAGACAGAGATCACAAGTAGGCAGAGAGGCAGGCAGAGAGAGAGAGGAAGGGAAGCAGGCTCCGTGCTGAGCAGGGAGCCCGATGCGGGGCTCGATTCCAGGACCCTGGGATCATGACCTGAGCCGAAGGCAGAGGCTTTAACCCACTGAGCCACCCAGGTGCTCCTTAAAGTTTTTTCTTTGTGCATTTCTTAGTTTCTCTTATCATGCCTCCAATTTCACTCTGTTTTCTTTTTCTGCTTCTATAATTTGCAGTCTCATATAATGCAGTTTCCATTTCAGTTATGTTTATCATCTCTAGAAGTTCTATATGGGTCTTTATTATATATTGTTTCCTCTTCATTATGCTCATATTTTTCTTTACGTATGTAAGCATATCTATAATAGTTGTTCAAGGTCCCAATCTGCTAATTCCATTATCTTTCTCATTTAATAAATTTATTTCTATTGATTTATTTTTCTTCTGGATATGGGTCACATTGTCCTGCCTCTTAGGATGCCTGGAAATTTCTCATTGTATGATAAACATTATGAATTGTGTGATACTGAGTTCTGGATTTTGTTGTAACCCTTTAAAGAATGTTGGATTTTTGTCTTAGTATATGATTAAGTTACTAGAAGATACATTTATTCCTTTGGAAACTTTTTTTCAGTTTGATAAAGTGGGTCCAGAGCAACCTCTACTTTAAAGGATGACCCTTCTAAGAACTCTGCCCAATGTCCTGTGTGTTATAATCTTTCTCCATTCTGGTTGATGGAATGAGAACTACCCCTGGCCTTGTACGAACTCTGAGAATTGCTTGGCCTATTCTTTCTGGTGATAATTTCCTTAGCCTCATGGAGTTTTGCTCCACAGAAATGTAGATCATTAGCCAAAGACTTGAACAGACCCTTCTGCAGCTGTCTGGAACTCCTCTGCAGCACAAATTCTAGCTGCCTGGGCCTCCCCAAACTCTGAGCTCTGATCGACTTAATGAGAGCCCAGGATGTCCTTTGAACTCCTCTGACCTGCACTGCAGCTTATAAACAGCCTCCAGTCAGTAAGCTGGATATCATGGGACTCATCTAGTTTGCTTCTCTTCTTTCAGAGATCACAGCCCTATATTTCTAGTTGCCCAATGCCTTCTAAATCTTTAGGGCAAGAAGACAGTTCCCAAAGCCATTGTTCTTACTCTAAGTCTCTTATATGTACATAAATCCTCATGACAGCGCTCTGAAATAGATACTATTATTATTATACTCATTTTAGAGATGAGAAAACTGGGCATGGAGGAATTTTAAAATCTCACCCAAACTCTGGTAAAGGTTAGAGGTGGGATTTGAACCTAGGAAGTCTGGCCGGTGCTATTAAGCACTAACTATACTGTCCCTCAAGGAAGCATTAGGAATATAAAAATCTCTAAAGCACTTAGGTATTTGAAAAAGGAGCTGGATGTAGCCCTGATTTCAAATTTAAAGAAGAGGATGAATGCAAAGCATTGGCTCAAGGTAGGAGGTATTTTCATGCCTACAGAATGGCTTGGGTCTTGACTCAATCAGTGTGGACCAGGTACAGCTGTGGAGGTAGATGTTCCATAAATACTAAGAGACGCCACTGCAAGGGTAGGCAAGAGGGTGAAGCATGCTTTCAATATAGAAGAATGTCCCTTGGACTGACCTTGGCAACATCGGCATTTCAAAGAGTGATGTGTTCAATTTGCCCAGCAAGGCTGAGAGTCAGCACTTCGCAGGACAGACACGATTGTCTAGAGAGCAAATCAGAGAGGACACTTTGCAATTAGAGAAGCTGCTATGGAAGCAGGAAAGTCAGGGTTCTATAGGAAAAGAAGTTACTGCTGACAATATAGAACAGTCAGTATCTCACGACTGAAGTAACAGACCTGATGCCTGATTTACTCTCCTTCACGTACGCAGAACTGTCTCTATCCATCATCCTCAGACTCATTCCCCTCTGGTAGTGAATGGGGTCTTCACAGTTCATCAGGTCTATGCCCCTGCCTCGGCAAACATCAGTCTTACCCTCTCCAGAAATGTCAGGGGTTCAGGAGGTAAATGTTATTCTGCATAGTAAATGTTTATCACCATCCATTTGAAAGTCATAAGTAAGGAGGCCTCCTGAAAAGTGATCTATCCTTTAATGATTGATCTTTGGTTTTACTCTGTTTCTTAGGAAATGAATTTCTCAGCCCTATTAACTTTGTACTGGGCATTTGCTCGGTTAAAAACCTCTCAGCATTCTGCATATTTTTCCACAACAGGCTTCATAACACCTTGTCTTGCTTATCCAATACCATGGCAGCAGGCTGCATTTCACGGCTGTACTCTAAGAGATGTTTTCATGCAAACCTTCAGTTTTTTTTTTAGGAGCAAATGCCTCTCTTAGTCAATCTATCTCCTTTTTGCATGATGATGTTTTGGGCTTCTTTCCATCGTTGGGATGAAAAAAAAAATGTACTTTCCATCTGCACCAGTTATTAATTTAACGTCTTTCAGCTCCAAACCCACCGTCTGTATCCTGCTTTGTAAGACAGGAGCTGGGCTCTCCAGGCTATATTTCTCTTTGCCAGCTGGCTTCATGTTAGGTTTCGACAATAGGAGTGTGGGAGGGACAATGCAAGCCTAGAAGAGAAGGGTTTTTTCTTGTCCTTCCGGTTTTCGGTTTTTCAGTGTAATAGTAGGTCACAGGTCAGGAGACACAACCCATCAGCATTTAATAGCCAGGGCAGGCTGCCCTTTGCAGCTCAACCGTGGGCATCCTCCACCCGTTTCCCTGTCGCCATGTTGCAGGCGGCAGGTTCCTGTCACAACCGGAAACTCTCCCTGAGGTCTGAACCTAGCCTTGCAAGGCCCTTTTCTCTGAGCGTCTAAATTTCTTCATTAGTTTTCCCTGAGTCCTCAGTGCAATAGCTGCTTCCTGTACTTACTGCTTCTCCACTCCTTAGCATTCTCTCGTACCCTTCTTAATAGTTGACCACCCTTTACAGAGTTAATAAATAAGTCTTTGTATTAAAAATTTCCTTTCGAGGGGCGCCGGGGTGGCTCAGTGGGTTAAGCCTCTGCCTTCGGCTCAGGTCATGATCCCAGGGTCCTGGGATTGAGCCCCGCATTGGGCTCTGTGCTCAGTGGGGAGCCTGCTTCCTCCCTCTCTGTCTGCCTCTCTGCCTACTTGTGATCTCTCTGTCAAATAAATAAATAAAATCTTAAAAAAAAAAAAAAAGATTTCCTGTCGGATTTCTGCTGTGATTTCTGTCTCCTGCCTAGACCCTGATTAATACACCAGCTAAGGGATTCACTGGTGTTGGATTTTTATTTTTGAAAGATGACAAGAACAAAGGAGTCTCTCATTAGGGATTGCGTGTGTGTGTGCGCGCGCACGCACATGTGTTTGCATGTGGCAGTTTAGCACAGTGTTAAGGGCACAGGAACTGAAGCCCCTTTGGCTGTGCCACGTCCTAGCTGTGTGTCCTTGGGAAATTGTCTTTTTGAGCTTGTGTTCTCATCTGTAAAGTGGGGATACCTAGGGTTGCCAGGTAAAATACACTCTGCCCACTTAAATTTGAATTTCAGAGGAACAGCAAATAATTTCTTAGTGTAAGTGTGTCCCAAATATTGCATGTGCATCCATTCTGCATTTTAATTTGCGAAATCTGACAATCCTAATACCACATCATAAAAGGTCAAATGAGTGATACGTGTGAAGGATTTGGAACAAACTTGGCGAATAACAGTCACGCTGTAGTTAGTCATTCTTTTGCTTGTGTGACAGTGTACCAGCACCCCTTCTCAGGGACACCCTGCATGAATTGTAATGTTCCTGCTGTATTTACTGTTCTCTTTAACTGTGTCGTTCACAGCCCCCCACCTTCCATCTTTTAAAGTGACAAGGCCAGGAAATGGTTTTGGCGGGGATAGCTACTGATTAGATCAATGTATGCCTCTGACTTTGGGCAGCCCAGTCCCAGGCTGGGCATCAGTCCATGGCGCAGCCTGTGGAAAGGGTGCTGTCCACTAGGGTAGTAGGAATGAGCTAAATCTGTCAGAACTTACGCTGAAGAATATAGAGGAGATGGCTCAGTGAGTACCAAAGGGAAGGAGGACAGATAGCAGAGATGGGAGAATTCACCTTGAGGGAGACTTTGAAGCAGAGAGAAAGGACACAGTTATCTTGAAACTGCTGAAATCCTGATATATTTTCTGTTTCTAGTTCTCAGGCAAACCTACCATAAACCTCCTTTTTCTCTTGAGTGTCTATTCCTTGCAGACAACCCTCCCAACACACACACACACACACACACACACACACACACACACACACAGAGTCTCTTTCTCTCTCTCTCTCATACATACACACAATCAATCATATACATGGACATCACTACTTCATTTAACAAATTATATTTTGGGTGCTGTTAGGGAAGGTGGGGATACATAGTTGGGAAACACCATCTCCTTCCTTGAAGACGTAGGCTGGAGGGTAGGGAACACAGGGTGAAGGTTAGGGATAATGTAGTCCTCAGCAAATGTCAAAACTGAGGTCTGTATAAAATATGGTCAACTGATGTACTTAGTAGGAACTTCATCAGCTGTTAACCTTTTCTGAAAAATCTTTTCTGAAAAATATAAAGGATTCTCATGCTAGGAAAAATATGAGATGGGACAAATTTTTCTTTTCTTTCATTTTTAGGCATTGAACTACATCCAACATTTAGTGTAATGTGAGTATTCCGGAGATTACAGTCATGGAAATGTAGAAGGAACACAGAAAACCGAAAGCCTCAGGCAGCAGGAGAGGCAAGGAATTTTCTAGTTTAGGGCAATCTGAGTGTAGGCATGATAGTCTTTGAAGTGCATCTATGTATAAGTATTTATAAATTCCATGCATGTGCATATGCGGACATGCACACATGCATAAGACATGTACTGAAGACATCCTGAAGTTCAGTGGATTTCCCACAGGTGTGAGGCTTACATCAGAGCTCTTCCCCAGTGGATCACAGAATCATGTTTTCTATGATATCTAAATATTGGGAACTGATACATGATAGTCCTTAGAGGCTTGGGATCACATGAAGGGACAAAGGAGGACAGGGAGAGGAGGAACAGGAAGGCACCAGGAAGAGAAATACAGCAAGCAGAGACCAAAACCATATAGGAGAAGTAGGTGGCTCTGCACATCCCCTGGGAAGCCCTGGAGGGCTTCGTGGCTCCTGAAATGTCACCCTCAGGGCACCTGCCAGGGGAGCTCGGTGCCTTGTTTACAATATGGGCAAACACATTGTAAGGTGAGCAGAGGACAGTTGCTTCTCTTGTTTGAGGAACTCACAGAGCTCCTTTCTCCCCCAGGCCTCCAGGGCATTGTACCTATGCCGGACCCTACATGGGAATCCCTGACACAGGAGAATCAATATTGTTATAAAGAACCCCAAAGATATTTCACTCTCTGCTTGGTCAGTCATTCCACCTACTCACAATTTGTCGCTTGTATCTAGTGGTAGGCGTACCCTGCGGGGTTGATTACAGGTGTAGTAATCAACCTGTAACGCTAGTCATTCACAAGCATTGACTGAGCCCCTGGGCACCAGGTGCTGTGTCAGATGTAAGGCACTTACTGTGTTCCAGGTGTGTCCTAGGCACTTCGCCTAACATCAGCTCAAGTAATGGTCACAACAGCCCCGGGAGAAGGGCACCCTTCTGCCAACGAGAGAACCGAAGTGAGAGGAGTCACACAGCCTGCTGGTGTCGGCAGGACTGGAGCCCAGGCTGTCTGGCTTCAGAGTCTATGTGCCCAGTCACTGTAACATGCTACCTTGGATACAAACGTATACCAGAGGCCTTTGTCTCTGACAAGTTAGAAGTGGGTATATCCCCAGTGTTTCTTATTCTTCCAAAATGGGGGCTCCAAGTTCCAGCTCCTGCTGCTCAGATATCTCTTACGCATGGAGAATGGCAGTTGTTACAAACCAGGACAAAAGAGGCCGTTGAGGGGCTCTGTGTGGCTCAGTCAGTTAGGTATCTGCCTTCTGCTCAGGTCGCCCCATGTGGGGTTCCATGCTCAGCAGGAAGTCTGTCTGTCCCTCCACCCACTCATGCATGCACTCTCTCTCTTTCTCTCTCTCAAATAAATACATAAAAAACCCCAACAGGTCATTGAAAGCAAACCTGTTTTCCCTTTTCAGTCAGTTTCTTATTGTAGAAGAGACCAGCCCCCCACTTAAAATGCTAACTGGACCATCTTCTTTGGATGTATAATAAAACTTCAACAGACAATCACTCTAGCATGATTTATTTGATTCAAGAAAATTTTGTACAAATTAAACCACACTTTCCCAGTAAATGACACCACGATTGCAAGGAAGGAATTTATAACTTTCTTTAGAAGGAGTTTGGGAAGATCAACCCATGTGGCCAAGCAGTAAGAACTTCACCGGAGGAACTTAGTGTGTGAGGCCTGGGCGGGGGGCACTACAGATTTCTGTATTTGCTACTTCTGATATGGCAGTTAAACACATCACAGCTTTGGGGTTCTCTGATCCAAGTCTGGTCAAAAGTTCCCCCCTTCGATGACTGATCCAAGATCAAAACAAAATGCAACTAAAGGAGTGAAAAACTGTCAAACTGTACTGTTGACAGAGATCCTATTTCTGGTGGGTTCTGATGCCAGAAGGGGATGGTTGAGAGTGAATTCTGCAAGAGGATGCAATGCTAGAGTCCCAATGTTGCAGGCAGTGACATAAATTCAAATATAGGGCCCAAAGTACATCCATAGCTTTTGGTGCCTGGAGACGCCCATCCCAGGAGACAAGTGGGGCCTGCTTCCTTTTTGCAGGCACTAAGCAGTAGCTGGTATAAGGTTAGGTAGGCTTAGGTGGCAGGATCCCAAGCTTGCTCTTGAATGTAGTGGATTAATTCCTCATAAGGGTCAATTCATGTCTCCTTCACCCTAGTGAATTGGATTAGCTATCCCATCATTGAAGTCTGATGTCTTTGGGTCTCTCTCTCTCTCTCTGTACTTCTCTCTTTCTGTCTCTCTGTCTTTCCTTTTCCCTCCCTTACCCTTACTGCTACATATATATTCCTGAGTGAGAGAGCTCATATGGCCTTGTCTGAATGCTGGGCTTTGGAGTCAGACAGATGAGTTTACAATCCTTGTTAGCTATTTGACCTTGGACACGTCTGTCTTTCTAAGCTTTAGTTTATTTCTAAATTTTCTAAATTAGGATGATGACACCTAGTCCAATGAATGTGAGGATTCATTGAAATAATGTGTATAATTGGAAGCACTTACTCTGTTATTAAGGAACTCATATTCAGGTATGACTTATAAGATCTGTGCTTGCAAAGAAAGGTGAAATGGTGTAGTAATAACACAAGTAAACCCAGACTCTACAATTTCTGAACTGGGAGATTTGGGAGATCACTTGAACTGGGAAGGGTGCTGAAAGGAGGAAGAGGTAGAAAAGAAGGTGAGGAATTAAGGAATTGCAAAGAAAAATTTCATCTGAATTCATTCATTCATTCAAAAAAATCTGTCTTGAGTATCTACTATGTTCAAAATGCCAGGCCAGATATTCTCATTGCCTTAAACATTGTTAGCATCTAGTAGAGGAGATAAGGAATGGACCCACCTTGGGATCAGTCTCATGAGAGCACTTCTAAGGACACGTGCACATCTCCCTAGAGGGAGATTCCATGAAGGGTGGCCTCTATGTACACCTGCCCTGGCAGGTTGCCTAGTCCATCTGCCTGTCTTTCCTGTTAAAGATCCTCAATGCAAGTAATTTCACAGCTGCCCTTGGTCACCAATTCTGTGTCTTAAAACAGTAACAGGCAATTCTTCTTGATGTCTAACTAAAACATCTTGTGCTGTAGTTTAAATCTGGTCCCTCTGGTCTGTTCTCAGAGAAGATGGAGACCAGTTGGCCATCATTCTCCACATAATAACCCTTTAGGGGTTTGGAGAGTGTTATTGAGTCCCTTTGGGCTCTAGATATGATTACCCATCATGGGTAGACTGAGGAAACAGGATGCAAACATTGTGCTTCATTTTCATGGCAAATGAGTTTCTGTGGGAATTTAGTGTCCCTGAGGTCAGTGCAGTCGCCTTTGTCCACAGACAAGATGTTGGGGTAGGCAGCTATGAGATGGCCAGTGATTTTTCTCCCAAGGGCAGTAAACAGACTACAATGTATCATGGGAAACACTTCATCACTATTAAAACCTAGAGAAGTTCATTCTAAAGCCTCAGTTTTAGAAGACAAGGGAAGTTTGCTCCCCAATCAGTTAGTCACCTTCTTAGGGAGAAGCAGGTGGTAAAATGAGCAGAGAGAAATCAATATTATGTTTTAATTTGATCTTAACTAAACTGATGTGACACTAATAGTTGTTTAAAAAAGGGCATCTATTTCGGGGTGCCTGGGTGGCTCAGTTGGTTAAGCATCTGACTCTTGATTTTAACTCAGATCATGATCTTAGGGTCATGAGATCAGGTCCTGTATTGGGCTCCAAGGTCAGCAAAGAGTCTGCTTCCCTCCTTCTTCCATTCCCTCTGTCCCTTTCCCTGCTCATGTAGGCACTCTCTCTCTCTCTCTCTCTCTAAAATAAATAAATCTTATACACCCAAAACAGATAATCATGTAAAAAATGGGCAGAAGACATGAACAGCCACTTCTCCAATGAAGACATACAAATGGCTAGCAGACACATGAAAAAATGTTCATCATCACTAGCCATCAGGGAGATTCAAATTAAAACCACATTGAGATACCACCTTTCATCAGTTAGAATGGCCAAAATTAGCAAGACAGGAAACAACATGTGTTGGAGGGGATGTGGAGAAAGGGGAACCCTCTTCCACTGTTGGTGGGAATGCAAGTTGGTGCAGCCACTTTGGAAAACAGTGTGGCGATTCCTCAAAAAATTAAAAATAGAGCTACCCTATAACCCTGCAATTGCATTAGTGGGTATTTACCCCAAAGACACAGATGTAGTGAAAAGAAGGGCCATATGTACCCCAATGTTCATAGCAGCAATATCCACAGTAGCCAAACTATGGAAAGAGCCGAGATGCCCTTCAACAGACAAATGGATAAAGAAGATGTGGTCCATATATACAATGGAATATTACTCAGCCATCAGAAAGGATAAATACCCAACTTTTGCATCAACATGGATGGGACTGGATATTATTATGCTGAGTGAAATAAGTCAAGTAAAGGAAGTCAATTATCATATGGTTTCACTTACTTGTGGAACATGAGGAATAACATGGAGGACATTAGGAGAAGAAAGGAAAAGTGAATTGGGGGAAATCGGAGGGGGAAACAAACCATGAGAGACCGTGGACTCTGAGAAACAAACTGAGGGTTTTAGAGGGGAGGGGGTGGGGGATGGGTAAGCCTGGTGGTGGGTATTAAGGAGGGCACGTATTGCAGGGAGCACTGGGTGTTGTAAATAAACAATGAATCTTGGAACACTGCATCAAAAACTAATGATGTATTTTATGGTGACTAACAACACAATAAAAATAAATAAATCTTTTAAAAAATGAAAAAAATAAAAAGACATTTATTTATTACCTCATTGCTGAGGTAATAACTTCCAATCCAAGAAATACTTTTCTATTTGCAAATATTAATGAAGAATAACAGAATATGCCACTTCAAAATATGCTGCTGAGCTATGTTGATTACTTTGAACTATAGGCACTCTGAAAAATAGCAAATACAAGGAGAGGATTTTCTGAACAACCCTATCTGCCCAAAGACAGATCTTTTAAAAGGAACTCAATTGTCATAAATCCCCTCCCCAGGGAGTCTCATCAGGCATGGAAGACTGACTCTCTTGCAGGAGAGAAGACTAGAAGTCAGCACCACCCAGAGAAACTGTGTCACACACTATTATACTTCCCATCTGTTCTTCTGAGGGTCCATCTATCTCTCCTAAAACTCATTTATTCTCCCCTAAGAGACCTACATCCAATCCTCTTTCCTTATTAAGATGGTATGTAAGCCTGAATTTTAAGCCACCTCAGGGAGTTATTCATTTTTCCCTGAGTATCTCCTCTTTATACATGAGGTACACCTGTTAATAAGCTTCTGTTTGTTTCCTCTTGTTAGTCAGTCTTTCATTACAGGGGGTCTCAGCCAAGAATTCAGAAGGTGGAGGGAGAACTGTTTTTCCTGTCCTACATGAAGCTTCTTTGTGTTCTGTTCAACTTCCTTCCCAGTGGCCAACTATTTTATAGATATCAGATTTGAAGAGGTATTCAGAAGCTAGAGCATTAATCATTTCCCTGTCTATTGCTGTTAAAGAGATGGATCTCTCCTGTCCTTCAAAAACTCTATGAAAGGAAAGTGGACTTTTGTTAAGTACATGTAGCATTTATATGATATGTAAATGTATCATTCTTTTGTTATCATCAAAAGGAAAATATCCATGAACATGCATCTTGATTTCCTTGTCAGAATCTTGTTTCTTTCTTGCTTTTCTCGCTCAATTTCCATATTGTGCTGTCAGAGCTCCTCAATTCCCATCTGAAGTTCTTTGAGATGAAAATGCCTTTATTCTAATTTACCTTCCTTCTGCTGCAGCTGAATGCAACAGTACCTTGTTGGAACTACATCTTGTCCTGGCATTAGACTAACATGAGGACCTTCACATAAAGCAAATCCCATTCTGCTGACATGGGAAGGAAGAGTCTTGGTTGTGTTTTGGTCAAAATCCTCTACTGAGGCACAAAGTGAACTCAGGACTTTCCAACTTGCAGGGCACCGATGGGAACCCTGGGTTATGAGATTCTTCCTAAAAGGTATAACACCAAATTTGGCTAGAGGGGATTATATGGATGAAATGATCTTTTAATAAGCTTTCCAGCCTGGATGTATTTTCTACTAATGCATTGTTAGAGATTAATATAGGGCTTAAGTCATATATCCCAGTAGGTCTGGGTTCCTAGGATTCAAAACTTCAGTGCATTCCTGGATGTTGACTGCAGCTCTCTATTCTTGCCCAACAGTATAATCACTTGACAGATCAAGCTTTAGGTGAGAAGAATTGTTGGGCAATACAAGTAGGATCAAAAATATTTCTTAAAGTTGAAAAGGTAGATCAATACTAATAAGATTAAATTGAGCAGGGACACTCCCTCCCATCCTCTAGAGTGTCAGTCCCTTTCCCAATGGAAGGACTTTTAAGAATTTATTATATAGGGTTTAAGCTCAGCATTGCCCTTAATATATGGCACGTGCATGCACGCGTGTGCGCGCGCGCACACACACACACACACACACACACACACACACACAATTTCCTATGTCATTAAATGCACTTCAGAAAGATCATTTTCATAGACGTGATGTTCTATCTTATATATATATGCTATAATATATTTAACATTCTCCCATTTTTGCCTAGGTATGTTGTTTCCAATTATTTAATCTTATAGATAATGTTACAATGATCACCCTTTCATATTAAAAATAATTGAACAGGGACAAATGTCAAGTCATTTATTTAGGCTCAAAGGCAATCACAAAATTATAGTCTCTAGATTTGTCCGGTTTCCTGGCAATTTCTAAATGGAGGGGGGAAGATCTAGGAAGTTTTGGTTGCTTACAAGTACAATATTTCCTAACAGAGTAACCAGTATGTTGTTCAGTATGGCAAACACTGGCATCCTATTCAGACTGGGGAGGCATTTGTCCCACTGTACTCTGTGCTAGGCATGTTAGCGTTGAAATACTATATCTGTTCCAGATACCACCCTTCATAAACAATGTGGACCAACATTTAGAGGAGATCAGTAAAATCTGGTATTATCAGATGAGTAATGGCTGAAAGAAGTTAGAGGGTTTCCCTGAGGAAGAGATCAGATCTAAGGTTATGAGATAACAGATTCCAAATACAGGAAAGAGCATTCTAGAAAAGAAGAATTTAGAGTTACTTCCATGCCTGAAAGCTATGAGGAAGATTTCAGAAGATATGGCCTAGAGCACTTTAAAAAAATAATAAAATAAAAGGAAACCTAGTGACACCCTATGGATTGCCAGATTGCTTCCCTACTCCCCTTGCTGAGGACCATGAGGTTGGAAGAGCAGGAAAAAAATCAGAGAGGGTCCAGGTATCAAACAGCCAGGTCCTCCTCTGTACACTCTGGGATGTTGGCATTCTCCAAGGTTCGCCTTGGAGAGGTTGCCTCTCATCACCTTCTACACTTACCTTAGGCAACCTCGTCTGTCTCCAAGGCTTTAATACCCACTTATCCAAACACAACTCTCTAGTCTATATCTTCAGCCCTTCCCTTTCTCTTGAGCTCTACTACTATCTGGAGAAGAGTCTTTTAAACTGTGATGAATCAAGATCAAGATTTATCTTCCTGTCTTCCTTAGTCAGGATACTTGGTTGCAAGTGTCAGAAACTCAAAGGTATCTATCGTGGGCAAAATGGGTAATTTATTTGGGTTATGTTAGCCAAACTGCCTGCCAGACAGGGAGAAATTAAATTAGCTTCAGGGATGACTGGAATCAGGGACTGAGAGGCTGCCAGAACTCACTTTCCTTCTGTCCCTCATACCTACTTCTCTCCATGTGTTAATTTCCATTTTTCTCTACTGAAGACTAATTCTTTCATATATGAGACATAACCACTGGAATCTCTAGATTTGCAACTTCACAGATCCATCATCAGAAAAGAAAGTTTCTTTTCCTTCATGCCAATTCAAAATTCAGAATTACCAAGAAAGGTCTCTGGGTCATATACCCATGTTGACCAAACGCTCAGATAGGGAGAAGAGAAGAGAAGAGTATAATTGGACCAGCTTGCATCTGGCATGCACCCCCTAAAACAATCATTATATCTAAGGAAATGGGGTCATCAAAAAAAAAAAAAAAAAGAAAGAAAGAAAGAAAGAAAAGAAAAAAGGAGAGAAAAGGCAGCTCTCATTTAGGTTCATGAATTCACATGGGGCATGGGAAAACAGGTATGTCTGCTATTCTCAGGAAATGGGCACAGGGTGGGGTAGATAAAACATTAATGCCCACTGAACTCTCCAGCAATGCTCTATCTCCCATATTCTTTAATCCCTATCAATGACCTCTCTACTCCTCCAGTCTTGAAACCTGTGCCTCAACTTCTTAAAAACTTTGGTCAATTCCTCAAACAAAATCCACACTCCTTAGCTTGGAATGCAAATCCCTTCCCAGTCTGACTCTGACCTAACTTTTCAGCCTTATCTCCTTTAATTCTGTTCCACTTCCACTCTGTTTTCCCAACACAACCATACCGTGCTGCCACACTTGCTTACTCTTCCTCAGGCCAAAGACGCCATCCCAGCTCTGTTGTCTGTCCACACTCATCTCTTTGCCTGTATTTTTTGGTACTTTCTCATTTTTATCATCTTCAGGATTTACGTATAATATCACCTTGCCTTTTTCTACCTTCCAGGCACATCTTGTATTTCCCATGACACATTAATTCGTATTTCTGATAAGCTCTTATTACATGGAATTATCATTTCTTTGATTATATATTTGTCTCCTCACCAGGCCAAGAACTCTTGGAAGGCAAGGGACTATACATTGTTCGTCTTTGAAGTCAGTCCTAGCAAAGGGCCTGGTATGTGAATGACTATCATCTGGTACATAGCAGATGGTCAATAAATGTAGAATGACTAAAGCAACAATTAACATTTTCTAACTTATAGAATTCATTTGGTAGTTTTAATGACTGAAACCACATATTACCAAAACTAAGGGTTATTTTTTTTTCTTTAGGAAATAGAGGTAATTCAAAGATAATGATTGGGTTCATTTGGTTTCATTATTTCCACCCAAAATACTTCATTCAAATTTGCCAAATGCTATTGTAATGCCCACCACCCAGTCACACACTAGTGTACGTCATATTTTTGAAGGTTTTTCACTGTTCTGTTAGTCCAAACTGCAAATGAATTTTCTCTTCCCTGGGTTCCAGAATGTACACTGTACCACTGGCAGGTGAATGAATATTGTACCTGTGGAGGTGGCTACATGCTTAACAATCCACATACCTGTTGGTTAGTCATGAGTTTTCCCTTAGATGAACAGATTTCGACAGCAAAGATCCCAAACGGTTGTGAGGTTTATAACAAGTGAATTGCATTACTAAAACAGAGCCTTTATTTTTGAGTGATATGACTTTGTCTAGGTCCTCAGAGTTTAGTCAAAATCATTCTCATCCCATCCCTCTGCAATTTGCTTTCCCACATGGGAGGTAAGGGCATGAAGTACAGCTAGCTGCCTCCTATAAACCCATCATCTTCTCTGCTGTTAGTGATGATTTACCACCTAGCGCTGTGTCAGTTACAACTTATGCTGCATTGCCCCAGACACCCGAGGGCATCCCTCAAAATCCAGATTACCTATGAGGCTGTTTCCTGCCTTCGGATGTCATCTAAGCTGTGTGGCAGCACGGGGAACACCTGAGAAGTAACAAGCTAGATCTCATGGCCCCCTGTGGTATCATTCCTCTTACTAGAATAACCTGGACTCTCCAAGGTCATCTTGGCAAGAGGGTCAACTTTCCATAAAACACCTCTGGGTATACTAAAAGTGCCCTCAATCTTTGCTACTTTACCCTTTATTTTAGTATATTTTGCTTATTATTTAGTTTTCTGTCTACCCTCCATTTTATGGCCCAATTCTGACTCTAAGCTGGAGAACTGTGAACATAAATTGAAGAACTGATCTTACTTATATTGTTGGCAGCTTTGAGAGTCAGAGTGGGGTACTGCAGAAGATGAGAGCTAGGAGGGGGCTTCAGACCACCTCCTCATTTTACAGATGGGGGACTGAGGCCCCAGAGGAGGAAGTGACTTGCCAAGTTGGTGGAAGAGCCAAGACTGGATTCAGGTTAATGCAACTAATCATAAAGCCAACAAATATACATGCGGACATTCAAGGTATGGATGCAGGTGCTGCTGAAGAAAAGACGATGAATTACAACCTGGCCTGGGCACCTGACAGTCAATGATGGCAGGTGACTTAACTGCAGTCTGTGATAATCTAGGTGAAGCCAAAGTGTCAGAAGTGATTGTTGCTATTGTTGACTGGGAAAATGTAGAAAGGATTCTCGACGAGAGGGTCTCTGGCTGGAAGGGACACCCAAAATTCACGTATCCTTACCCCAACTCTGCTTTGTTCCCAGTCTACTAGGGCTATCTAGAATGCACAAGATATGAATCTGTCTGGAAGCCAAGGGATGGATGGACAGTAAGGAATCTGAATCATAGATATATGCTGGGGCACATGGGTGACTCAGTTGGTTAAGTGTCTGACTCTTCGTTTTGGCTCAGGTCATGATCTCAGGGATGCCATGTTGGGCCCCCCATCAGGCTCTGCACTCAGTGTGGAGTCTGCTTGAGATTCTCTTTTTCTCCTTCTCCCTCTGCCTCTCACCTTGCTGGCACACTCTTTCTCATAAATAAATATTAAAAAATAAATCATAGGTATATTCTTATTTATGTTCATTATGTTGCCTTGGTTTTTCTTCCCAGCATTCCATGTTTCTTATGCTTTCCTAGAAGTAAAGGACTAGGTTGAGTTCTATAGCACTACAGGGCTATGGCGTAACTTCTCTTAGACCTTCTGGCCCCTTCCCACCATTGCCTTAGAGAAACCCTCCTCTTGGAACTACTCAACAGGTAATAAAATCATATCTCAGTGTTAAGCAACTAGCCTGTGTCAGTGCTAAATGCTTTTTATACTCACACGGTCTCAAGCTAATTCTTACAACACCATTAAAAGATGATGAAACAGCAGTTCAGAAGAGTCCCGCAACTCTCCAATGCCACATGGCTTGAAGTGGCAGAGGTGGGTCTCTAACATAGAACAGTCTGACTGTAAAACTTGTTTTTCACGATAGTACATTGTTTTTCAAATACAATATGCTAAACACATGACACATATATTTTCAAAATGTTCACCTGAAAAAACACCTACTTTTTAAATGAAGGCTATCAGTGCTAAGATCGGGCAAATATAGCCACACTACACCAAAGTTATGCCAAAGGATCACTGGGCTGGTAATCCCAGTGCCTGTGACTGGGATCTAAGCTGGTTCTGGCACTGAAACCTGACCTCAGGGAGTCAGTTCGTTTTGCCTACCACAGCGGTAAATTATCTGACCACCCCCCCTCACCCCCACCCAGGTTCTTAGGAATGGTATGAAATTTTATCTTTAAAGAAATGGTAGCGTACCAAGTTAAGTTCTTCAGAGTTTGAGAGAAAGTATTCAAAAACGTGTGTTGGTATGTCATGGATTCCAATTTAAGCCAAGTTTATGGTCTCTCTTTTCTGGCACACATTTTATAAACAGCAAAGAAGATGCATTTTGTTTTCTGAGGTATTAACTTCACAATTGTAAGAAACTGAGTCTCTTGTCTCTGTCAAAGAGGTTGGTGAGACTTTGGGGCTCTATAACTTGCGAATGATATACAGCACACCCGGAGATGGTACCACAGGTATATGAAAAGCTGCAGGGTGAGGCTAGAGAGAAGTTAGAGAACTGGAGATTATATTATATTATATTATATATTATATTATTTTATTTTATTATAATTTTATGTCTGAAGAGGTAAGTTTTGAAGAGTAACTGTCTTTGTGTTTATGGACTCAGAAAGTACCCAATAACTATTTGCTTGACTAAATAACTTTTCAGATGAGAAAAGGAGAGAAAATAAGATGAAATGATATCACGTGAATGAATGGTTGTACAGAAGAACTTTCAAACAGGCAAGACTATAAAACATTGGAAGAGGTCACTATTGGGAGGGGGCCCCCCCCATTTCCTCAGCAGTTATTACCTATGGGACAAATGTACGCCCCGGTGGCCTTGAGTGGGGGCTGTCCCACCTAGTGGTAGAGGGAGAAAGGAGATAGATGGTTTCTGGAGAGTCCCTTTATCCTGCTCTCCAAAGTGCAGAGATGGGTACTGAGCGCCCAGATAGCGCTGCCAGTTCTGAAGGCAGGTGCTGCCACCTAGTGTTTGCTGCTCTCACCCTCAGTGGCTCCCACTTGCCTAGGAAGCCCCAGAGACCCCAGCCACACAGACCTAAACAGCAAAGCCGTTCAGAAAACACAATCACATTAAATTATTTGTTGAATGAGACTATTCTTTTGAGAAAACTATGAGTCACTAGTACAGCACTGAGATGTAAGAATCCAGCATTCATTTGCACTTCTCATGTGGTGACTACATAGGGGGGCTACAGGTTATACACAGAAAACCTATTGTGTATGCCTTTAATATTAGTTTGACTTGGGTCCAAGTGATGGAAGGTTACCTTCCAAGTGGGAGGGGATTACAGATCCGGGGAAGATTTTCTAACTTTCGGCATTAAACTAACATTGTCTCAACGGGAGCGGGTGCTTAGTGTGACTGAGTGTATCCAGACACAGGCTGGAGTACGGCTTTACGGGAAAGGTGAAAAAGGCATTTATGCCATCAAAACCATCAAAATGACTGACTAAGGGCGCCTGGGTGGCTCAGTGGGTTAAGCCTCTGCCTTCGGCTCAGGTCATGATCTCAGGGTCCTGGGATCGAGCTCCGCATCCAGCTCTCTGCTCAGCAAGGAGCCTGCTCTCTGCCTGCTTGTGTTCTCTCTAACTCTCGGTCAAATAAATAAATAAAATCTTTTTAAAAAATGACTGACTAAAGCAGACAGTCTTTAAATCTCCTCTCATGCTAGACTCGGTGCTCCCTGAAAGCAGGGCTTTGACCATTGTGCCCTTTGCTGAGCCCTTTGCTGGGCCTGCTGAGTAGCACAGAGAGATGCTCAGTGAGTGTGTTGATGAATGAATGAATACATTCACTTAGAATTTCCCTAAAGGAAGGAAACTGGCCCAGATAAAAGAGTTATTTAACAAGTTGAGAAGGACAAGAAGATCAGCCCCTGACATTCAGAAACTGGCCTGGCACTCGGGCTATGTCATGTTATTCTCCTGTAGAACCTAAACTATCTCACAGAATTTGAACCTCAGACAAGGTTATTGGAGACTATGACAAAATGAGACAAAGCAAGGCCACTTCATAATTTTGTCTAAGCACACACAAAAATAAGGCCACTGTCCACCTGCAGAATACCAAACATCGCCACCTTTCAGCCAAAATGAGAGATTGCTACTGCTTTACAAATTACAGCTACCTTACCTCGTCTTCCCAGCCAGACAGATAAGATTTACTGAGATACCCAATCAAAGACTCACCTTGCTGCCTGACAGCATCCATTCAAGGGCAAAAAGCTACTTCCTTAGATGCTATACCAAATCACCCAAAGCCCAAATCCTATGATAAGCTCTTTCTAAGACTCTCTTACTGGGATACTCCACAGTTCCCTATGGTCTGTGTTCTCCCTCAACTTCTTAACTATAGGACTGCTTCTGGTGGTCTTTGGCTGAAGGCCACTGGCCAAGTAAATGCTAAGGGAAAAAAAAAAAGTATGCCCCAACTCCAAGTGCAACGTGAATCCCATAAGAATCCCAGATCCGTGAGGGTTGAGTTAGCTACAGAACACTTCTGAAAACAGGAAGGATCTTATAGATCAATACTCACTAACATTGACTGAAGCTTACTATATGCCAGGCATTATCCATGCACTCTACAGGAATGATTTCATTGCATGAAGTAGGCATTATTATCCCCACTTATAGATGAAGAAACTGAATCAAAGAGAGGTTGAGAAACCTCTCCAAGGCCGGCTAGCTGGTGCGTGGAGCCACATTCAACTTCGTCACCTGACTCCAGGGCCCATGCTTCAGACAGACAGGACTTTGAAGGAAGAAGAGAGGTAGGCAAGTATGTGTTCTGGGGGAAGCAGCAAGGCATGAGCAAAGGCACAGGGGCAAGAATACACAAGTTTACCTAACAAGCATCTTGATTCTCCTTGTAAGTTGCATAAAGACCTCTACAATCTCTGCTCCTCTCTCCATGTACCCCTTAGCACTGGTTCTAGTTTCCTTAAAGCTGACTCCCAGGGCCAGACGCAGGGTTGGAGGCAACATATTCTGGTTCTTAAAGAAGCTTGGATTCTTTCACCTTAATTTTAATGATTAAAATGCTACAATCTGCCTCCTCCCCACCCCTTGTTCCTCTCATCTCCTGAAAGCCTGATGTGACACCGTTGGGTGTGGCTGGGGGTCTAAAATCAGTCCTTCACCTAATAAACACCCACTTACCTTTCATTTCGTGGGGAGGTTTTGTAGTTCTCTAGGATAGCTTAGGTCCCGTTGTCACAGGCTTTCACAGTGGCCTGAACTCCCCCTTTGGGAAAGCATATTGTTCTTGTTACAGTTCAGTATATGTCCTCCCTTCCTCCCTATTAGACTTAGATTTTCACGAAAGCAGAGGCCAGGCTTGACTTGTTCACTTCCTGGCATGCCCCAGGACCTCCAAGTGCTGAACTTGAAAGGTCGGGGGACGGAATGGCAGGAGAGGTTCAGGGAGAAGCAGGGCCATTCCCTACCTTTCCTATTCCAAACTCTTGCTTCACAATGCATCACGATCCCTGCTACTGTACTTTCTTGACCCCAACTCAAAACCATCCTCAGTCAGGTCAGATGCTGCCTAGAGAAATCCAACCATGCTCTGTCAGGTCTTTTAATTTTAACAGAAGTCTTTCATAAACCTCACCTTCTGAAAAAGTGAACCTTCTCCTCTGCTGATTTATCCAAGGTCACGCTGAGTCAGACATCAAAGCTAGAAATATAACTCAGATCAGCAATTCCCAAGACGGTGCTTGATCTCCTTCTTAAAGGAATAAAGAAGAGGAACTGGGCTCGAACACTGAATTCTCTAAGAATGTTAATCAAATGTGAGCTTATAATGCCTGTGGCTTCCACATGTTAGCCAGAAAACATTAAAGCATAATGAGTCCTTCAGGGAGAGGGATTTTTTTTTTTTTTTAAAGGAACAAGAAAACCCAAGAAGTACAATCTGGATTTACAATTAATATTGCAAAAATGATTTGGGTTAAATCCTGGATTGTGATTATCCTAAACTGGTTTATTATAGTGAGGTCAGCATAAGCCTGAGTCAGCATCCGCTTACTGTGTAACCTCTTGGTCGAGGGTACAGTAAAGCTAGAAAGCTGTAGGAAAACAAATGTCCTTGGCATTACCCTGTGTTCCAAACTCATGAGAATCCACTTAAAAATGAATAAAACCAATGTTAAATTCTTAGCGACATCGCCTCACGGTGAGAAAGTTCAAATGAAAGCCAAGTTCTCAGCCTGCAGTGCTGAAGAATGAAAGCCAAGCAATTAGAGCTGAGAAAATGATTACATAATCTTACAGCCGGCAACTTAACTCAGCAATAGCAAGGGATTTACTGTCTTGGTGTTAAGAAGAACCAAGACCTCTTTTTACCGTGATGGGTCAGGCGTAGCTCAGTACAGGAAGGGGGCAGGGGAAAGAGGGAGACTGCAGAAGTTCTCCACCTCCTTCCGGCCTGCAGTCTCTGGAAGGTGAGAAGTGAACCACCTCTGCAAAAAAGTGAAGCTTTCATGGATGAATTTAGAACATCTTTCCTGGTTATGTAGGGCTCACATCTCCTGTATGTATTATTCACAAAAACCAGGCAGCCCCCGATAATTGTGTATTTCCCATTTCTTTGAAATGTTCCTCTCTTCCATCAGTGTTGCCCCAAGTGAGATAACAAAATTATTCATAGGAGATGAGCCAGGGCAGCTTGTTTTCACCAAACCCTTTCCTGTATACAGTGCAAAGGGGTAAAAATAAGTCAACTCCTTGTGCTAAAGTTTCTAATAAAAACCAATATTTGACAAGCCTTTGTTTTTCCTTTCCTTGCTATTTTCTGTTACCTTTCATTTTTCCTTTTTTTTTTTACAAGTACAGAATGTATAATTTCATCTAGAAATAGACTTCACTTTAAACAAAATACAATGTTTATTTAAAACAAACAGAACATCCTTCCCCAAGGAGAATGGACAATGTGGGGCTACAGCACAACTAGGTCTGCTGTCAGATTGTTTCCACTGCTATTCCTTGGCGACCTGGCGAGGGGCCTCAAAGCTGGGATGGCCTAGGAACAGAACTTGTAAAGATGTCACATTTCTATACCATCAGAGCTGCATTTCATCACACTGATCCTTACCAACAGGCCAACATTTATATAGACTGGGACATGACTTACTGAATAAAAAACCTGATTTGTTTCCAAAGGTAAGCCTTTAAAAAAAATTAGATTCAATTAGCTAACATATAGTACATCATTAGTTTCAGATGTAGTGTTCAGTAATGTATCAGTTGCTTATAACAGCCAGTGCTCATCCAATCATATGCCATCCTTAATGCCCATCACCCAGTTACCCCATTCCCCCACCCACTGCCCCTCCAACAACCCTCAGTTTGTTTCCTATAATTAAGAGTCTGATGGTTTTTCTCCCTCTCTGATGACTTTCCATTCAGGTTTCCCTCCCTTCCCCTATGATTCTCTGCATTGTTTCCTCTAATTCTGCTTACGAGTGAACCATGATAATTGTCTTTCTCTGACTCACTTACTTCACTTAGCATAATATCCTCCAGTTCCATCCACATGATGGAACTAGTAAGTATTGATATAAACTAGTAAGTATTGATGGGACTAGTAAGTATGGATGTAAATAGTAAGCATTCATCCTTTCTGATGGCTGATTAATATTCCATTGTATATATGAACCACATCTTCTTTATCTATTCATCTGTCAAAGGACATCTTAGTTTTTTCCACAGTCTGGCTATTGTGGACATTGCTGCTATAAACACTGGGATGCAGGTGCCCCTTTGGATCACTACATTTGTAACTCTTGGATAAATACCTAGTAGTGCAGGTGCCCCTTTGGATCACTACATTTGTATCTCTTGGATAAATACCTAGTAGTGCAATTGCTGGGTCATAGGGTAGTTCTATTTTTAACATATTGAGGAACCTCCATACTGTTTTCCAGAGTGGCTACACCAGCTTGCCTTTCCACCAACAGCTTAAGAGGGTTCCCCTTTCTCCACATCCTTGTGAATACTTATTGTTTCCTGACTTGCTAATTTTAGTCAGACTGGTGTGAAGTGGTATCTCATTGGGGTTTTGATTTGTATTTCCCTGATGCTGAGTGATGTGGAACATTTTTTCATGTGTCTGTTGGCCATTTGTATGTCTTCTTTGTAGAAACATCTCTTCATGTCTTTTGCCCATTTCTTGACTGGATTATTTGGTTTGGGGGTGTTGAGTTTGATAAGTTCTTTATACATCTTGGATACTAGCCCTTTATCTGATGTGTCATTTGCAAATATCTTCTACCATTCCATAGATTGCCTTTCGGTTTTGTTGACTCTTTTGCTGTGCAGAAGCTTTTTATCTGGATGAAGTCCCAATAGTGAATTTTTGCTTTTGTTCCCCTTACCTTTGGAGATGTGTCTAGCAAGAAGCTGCGCAGCTGAGGTCGAAGAGGACCTCTCCTCTAGGATTTTGATGGATTCCTGTCTATTTAGGTCTTGCATCCAGTTTGAGTTTATAGGGGCGCCTGGGTGGCTCAGTGGGTTAAGCCTCTGCCTTCAGTTTGAGTTTATTTTTGTGCGTGGTGTAAGAAAATGGTCCAGTTTTCCCAGCACCGTTTATAGAAAAGACTATCTTTTATCCATTGAGTATTTTTTCCTGCTTTGTCAAAGATAAGTTGACCATGGAGTTGAGGGACCATTTCTGGGTTCTTTATTCTGTTTCTTTGATCTATGTGTCTGTTTTTGAGCCAGTACCATACTGTCTTATTACAGCTTTTTAATAGAGCTTAAATTCTGGCATTGTGATGCCCCCAGTTTTGGTTTTCTTTTTCAACATTCCTCTGGCTCTTCAAGGGCTTTTCTAGTTCTATACAAATTTTAGGTTATTTGTTCCAGCTGTCAAAAATGTTGATGGTATTTTGATGGGGATTGCATTGAATGTGTAGATTGCTCTGGGTAGCAAGACATTTTAACAATATTTATTCTTCCAATCCATGACGGTGGAGGTTTTTCCATTTCTATGTGTCCTCTTCAATTTCTTTCTTAAGTATTCTGTAGATTTTAGAGTACAGATCCTTTACCTCTTTGGTTTATTCCTAGATATCTTATGGTTTTGGGTGCAATTATAAATGGGATTGAGTCCTTAATTTCTCTTTCTTCTTACTGTAAATGTATAGAAATGCAACTGATTTATGTGCATTGATTTTATATCCTGCCATATTGCTGAATTCCTGTATGAATTCTAGCAATTTGGGGCAAGAGTCTTTCAGTTTTTCTATGGAAAGTATCATGTCATCTGTGAAGAGTGAGGGTTTGACTTCATCTTTGCCAATTTGAATGCCTTTTATTTCTTTTTGTCATCTGATTGCTGAGGCTAGGACTTCTAGTACTATGTGGAACAACAGTGGTGACAGTGGGCATCCCTGTTGTGTTCCTGACCTTAGGAAAAAGCTCTCAGGTTTTCCCCGCTAAGAATGATATTAGCTGTGGGATTTTCATATGGCTTTTATGATATTGAGGTCTGGCCCCTCTATCCCTATACTGTGGAGAGTTTTAATCAAGAAAGAATGCTGTATTTTGTCAAATGCTTCTTCTGCATCATTTGAGAGATTCATATGGTTCTTGTCCTTTCTTTTATTAATGAAATGTATCACATTGATTGCTTTGCGAATGTTGAAACACCCTTACAGCCCAGGAATAAATCCCACTTGGTTGTGGTGAATAATCCTTTTAAGATACTGTTGGATCCTAATGTCTAGTATCTCAGTGAAAATTTTGGCATCCATGTTCATCAGGGATACCGTTCTTTAATTCTCCTTTCTGATGGGGTCTTTGTCTAGTTTTGAGATCAAGGTAACGCTGGCTTCATAGAATGAGTTTGATAGTTTTCCTTCCATTTCTATTTTTTGAAACAGCTTCAGAAAAATAGGTATTAGTTCTTCTTTAAATGTTTGGTAGAATTCCCCTGGGAGCTGTCTGGCCCTGGGCTCTTGTTTGTTTTGAGATTTTTTGGATTACTGTCAATTTCTTTGCTGGTTATGGGTCTGTTCAGGTTTTCTATTCTTTCCTGTTTCAGTTTTGGTAGTTTATAAGTTTCCAGGAATGCATCCATTTCTTCCAGATTGCCTATTTTGTTGGCATATAGTTGCTCATATGTTCTTAAAATGTTATTTCCTTGGTGTTGGTTGTGATCTCTCCTCTTTCACTCATGATTTTATTAATTTGGGTCATTTCTCTTTTCTTTTTGATAAGGATAGCTAGGGGTTTATTGATCTTATTAATCTTTCAAAGGACCAGCTTCTAGTTTCATTGATCTGTTCTATTGTTCTTCTGGTTTCTAGTTCATTGATTTCTCTCTAATCTTTATCCTTTCTCTTCTCCTGCTTGGTTTAGGCTTTATTTGCTGTTCTTTCTCCAGCTCCTTTAGGTGTAAGGTTAGCTTGTGTGTTTGAGACTTTTCTAATTTTTTGAGAAAGGCTTGTATTGCTGTGTACTTTCCTCTTAGGACCACCTTTGCTGTATCCCAAAGATTTTGAACACTTGTGTTTCAATTTTCATTTATTTCCACGAATTTTTAAGATTCACCTTTAATTTCCTGGTTGACCCATTCACTCTTTAGTAGAATGCTCTTTAGCCTACAAGTGTTTGAGTTCCTTGCAAATTTCCTCTTGTGATTGAGTTTCAAATTTCAAAGCATTGTAGTCTGAGAATATGCAGGGAATAATCCCAATCTTTTGATACCAGTCGAGACCTGATTTGTGACCCAGTATGTGATCTATTCTGGAGAATGTTCCATGTGCACTCAAGAAGAATGTGTATTCTGTTGGTTTAGGATGGAATGCTCTGTATTTATCTGTGAAGTCCATCTGGTCCAGTGTGTCATTCAAAGTCCTTGTTTCTTTGTAGATCTTCTGCTTAGATCTGTCCATTGCTGTGAGTGGCGTGTGAAAGTCCCCTATTATTATTGTATTATCAATCTATTTCTTTAATCTTGTTATTAATTGGTTTGCATAACTGGCTGCTCCCAAGTTAGGAGCATTAATATTTATAATTATTAGATTTGCTGGATAGACCCTTTAAGTATGATATAGTGTCCCTCTTCATTCCTTTCTACAGTCTTTGGTTTAAAATCTAATTTGTCTGATATCAGGATTGTTACCTCAGGTTGATTTTGATGTCCATTAGCATGATAAATAGTTCTCCACACCCTCACTTGCAATCTGGACGTGTCTTTAAGTCTAAAATGAATCTCTTGTAGTAGACAGCATATAGATGGGATTTGCTTTTTTTTTTAATCAAAAGATACCCCTGTATCTTTCGATAGGCGCATTTAGCCCATTTACATTCAGAGTAACTACTGAAAGATACGATTTTAGTACCATTGTATTACCTGTAAAGTCCTCGTTTCTGTAGATTGTTTCTTTCTGGTCTATGTTACTTTTGGGCTCTCCCTTTGCTTACAAGGTGCCCTTTAATATTTCTTGAAGGGCTGGTTTAGTGATCACAAATTCTCTTAGTTTCTGTGTCCCGGGAGCTCTTTATCTCTCTTTCCATTCTGAAAAACACCCTTGCTGGATGAAGTATTCTTGGCTGCATGTTTTTCTCATTTAGTACCCTGAATATATCATCCCAGCCCTTTCTGGCCTACCAGGTTTCTGTGGATAGGTCTTCTGCCAGTCTAATGTTTTTACCATTGCAAGTTAAGGACCTCTTATCTTGAGCTGCTTCCAGAATTTTCTCTTTTATCTCTGAAATTTGGAAGCTTCACTATTACGTCAGGGTGTTGATTTATTTTTATTGATTTGCGGGGGGGTTCTACCTGTTGGACTTGAATGCCTGTTTCCTTCCTCAGATTAGGGAAGTTCTCAGCTACAATTTGCTCAAATATACCTTCCGTCCCTCTCTCTTCTTCCTCTAGGACCCCAATAATTCTAATATTGTTTCACTTTATGGTATTGTTGATTTCTTTATTCCTCCCCTCATGGTCCATTAGTTGTTTTGCCCTCTTTTCCTCAGCTTCCTTCCTTTCCGTCATCTTGGCCTTTATGTCACTGACTCTCCCTTCTGCCTCATTTATTCTAGCTGTTAGAACATCCATTTAAGACTGTATCTCAGTTAAAGCATTTTTAATTTCAGCCTAATTAGATTTTTTCTGCACTAAGAGATTTTCTAATGTCTGTTATGCTTTTTTTCAAGTCCAGCTAATAACTTTATAATCATTATCCTGAATTCCAGCTCTGACATTTTACTTATATCCATATTGATTATATCTGTGATGGAGTGTATTACCTCTGGTTCTTTCTTTCATTGTGAATTCCTCCTTCTAGTCATTTTGCTCAACAGAAGAATGGATGAATGAAAATAAAAAATATCAACCATGACCCAAGCAAAATACCCACTAGAGAAATCTGAAGAGGTCAGAAACCAAAAAACAAAAGCAAATAAATGGAGGAGGGGGGAATAATCTCCCAGGTGGACAAAATAGGGTGATCCACTTGGTCCTGGGTGTATTTTGGTCTTTTAAAAGACACCAAATCCCAAATTTTAAAGAAAGCAATATGTATGTGTGTGTGTGTATATATATATACACACACACACTGAATACAGTGAAAGGAAGCCAAAAATTGAATATATCCATAAAATGTAAATGTAACAATAAAAGTTAATAAAGGACTTAAGAACAAAGAGTTGATGAAATAAGAAACAGGTTGAAAAGAACAAAAAGGAGAAAAGAAAAGGAAAAATTTAAACTGAAAAATAAAAGAATCATGAGGAAAAAAAATCTTTGAATTTGATATATTATTTTCCCCTGGTGCTGGAGTTTTGCAATTCTGTGTGCTCTGTAAATTTGGTATTTGCCTGATGTTCTGGCTGGTCTTCTGGGGGAGGGGCTGCTGTGCTGATTCTCAGGTATCTTCATCTGGGTGGAGCTGCAATGCCCCTTGCCAGGGGGCCAGGCTCTGTGTAGGCTGTTTGGGGTTGCTCTATGTGGCTTTTGTTCCCTAAAGGCTTTCAGGCCTTTAGAGGATGAAAATAAAAATGGCAGTGCCCCACTCTCCAGCCCTGAAGGTGAAAGATCATGGCCCCTTCTCTTCAGTAAACCCTCAGGGAAAATCAGTCTTCACTTTTGTGTGCAACAAACTCTGCAGACTACTGCAGTTCACACTCATGCCAATTCTCCTGGGGGAAGGAGGAGGGTTGCCATGGTTCTGACCTTTGCAGGGCCCCCACAGGGAGAGTGGCTGCCCCATCAGGCCATGGTTCTGGGTTTACAGCAAACTGAGAGCCCCTCCTGGGCTCATTGACCATAGCTGGTTTCCCCTCTCTCAATGCTTGGGAACTCTGCTGGCTCGGGCACCCTCGTTCTTTCTGTGACCCCGGGATCCTGAGACCACACTCTCCTACCTAGCATTCTGCCCCGTTTCACCACCTGAGCACCTTTCAGGCAGGGACATCTTTCACTGGAGCAGATTTCTAAAGTTTCCAGTTTAGGACTCTGGGGCTCTATCACTTTCTGGTAGCTGGCTTACAGAGACTCCCCCCACCCACCACCATTTATCTTCCAATATATCCTCTCAGATTCACTTTTTTGCACCTCCTACCTTGCAAAAGTGGTCACTTTTCTATTTGTAGAATTCCAGCAGTTCTTTTTCTTACATCTCAGGTTGAATTCATAGGTGTTCAGAATGATTTGATAGATATGTAGCTAAAATTTCAGGGACCGGATGAAACGAGCCCTCTACTCTTCTGCCATCTTGTCTCTCCTCCACAGGTAAGCCTTGATCCTTCTGTCTCTCATGTCTCTCACCTGTAAAATTAAGACATCTTTGGATAGCTCCCCCCCCCTTTTTTTTTTTTTTTGCCAACAAAAGATTAAAGATCGAATGAAATATCTAACTTGCTTCAAAACTTACTGTGGACATAGCAGGAGTGGCTGGAGGCTGGATGAACTGCAGGAAGCATGCTCCTCAGATGCATGTAGACACAGCCCCCAGAATTGCTCCTCTGAGCTGGGGGAGCACACCGGGAGTAAAGGAATTGTCTGTAGGCTCTTGGCCTTGAACTGTTTTGGAATTTTCAACAGCAGAGTAAATTATTTTCTCACTGATCATTTGATTAGCTGTTGCTTACAATGACTTAAACCAAGAACAAGAGACTTCCCCCCATCTGTAAGTGGGTTATATAAGAGTTAGAGGGAACAGACTTCTCAAGGGCCCATTAAGTTCGAGCTGCAAATGTAGGCTTAAGTAATGCAAGGTGGAGATGAGACGCAGAAATCACAGAAACAAATATATGGCATACACAGACAACCAAGCCCTGCTACGGAAAGCTTTAATCACCACATGTAAAAACAATATATTCACATATCAAAAATGGCTCCAAACGCTTTAGCATCACCGTAACAGTCTAGAAGTGAAAGTTGCACTAATAGAAGAACCTTCCTGTTCATAACCACAAGATTTATGAAACTGTTTCTTATAAACACATCTTTTTTTTTTTACCCTGAGGCTGACATCAACGTGGAAGAGAAAAATCACTATCAGCTGGAATTTGTTCAATGTATAATCATTAAAAATCATTTATTCATTAGTCTGGAATAGGTTCTCTTTACTCTCACCACGCATACTATGTATACTAGGACAAGAGGAAAAGGGGACAGATGGTTGTGTCCAGTCTATTATATACTAATTAGGAGTTCCCAACTCAATCTATTGATCAAAATGAACAGAATTTTAATATCAATTAATGCCACACTATCACACTGAAAAGTTTATCAAAATTAGTTCTTCATTATAAAAGAATTGGCAGTACATTGTCAGACAAGAAAACCAGAATTCTTTCTTACAATGTCTATTGCAATCCATTCTATTTACTACATCTGAGCCAACTAGTTAAGCTCAGAGTTCATACAGACTGTCTTGCAAACCTCAACTCTGGGCTTTAAGTCACACCTCGAGATAAGATCTGCACATCTACAAGAATAACTCCCAAATGCTACAACAGTTACTCCGTTCCAGTGACGGGAAGTGAAATGGTGTTAAATTGAAAAAAAGGACAGCCATATTGAAGGGATTACTGTAACTTTTTTCTCTTTTTTCTTTTTTTTTGGTGTGTAAGTAACAAATAAATAGAATAAAAAGATTTTCAAAATCTGAATTCCTAATGTCTCTAACATTGTTCTTTTGTGAATGAATCTAGAGCAATAGTTTGCTATCTCTCACAAGGTAGTCTGGTGACTTTTATTCCAATTATTTCCATGATCATCTCTGCATGTTTCTAAAATGGGCTCCTCATAAATATTCACAGCCTTTCATGTAAACTGGCTCTTAATGTGCACATCTAAGTCAGGAAATCTTTGTTGCTGCTTGGTTTCAAAGTATTGTACGTAACAGTTTCCTGTGTACTACTTACTTTCAACTGTACAGTTTCACGTATTCTGAGCTACAACAAAAATCTGGGGATATACGGCAGTTGAAGAATTACCATGCCTAATATTGGTCTATATGCTTCCTTTTTTATGATTTCTAGATGTTCTCTCAATGCAAATGACTAAAATGAACAACACAGGCATGGAACATTGACTGGCTTTTCCCTGAAAAGTTAACCTGTGTTCACAACTTCTCACTCAAAACTGAATGAGGATAATGGAGAGAGAGTTCAGTATTAGACTGAGTTAGGAAAAGGTTTTCTGGCAAGGCTTGATACAGGTGTGTTTTTCTTTTCTTTTTTTTTTTTTTTTCAGGTAGAATCATGGAAAATCAAGGTGGGGAAACACTCAACCATCATATGGCCAATTCCTCCAACTGACACCTGAACTCTTGTATGACATTTCTGCCCAGTCATTGTCTAGCCTCTGCCAGAACGCCTCTAGGGGCAGAAAGCTGTTCCAACATTACTTATTCTTCTTTGGAATAGAATAACAGCAAAACAGATGGAACAGGTAGACAAACTTCCATTGCACATGATTATGAACTGGATCTAACTTTTTAAGTGTTAGCAGATTGTCAATTTACTACTCAAAAGGCTAAACCAGATTTGATCCCAGAACCCCCTGCCTTCTACAATGATTCAGAATGGGGAGATCCAACTTAAAAATGTGAGTATTAGGAATCGCTGTTGCATAGCTGTGTGTGGTGGGGAGCAGATAAGGAATCTTACAAGTAATTATTGTAGGGACCCCAAAGCAAAGGGAAAAATACATGTTTTGGCAAAGCAGTAAGTGTTTCATGTTGAAGAGGCAGTAAACACTGTGTGGAGCAAGTCATGGTATGAGAATTCAAGAGCCCTGGTGGGTGAACTGTGGACTAATTACAGTCTGCAGCACTTGTCAGTTCTGACGTAGGAGATAAGAGAATGACAGGGGCAGTCTCAGCACTCTGCGCCCCTGGGTGATCAGAAGCTGGACACTCTACCTTGACTTTTTCCTTTTGGTTGGTCCGGCAGCTTGGTAAATAACATCTTTATTTCTGATTTTTCCCACAGTACTCAGCCTGCTTTGAGATTTTAAATCCCCGCTTTGGAAGACCAACAAGGCAATGTATTGATTGGTGGATAATAATGTCAGGATTTAATTTACAAAGGATCAATTCCTCTGAAGGGACGACACAGTTATGTCTGTTTTTTTTTTATTTTTTGGACATATATATGAATAAATATAACACACACGTAAACTTTACAGACTCTGAATGATCACGGTAATTGAGACTCAGCTGATTCAGTTTTGAGTGCTACCTTTTGCCTCTGTGTTCAAATGGCAACGGTATCGTATCAATCTTTAACAAACAAGACTACGAGCAACGGACAAAAACAAAACAACAAAAAACCAACCTTAAAGTCAGTATGTCTTTTTATATGGAGGCCACTTTTTTTTTTCATATCTGTTTCAAAAGTATCAGATAGTGAACATTTAGTGGCTAGATGACAGGAGAGCAAATCTTCCTGCAAAAAAAGCACAGAACTTCCTTGACCACTGAGATTTGGAAGTGAAATCAATAAAAGTCTATTAAGTACTCAGGATAGATCTGGTTGGCATCAAACACCACAAAGATCTTTGGGTCCCAGGTATCATCCACACAGCTGTCATATAAATTCACATAGCTCCCGTCTTTGGAAGGAGGTCGCATGTATTTGGAGTCTCCGTTTATGTAATCTCCAATTAGCACTCGAGCGAGAAACATAGATTTATACGTTCTAAACAGATGCCGCTGTTGCAAGCTTACGCCATGAATTTGGAATGTGTTTCCGTGTTTTATGTCGTCTTTGCAGAAGCGACTGGAGTAAATAGCATCTCTAGCAAAATACGTTCCTTAAACAAAAAGGACCAAGAAAAAAAAAGCCAGGATTACTCTGAAGAATGTATGAAACACAAGCAAAAACACTCTAATTGTTAGGGGAATAGACACATGGAATCATCTAAGGAAAACAGATGTGGAATTTCCTCGTCTATAGATCTCTGAGAGAGAACAGAAATCCATGGATAAATTTTTTATAAATTTTTGTACCATTCCATGCCATCAACACCCTCCCCTACTCCCACCAAAATGAAGTGACCAGACTTCTGTTTTGGAAAGAAAGCTTACAAAGAAATCCAGTATGTAAGACACAAACTGTTCCTGTGAGTAAGCGTGTGGTGAGACCTGAGTTTGAGCTGCTTGGGTCACCCATTCATTTCTATTTGCCTCCACTGCCTTCCTCAGCCCACGGCCCTCGTCCAGCATCCACTGGCACTCTGCTGAGCACAGTGAGAATGACTGGTCTGCAGAGATTACTTCAAAACCCAAGAAACCACATTATGTTACAGGGTGACAAGTCAAGAATATTTCTGGAGATAATAGAACCCAATAACCACGAAAAGGGCTTCTGAAGAGTGTAGTGTTGTTCCTATCTGAGCACTTCAGAAGAACAACTTCACACAGGTTTGTCACCAAAATCTGAAAACTCAATAAAGCATCAACTCTTCCAAAAGGGTTGGCGTAGGAGACTGACATCATGAAGGCAATATTTACTCTAAAAAATTTGGGAAATGAATCACCAAGTCTCAGATTACGCTGTACTGACAGGATTAACAGCACACTTTTCCCATCCCTGTACAGTTAAATCAATAGAATGGCCTTTTCAGTAATTATTTTAAAAAATTAATCTACTTTAGGAAAATGTAGCATGTCTCCATCCTAAGTAGTAGCCAGCTCTCTTGCGGGACATAAGGTACACAGTAAGGACCAAAAAAATAAATGCCCATCCCTATCTTTTCTCCTCATCTCTCACCATAATTTCCTTGAGTCATGGGCATAAAATGGAGAGCTTGGACTTTCACAACATTAGAAAAAGGTGAGGAATTCCCCCATTATTCCTCATTGCTCGTTAATATGGCTACTTACCATTTTTGAAAAATCAAAACAAAAAGTACTAGTACCTAGACCTGTCCACAATGCAATGAATGCATTTTATAGTTCTCTGTATATTTGATATAAAACAGTTTATTACAGAGACTTACCCATGGAAAGGATTTATACATGGAAATTAAATGTAACGCAAAAACCAGCTAATTGGGACATGATTGTCCCACCTGAATGACTGGGACTGAGGGAGCTATTTAATCTGAAAGAGGTGTCAAAGTCTTACTTCTTCCCTGTACATGCAGGAAGTGGCTTTTCTATGGCTCAGAAATTCTGAGGGTGTACGAGGAACCTAGTAGAGAACTTTTAACTTAATGACTATCAAACTCCTGACTTATAAAACAATCTCTAAAGAGAGAAGAATCTCTCGGAGGACTCCAATGAGACCTGGAATTCTGATAATTACCTTTCCCAAAGAGAGCACCATGGATACCATTTATTCTCCAATCGAAGTTATGAATGCAAATTGCTTCCACAAATTCACTGCTGGTACCATGAAAGAGCATTTGTTCATTAATCTGAGGCACGCCTCTTTTTTTCTTGAGCTGAGCCTTTTTCCTAAAATCACAATACACACAGGCACAAAACACACAGAGAAACAGACCATAAGTGACAATTACAAGTTTTCAGAAGAGCCAAGTTCAACACAAAGGGTGAAACAGAAAATACTTCCTTAACGTAAATCATAAGTGGACAAAGCAGCTCTGGAAGAGAAATAATCTCGAATGTTCTTGAATACATAATCATCTTAGCAAAAATTATTAGTTAAAACTGATACCTAAGACTGAAAATTATACTAAAAACTATAGATATCCCAGATGATGCCCCATAATAGTGAAGGTTTAACTGATTGCCTAAACCAGCCAAGCTTTACAGATGCCTAAAAATGACACTACAAACAATTAAATAATATAAAGTTCACAGTCTTTATTCTTTTTTTAAATTCAATTAGCCAAAGTACAGTACATCATTAGTTTTTGATATAATGTTCAATGATTACTTAGTTGAGTATAACACCCAGTGCTCACCATATCATGCGCCCTCTTCAATACCCATTACCCAGTTAACCCATACCCCCACCTACCTCCCTTTCCGCAACCCTCAGTTTGTTTCCTGGAGTCAAGAGTCTCGTGATTTATCTCCTCTCTGATTTCTCCCCATTCCATTTTAAATACTGAACTCCTTCAGCAGGGACCATGCCCTAATCTTTTTATCTCCAGAGACTAGAAAACATTGGTTAGATTGAAGTGAATTTTGTATCTTAGAGCTGGGAGGAACATGAAGCCATCCACTTCAACCCACTTCCCAATGGACAAATCTCTTCTTACACATAAAAAGATATTCAATGCAGGACTGACTGTAACAGTAAAAAACGAACAAACTGAAAACAGCCTCATATAGCATAGCTTCCAGGCCTTTTCTTTCCTGGACAGCCTTTAGTTGACAAGAATCTGCTGGATATCTTCTAATTTACAAATGTCAGTAAGAAATAGAAGCAGAGTCCAGATATCATCAGCCGGCACCAGCTCTCCTGGCTTACCAGTGGTATCACTTTGTAGTTACTCCAAACCTCCAATTCTCCAACCAGACCTCTTTTTGGCTGGCTATATTGGGAAAGCTGATTTGTAGGCCTAATGTAGTAGATTGATTTCAATTAAACTTTATCTTGAAAAGCAATTTTTTAAAGATGCGTAATTTATAAACAACATGCAACTTAGTGACTTTGTGGGGGAATGACAGTTGCATTTAAATGAGAGGAGTGGAAATTTTCTTTCTCAAGAGTCATTTGGCAACATGTATCAAAACTTAAACGTATGTGGTTTGGTCTACTGGTGACAGCCTTTCAGACCATTAAGCATGAGGTTAGAAGAGTGCGCAGTAAACAAATATGTCCTTCAGAAAAACCCAGCATGTTTTCACTGAGAACAAATTTGCTGACTTTCTTTTTTAGACCTGTAGGTACATTTTTTTTTTTTTTAATGATGCACACAGGTTGCTGTTCCAAGCAAGGAAAATATCCTAAGAAAAAAAAAAAAAAAGATAATCAAATCTTTTTGACTGTTTCAATCTTCCA
This sequence comes from Enhydra lutris kenyoni, assembly GCF_002288905.1. NCBI lineage: Eukaryota > Metazoa > Chordata > Mammalia > Carnivora > Mustelidae > Enhydra > Enhydra lutris. Next base: position 4,891,209 of record NW_019154153.1, read on the forward strand.
AGGTCTTTCTGACTCGTGACTCATTCACACAACAAATAGGCTACCCCGTCTCATGTTTAATCTTTCACAAGTGTGATAAGCAAGCCCTTTTTATTTTCATCCAAATTACTGATAAAAATATTGAAGGGTGCAAGAAGAAAGCAAGCATGCCATTCAAGTTACTCTCAGCCCAAGACTTTTAACTGGGTATTAATTTTTCTCTTTGAACTATCACCCAGCATACATTTCTCTATCTTGCATCCAGTAAAAGAACGTTTGTCAACCACTTTGTAGAAAAAACCCAGTTATACTGTCTAGGGCCTTGGTCATCTACCACTATGGTAATTCTCTTATTTAGCTGGGCACTGGTGAATCTATACTGTTTTTTTCTAAGTAAATATTTTAGTATACATCCTCCTAAGGTCAAGCTTCGCCAACTGTAATGACTAGAAACCACTCTAAAATCAGGATATTCACCATTATACTTCTCAGGCACAGATTAGAATAATTTCTGGTTTGAAAATTCACCCGAGTCTCTCATAGTGTGAGCCCTGAAAATCTGCTCAGTCACTGGATTGGATGTGGCATATATCCCTGTAGAAGGCAGAGTGGGCTAGGGTAGGCAAAGCTTTGCATCCCCACAGCATAGTTAATTCTAGTACCAATTACTAAGGCACCTATGAAATGTGGAGATTCGTGACATACTGTGATCTTGGGGTTCTGGAGAGGCGAACTTTGAGCTCCGGGACCTCTTGGGCTGTAGCTAAACCTTTGCGGAATATCACAGGATTCAAACCACACCAAGTTCTTTATGACTCTGCCCACCTTGGTCCAACGTGACAGCCATTTCTGAACTTCTGGAAAATACGGCAGCACCTACTTCTCAACGATATCTTAAAATTACCCACCCTCTCAGGGACTAGCCAAAAGGACTAAGTTGCCATGTGCCCTAAATTGCAACAGGAATAACTTTGAGCTCCAGACCGAGGTATGTTCGCCTAGGTTTAGACCAGTGGTTCTCCATGCTGGCTGAGCATTAGAATCACTTGCAGAACTTGTTAAAGACAAAGGTGTCAGAACACAGAGGTTCTGATTCAGTAGACCCAGGATGGGCAACAGACATCACCATGTGTTAAAGAGCTCTGCAGGTGATTCTGCTAGGTGGCCAGGGCTGAGAACCTCTCATCTGAATCCACATTATTCATGAGATTGCAGCTTTCACTGCTCTTAATTCCTTGCTGCCCCATCCTTCCCAACCCTGGATCAATCCAACTGCTTTCCCTCTCTGCTCTTAAATATGGACTGCTGAAATAAATCATACAACATACCTGGGTTTCCACTCCAAATCCACATATTCCAACACCAGCTAAGCTATCAACACTGATGGAAATCCTATGGTTCCCAGGTTAGTTCTTTCTCCCTCATTTTCCACACTGGCCATTCCAAATCTCCTCTTTCCCCCATCTCTCTCTCTCTTAACTACACCTCCCTAACCCTTCATTCGCTGTAGGCTACCTCACTTATTTCACCAAAGACACTGAAAGTTTCAGGAAGGAACCCCATAACATAACCCCTCTCCTCATCCCCTACCTCTACTTATCTATAAACATGACTGGGCCACCCTCGTCTAGCTCCTTCTGTATATTCTAGTATAATGTCTGAATTCCACCCTATCACACCTCTTTAGGAGACTTAATACATCAATTACCTTTCCCTTTCTCTTGTCCTTTAAACTCTCCCTCTCTGGGTTTTTTCCTACTGTAATTTGCATGTGTTCAGATCCCTCCCATCTTTAACTTAAAAAATCATAACAGAACAAAACGAAGACCCCTTCCCAAATCCACAGTATCCAACTTCTCGCATTCCTCTTCTTCTTTACTGCCAAGCTTCTCGGAAGAGCTGCCTACATTTGCTGAATATTAACATAGCCTCCACCAACATGGCTCTCATCCAGGGTACCAATGACCATGTCGCAAGATCTGAAGGACAAATTCAGTATCATCTTACTTGGCATCTCTTTTGTATGTGATCCTGAGGATGATACCTACTTGCTTAAATCACTTTCTTCCTTTGATTTCTAACTCTACCTTCTATCGGTTTTCTTCCGCCTTCTGTGGTTGTTACTTCTCCGTTTCTGCCTTGAGTTTTCCTCTGTCCACCCCCTGGTCCTCTTCTTTTCTTAATCTACATACACTCCCTGGTCATCTTATCAATTCTATGGCTTCTACTACCTCACATTTTCTAGTAATTCCAAAACCTTTATTTCTAGTCTACATGACATATATCAACTACTACTTCTGCCCATTCCTCCCTAAAGACAAAGACCAAAATCTGTTCCTGCCCATATTCCTTTAGTCAACCAAAGTGAGTCAGAAACTCTGGAGTTATCTTTCCTGTCTCTTTACTCACACCACTGAACACATTCAATCATCATTCTACACCCTTAGTATCTCAAATCCATCCTCTTCACTCCAACACAGCAGATGCCACTTTGGTTCAGGCCACACAATGTGTCTTGGTTTAATTACTGAAATAATTTCCTAAATTGGTCTCCTGGTTCTACTTGTGACTCCTTCAAATCAACATTTCTCAACCTCCACACTAGTGCCACTTTGGGCTAACTAACCAACTGACACCTGTCTTAATTCCCCATCCAATCACATGACAACTAAAAATCATCTCCAGTCATTGCCAAATATCCCCTGGTGGGGAAAATAACTTCTTATTGAGAACCACTGCTTTAAACCCCTTCTCCACAGTATAGCCTGATATATTATTTTTCTAAAATGCAAATTGGATTGCTCATTCTCTTCCTTCATGTTCTATAATGGATTTCCACTGTCCAGGAAAAAAATCCAAACCCCTCAGTTTGATTTATAAGGCCCTGCACAGTCTGCTCCTGCTAACTCTCTGACCTCAATTCCGGATCAATCCAACTCAAGTAAGGATACTGAAGAAAATCACACAACCATTCCAATGGCTCTACTACAAACTCCTGTATGCCCAGCCTCTTGGCTACCTTTCTACCTTCTTCTCTAATTATTCATCTTAATTTTTATTTTCTTTTTTTTTAAAGATTTTATTATTATTTATTTATTTGACAGAGAGACAGAGCGATCACAAGTAGGCAGGGGAAGGGGGGAAGCAGGCTCCCTGCTGAGCAGATAGCCCGATTCGGGGCTTGATCCCAGGGTCCTGGGATCATGACCTGAGCCGAAGGCAGAGTCTTAACCCACTGAGCCATCCAGGCGCCCTTAATTTTTATTTTCATTTCATTTCAATTTACTTTCATTTTATTTTCACTGGTATTCAATTTCATTTTCTTTTCAATTTATTTCATTTCAATTGCCTGGCTCCTTGTCCAAATTATGGTCCTGTACACTGTTAAGTCCCAAGTGTGCCTAGAATACCATCTGACACAAACTAGGTGCTACAACATATTTGTTGGAAGAGGGGAGAGAAGTAAAAAAGGCCTGGACAACATGGAAACAGATGCCTGAGGGACTCACGTGGGCCTCGCCACCTGTATAGTGAGTCAGAGGTTACACGATGATGAGAATGAGTAGGATTTTAGTTCTTCGTGGAGATGTCAAAATAACAGGCTGTTCTTACAATGAGACCCAATATTTTCTACTGTCAGAGCAGGTAACAAGTTCATTTACCATCACAGATTCCTGCAGGCCAACATTACATAAAATCATGAAGGGCATTGACGGAGTGAAACCATTTCCAGTAAAATCCCCAAGTATACAATGTTTAAACAAGGGGATTCACTGGTACATTCTACCACTAGGATTGAATTGTGACAACTCAAATTATGAGTTCAATTATTATTGAACTCTATTTCAGAGGCCTGATTAAGAACAATGAATTAAGTTTTCATCAGACCATTTTAGAAAAATCTCACTTTATTCAATGAGAGGATAAAATTAAAGGGGGAGAGAAGCCTCCATCTTCCTTGACAAAAGGATCATCCAACAAGAACCCAATAAAACCTCCTACACTCAGTTAAACTCATTATTGTCAGAAATGAAAGTTGGCTTGGTTCAAAGACTCAAGACTGTAAAGAATACACACTGAAAACTCCTTGTATTACCATAAACTGTTACGGCAATAAAACTGGAATATACTCAGGCCGTATTACTACTTATCAGAGGCATGAAAGAATTCCACACATCGTTACAAAAGTTAGGCCTAATTTTCAAGTATATGGGAATGAAATGAGTTAAGGTCTGCGATTTGCTCTGAAATAGTTTAGCAACAACAATAATAGAAATAAAGGAGAAAGATTATGTGCAGTAAATCCTAACAGGTTAAGTCAGGATGATGGATACATTATATTATGTATTACATTCATTATATTAGACTCTATTATTTGAAAATTTGTGGAGTAAATATTAAAAGTCTGCTCATATTTAGGGGCGCCTGGGTAGCTCAGTCAGCTTAGTGACCTACTCGTGATTTAGGCTCAGGTCATGATCTCATGGGTCCTAAGACAGAGCCCCATGTGTGGCTCTGCGTTCAGCTGGGAGTCTGCTTGAAGATTCTCTCCCTCTGCCCCTCCCCCACAATTGTGGGCATGTGTGGACATGTGATTTCTGTCTCTAAGATAAATACATTTTTTTAAAAGGTCTGCTGTATTTTAAAAAATTAGAAATTATGTATCATAAATTTAATAAAAATATTTTGGGAAGCCATTGTTTTAAATAGTATTTATTATTAAAAAATATAGCTCAGCAGGTTAATTTGGACAACACCTTTAAGTTTTCTCTAATGGGCTTTATTTTTAGGGTAAACACATACTGAGCAATCTGACGGGTGGTTCCAATCTTAATTAAGTAATCAACTGAGATTTTAAATCTACTGCATATACTGGGCCTACCAGGACATTTGAAGGTGTATTTCACAATGTCCTCCAAAACAAAGCAAGCAGATAACTATAGTCAAGATGGTGGAATCGCTTTTTCCGAAAATTCAACAAAATTCATAAACAATGTTTCCAGAGACTTCTAAGTCCACATACAGGGCTGTGTCAACCAAAGCCACGCGAACAAGCCTGAACAGTTTCCTCAACTCCCTCCCGTTTCTGACTGCAGCCCGATGCAGAGCTCTGCCCCTCGAAAGCCACAGAGCTGCAAGTGAGCCTGGCCTTGACCTCCAGGGTGGCTCTCTGTCACCAGTCCTCATCCTGTCCCCCAGGGAGCATGCTGACATGGAGCGCTGAGACACACACACAGTTGGCACAACCACCACCAAAAGACAATGCGTGTCAGCACTGGCGCTTCGCCTTCTCTAAAACTCCAGAAGCCTCAGAGGTCAAAGAGAGGGCCAGGGCCAGATGCCACCTTACCTGCAGAAGAACTCCCACAAGTCCAGGTTTTGAATTCTCTGGATTCTTTTAATTCTGCCACGGTCCATTGTTTTCCCAAAGAGACTGGCAACCTCGTTATACTCGTGTGTTTGACTGTGCAAAGGAACCAGCTGAAAAAAGAAGTTTGCATAGTTTTACAGGGGCCCCTTCTGCTCCCGCACAGGGCCGCTGGCCAGCCCCACTCTTACCTGATAGGGCACTTCGGTGTTCACATTCTCCCAGTGTGGGGGCATGGGGATGGCCTCATTTTCACAGATGTAACTTTAAATGGCAAAAGACACAACACAGTATTAGACGCTGGTGATAATGATGGTTGATTTAATTCCACCTTTTCTCCAAAGCTTAATTTTCATGTTTGGGATATTGTGACAAACGCAATTAACTAAAGCCCTTGGTTCTTTATTTTCAAATATTTACTCAATGTCTCCTGTGTGCTGCGTTTTAGGTGCTGAATTGACAACTTTGATGGAAAACAGCCAATCTTGAATAACATCAAAATTTCAAAAATGGTTGTTTAATTCTGTCATGTTTTTCTAAAATTGCCAGAAATTCTTTAAAATATAAGGAATATTTTAAATAAAGTCATTTCCAAGAAGAAAACCAAACCTTTGATTCAAAAAACCCCCTCTTTAACAGATTGATATTACCTATCAAATAAAGTCCAAACTCTTCAGCCATATGTTCAATGTCCTTCAAGCTCTAACTCAAACCTAAACTCTTCTCTGTTGACTGCCCTCTATTCCCCACACACAGCCTCTGGTAATTCACCTAGTGTGGCCAGTGAAACTCTGAAAGCCTGCCCCCCACGCTGAAGCCCCGGATGGGAACACAGAAAAAGATGGTAAGTTGGAGAGCTTCATGGCAAAAGGCTGAAAAGAACATACTGATCTCCTGGGGACTGGAAGTTACTGGAAGAAAGTCATAAATGTCAAGCTTGTCTTTAGCTTCCTTTTTAAAGCTCACCGTAATTTTTTAAAAGATCCTATAATCATACGTTTTAAAAATGAGTATGTATGAAGAAGCAGACAGTGAACAGTTTCTACTCTCTCTAATTGTCACCTCTTGCCCCAGCTATAAGTAATCAGGTTTTTTTAGACTTTGGGGTATTATTCTTTCAGACTTCTTTAGGTTATCACAAACCAAATTTTTACACAAATGATAGCAAAAACAGGTTCCTTGCAGCCATTTTTTTCCCCACTTTTTATGTTCTTAAAGATCCTTCTGTATCAGTAGGTAGAGAGTATCCTCACGCCCCACCCCTACCACAGAACCTGGCCCAGGGGAAACACTCCATACAGGGTGGTTAAATGAATGAGTGCAATTGATTTTGCAGGTGCACAGAATTCTAAGGTACAGATAAACCATCGCTTCTGTAAAAGGTCCCTTGTTGATGGTATTTAGCTTGTCTTTGACTTTTTGCTACTGTTAAGAATGCTGCAAAAAACAAGGTTATCCATTTGCCATTTTACACATCCACTAATGCATCTGTAGGATAACATCTTTGAAATGGGATTCCTGGGTCAGAGAACATATTTATTTAGGATTCTGACAGATACTGCCCAAATGCCCTCCTTGAACGTTGGATTCATTAATATCACCACCAGAAATGGAGAGAATTCCTGTTTCCCAACAACCTCTCCAAAAAGGGGTGTTATCAAACTTTTGAACTTCTGACAGTTTGATAGTAAAAAAAAAAAAAAAATAGTCTGGTATCGGGGCGCCTGGGTGGCTCAGTTGGTTAAGCGACTGCCTTTGGCTCAGGCCATGATCCTGGAGTCCCAGGATCAGCTCCCACATTGGGCTCCCAGCTCCATGGGGAGTCTGCTTCTCCCTCTGACCTTCTCCCCTCTCGTGCTCTCTCTCGCTCTCTCTCTAATAAAATAAAATCTTTAAAAATAAAATAAAAAAAATAGTCTGGTATAATTTGTAGTTCTCTTATTATGAGTGAGGTCATAGGTTTCTAATGGGTTGTAGGTCTTCTACTCAGAGATTCAGATATTACAGAGATGAGCCCTCGAAGGTAAGCGCGTCAGTACTTTTCCCAGTGTTTGTGTTTTGTTTTTGTTTTGTTCTTCTTGTTGTTTTTCAGGGGTTTTTGTTTTGTTTTGTTTTTTACTTTCCCTGAAATATCTTCTAGCCTTGGAAAAGTTTTTTTTTCCTAATTTTTATGTACCCCATAGCCTTAATTAATTGTAATTTCCTTGCCAGTAGGAAATATAAACCACTCCCCTTGCATGTAACACATGCTTGATATATTCCTGCCACAAATGAATATATCTGTATCAATGGTCACTTGCTTTACTCCTTGCTCTACTGTAGCCTACCTAACTGTCCCCCTCTATCATTACCTGGCTTATTGTCTTCCATTCTGGTTATTCTCTCCCTCTCCTGGCTTCTATAGTCCGTGACAGAACAAAGTGCTCGACCCCATAGGGTCGTGCTTCTCCCCACCAAAGTACACCAGAAATAATAACGTACAATTTCACTAACATTTTCCATGATTATATCTCATTTTTCGCCCAGATTACACACTCTCGGAAGCTAAGTAATTTCTTTATTATATTCCTCATACTCAAGAATAAAGATATGATGTGGCTGGTAAGAAAATAATATATTCTCCATATTCCATAGAAGTACTAGGGCATTCATTCTATAAGTACCTAAATAACATTTAAATCATGATGCTAAAATATAAGCCAAAGGTCTTAAGAAACAAATGGATAAAAACTTAAAGTATTTCTTTCCTTACTCTAATGCTTTTAGAATATCTCCCTGGGAAGAGCAAAGGAGTATGTATCCCCTCTAATTCACACGCTAGCATTTTATTTTTTCTGATTGATTCTATATTCTTTCAACAGCAGGGATATCAATATTCGCTTGGGCAGAAAATAGGAGGTATGCTCTAAGATTTTCCCCTTCACTTTCATTCACATGAATAACAAACACATATTCTCTTCTGGCATCTTTGCCTCTCTTTTCAGGCTGTGTGCAGCCAGTGAGAGCAAAAAGGAAAATGTGCAACCAGCCCCAGGAGCAGAGAGCCGTGCTATTGGCCTGCTGCTCTGGCCCCTCCTGCAGGCCTCCTTTGGTCACGACAGATTGGAAATCATTCCCAGGAGTACCCCAGTGGGGATAAGTGGAGGTAGAGACAAAACAGGCAACTGCCTAGGATTTATGGCCCGCATAACTGGATGGCTCTGTCAGAGTATTTGCAAGTTAATTCAAGCCTAATTCAGTAAGCTATTTCAAGGACTTGTAGTGGAGACCATGTGGCATTACGTAACCGTCCTAAAGAAATGAAAACATGTCAAAATATACAGGGAAATGAAGAGGACACAGGGAAGGAAAAAAGGACAGAAAATAATCATATTGTTAGTTCATCAACCATTGTGAATTTCAGTAACAGAAAGAGCAGTATCAAGATCATGAAATAACCTACCCAGACATTTTCAGACTATTTGTTCCTCTGTCAAATACTAAGAAAGAGGAGAAAAGCCCACTCTTTCTACCCCTATTCTCTTTACAATACCTGAAAGCACTGATAGAAAAGGGGGCTCTTTTTATTAAGCGCTGTTTTCCAGTGATGAGATTCATTTGCTTCATTTCTGTATACAAAGACAAAGATATTAGGTAAGTGGTAGGAACATATTGTGCTGTAAACAGTCACGAAGATGTGTAGCCACACCACCTGGCGATGGGGAACCTTGGGGCTTGAGGAAGAGCTGACAGGCACAGTCTATCAAGGACATCTCACCATATCTATTTACCACGACATAAAAGTGCTATTCAGGAGGTGCCTGGGTGGCTCAGTCAGTTAAGCGTCTGCCTTCGGCTCAGGCCATGGTCCCAGGGTCCTGGGATGGAGCCCCACATTAGGCTCCCTGCTCAACGGGGAGTCTGCTTCTTCCTCTCCCTCTGCCCCTCCCCCTGCTTGTGCTCCCTCTCTCTGTCAGATGAATAAATAAAATCTCTTTTAAAAAAAAAGTGATACTCAGGGAGTGGGGCTTCATGGCATGATCTGCGCTCATACACAGGGTGTTGGGCTCCTGCAGCTCAGTAGGCAGGGCCCACTCCTTTCTGTATCCCACTGCCCATAAGCAGAGGCTACAGTGCCAGAATTCCAAACTTTGGAAAATGAAGAGTCCTCGGAAGAGAATGAAATTAGAGAAACAAATCTTTTGGTTGGTTTATTAGGAGAAAGTGTACTTTGATTTCTCCAAAAATTTGGGGAACGGTAAAAAGATCTGTTACCACCACAGAACTTACACAATTCACAGAATTCCAAAAACTTGTACATTTCTTGCCTTCTCTCTAAATTGTATACCCAAACCAAAAAATAGAAAACCCGCTAGATGCAATATATACTTGTTAAAGAGATTCTAGTGATAAAAGTCTAATTAACTAACTGAAGGTGTCATTTCCCTCTCTCTTCTGTGCCTTAGCTATGGCACTAGCACCAGGTCCATTTCTTTGTTCCCACAAAGCTAAGAATTGAGGCTTAATGTGAGATGCTAGTCCCTCTGTCTTATCTAACTAGCATCATTTCATTCCAAAATAAAGAGGCTCGCCCATTCAGGCAAAGGCTATAAGGTATGAAGTCTGTTCTTCCCTTTCTAGATTCTCTTAGGTTCTGCCCACAATGGCATCACCACTGTGCAGGAAAAAGCAAGATCATCTCAGCACAGGGAGCAAAGCTTGTGGTGTCATCTTAAAGCAGCCCACTCTGAGTTTCTGTTTTACCATTTTTATCTAGAGCACCTGAGTTGGCTTGTGGCCGAATGGCTGGGGCTAATTTTACAAATAGTACACGTGAAATGCTGGTACCTGTAACTTTGATGTAGTATCATTATATGAGGGTTGGTGAAATTGAATGATTATATGTGACTCTTATTCTTTGATAAAGATTTTTTTTTTTTTTTTAATAAACAGCATTGCTTGGGAAAAAGCTCTCCCTACAATCTCATTTACTAAAAATTACTCTTTCAGAAAGATGTGGCTTGTTGAATTAACTACCGAATGCTTTGATAAACTTTATCCTTGTCATGCAGCCTGCTGTGTGCATATCATGGTGTCTCCGTATTGCTTCCAACAGGCACTTGTACATAAAATGTCTAAAAGGTCTAACAGACGCCTTCTGTCTCAACTGAGGCCAAAAGACAAATATCAGGGTCCCTTAAAGGCAATCTATTTGCCTAATGTCATAAAAAAAAGTGATGGCTAGTCAGCAGTAAGAATATATTAAAATGTAACTCTTGCTAATCAAACAAGCTTTGGGGAGACAATAATCATCAGTGATTTGGTTGCATCAACCTTACTGGACAAAACCCTTTCACCATTTCTGGGTCTCAGCGCCTCCAAGGAGATTTCCGAAGGCTTCGCCACCCTACTGCACCACAACACACTACTAACTGTGTCATAAGGATACTGCTCATAGAAGCTGGGATGCAACAGCTAGAGGACTGAGCCATGCAGCAGCCAAAATATGCTTTATTAAGAAAGCCTCCCTGGGGTGCCTGGCTGGTTCAGTCAGTAGAGCATATGACCCCTTGACCTTGGAGTTCGAGCCCAATATTGGGTGTAGAGATTACTTTAAAAATAAAATCTTAAAAAAAAAAAAAATCCTCCCCATCCAGGTGGTTCTATGTCTCTATGCAACCAACAGCTGAAACTACCAGCTTGAAAATGAAAGAGTTGAATTCTACAGGTTTCTCATGGGATACCTAAAACCACGCCCATATATGATGGATGAAATCCAAAGTGGGGCTGATTTCCAGATTAACTGGCTATTCTGTGAAAGAGACAATGAAATCAGAAAATGGTAGAAGGCAATGTCCATTAAAGAAATAGTTTTCTGTCCTTCAGCTGAACTTTTGTCTTCAAACCATCACCAGCTAGTGTTACTAACCTCTCAGATTAATCCTTAAAATAAAAAGATTCCCAGCTATTTCAAAAGGCTGATGGTGAAAAAAACAGCTAAAAAGTGTTTCGTGTTCCTTAGAAGTGTTACATAAATTCAAAATATACAACAATCTCCACATACATTAGTATCGATAAGCATTCAAATACTCCTTTATAAAAGGTCATGTTGCTCAAGATTTTAAATCTTGAATTTTTATAGAGAGATTTCTGTGTATGACAAAAAGGATTTACTTCACTGCTTACAAATATATCAACTAATTCTCATCTTCAGAACGTAGACTTTACCATATCAATATACTAAAAACACACAACTATTACGGAAAAAAACATACCTGCAAAGTCTATCTTGTAGCTGAATTTGGAAGTAGTAAAAGAAATGGAGCCACAAGGGTTTGTTTTGAAGCTTTTTTCGATATCTTCACTGCTAACTGAACACTGAATGTTGGTATCCGGCTTTAAGACAAACCAGAAAGTTTCATTTACCAGCTGTTCACATCAATGGCTTGGCCACAGAGGCGGTTCTGTGGTCACAGAGACAGAGAATGGAGCGACAAGGGGAAGTGACTGATCACCTGCTCTAGTCCCCACACACAGGGAGAATCACAGCTAAGCCAGCGTGTGCAAAACAGTGTCAGGATTTCCAGCAAAGACACTCCAGCAACTGCTTCGAATTCCTCTTTCCAAGTTGATACAACTTTTGCAAATTATTATAATAATTACAACTTCCTCACTGGCTCAAATGAAATCTTTAAGTAGGCTTAGAAGTAAAAGAGGACCACAAGCTTTTGAGTTTGGATTCAGATTCACTAGCTGCATGTGACTCAGGATGGATTCTGTGACCTTCTCTGAGTTTCAGTCTCTTTGACTGTGAGACAGGGCTCTGGAGCTGCTGGGAGGCTAAAGGAGAAAAGATACCTGTGGCATCTAACATAATACCCGGCAGACACACGGTGCTTAACATGGGCTTGCTCTCTTCCCCTTCTTTCCCACCAAATGGAACTCGGAGTTGCTCGGTTGTAATGACACTACCCAACTCAGTCACATAGGCCCTCTGTACCTGCAGTGATCGCGCACTGCTTCTTCTAAATACGTGACTGACAAAAACCTGGGGAAACGAAAAGGAAAAGGATTTCTCATTTTTCTTTTAGTCAAGCTGTCTGATGTCCTTAAGGCTGGATGTCCTTCAGGGTCTGCACTGGCACACTGTGCAGCGCAAGGTGGAGGAAACCCATCTGGTAGGTTCTAGAAAGGAGGTACCTGAAACATATGCCACTTCCCACACTCCGCCAGGTAAAACCAGCCCCACTGGGTGTCCGACGTGTCCATCTCGTCCATCTCACTATCCGTCCGCTTGGGTAAGAATTCTTCCGCTTTGTGAAACATCTCCTGAAAAGCCAGATAGAAGCAGAAGAAATACTTTTCTTAATAACCAATGTATTTTTTTAGACATCATTTTTCTTCCTACAAAGTACTATATTCCAAGTGTCCTTCCCACAGTGACCCTTTGAAAATACCATTCTCTCTGGCATATTGACTCTGAAGATAAAGATTTACGAAGGCTAAATATAATATCACTGCTTAACAAATAAGACAAATAATAATACTCTCAGGTAAGATATATCAATGCCCACTCAACCATTTAAAATAAGCTGTGTCAATATCTATAAGCACTCTAGATATTCAATATAGTGCCAAGAAATTTCTGTCTTATCATATGTCCACACGTTCGATCAAAAGAATCCATGCTATCACAGCTCGTTAAGACCAAATACACCTTAGATTTGTTTTAAACTTTCATTATTCCATGGCATGGAAAGATGTTTATAATCTATAGTGTTGAATACAAAAAAAGGTTACAATAAATAGAAATGGTATGATCCAATTTTCATAAAAAATTCACGCATACATGAATGCATGTGTATGTACATGTCTCTATGTGTATATGTACACACATACAGATAAAAAGTCTGGATGGATATACAACAATTTATCATAGTTTTTTCTGAGTGTCAGGATAACAATAATGATTGTAGTAACACTTACCTGCCTCTTACAATGTACCAGGCACTAAGTGCTGTACAGATAATAACTCATTTAGGACTCAAGACAACCCAGTTAGATAGGTATTATTATCCCAAATTTATAAATAAGGAAACTGGAGCACAGAGAGATCATACACTACGGAAGCCAGGACCCAAACACAGGCAGTCTGGATTGAGTCTGTGCCTGTAGCTGCCATAGTATACTGCCTTATGCTTCATTATCAACAATCCTACAATCTTCCCTATATCAAGTAACTCATGTCCACACTATCTTTGAAAATAAACATTCTTGAGTAGAGATTGTGATGAAGAGAGGGTCACCAGAAAAGGGGTGATGAGGTTAGTCAAAGATGATTAACTTTATCTGGAATGTGTCCTCATTCCTTCAGGGCTTTTAAATAAATTAAATTTGCACAACTGATATATGAAAACAGTCCCTGTGCAAAAAGTCAAAACATTCTAGATAAATGTAACCACGTTTTTTATCATCCCTTCCTTTCTGGTATCTTCTCACTTTCCTTCTCCAGGGTTAACCAACACTATCACTTATTCTTTATCTACATACATACACACACACACACACACAGAGTTATTGGTGATTTTTAAAAAATTTTATTTCTTACATCTTCTTTCCTTTTACAAAGAATGTACACGATTTAGGTAATTTAGAAAATAATTGCTTTAAATTTCATTACTTAAAATGGTCCATCCTGTTTCCAGAAGCTGTGTAACCTAGCATAACTTCCTAATTACCGTATCTAGGACACAGTTTCCTCTTCACAAAATAGAGATTAAAGACTCCTTCCTCATTGGGCCATTGTTATAAATGAGTGAGATAATGCAGTAAAGTGCTAAGTACAGTACCTGAGCTCAATGAAGGGGGCTTGTTATATTTTATTCATGTTTGGAAACTTCTCCAAGGAATGCTTTATGATTATTTTCTGGATTTTTCCTTCATGTTTTAAAGTTGATTGGTGGCTAAGAAATGAAAAATAGAACACTCTAGGATCAAGAGCTTCAGGTATAGGACCCACTATTTGCCTTATACTTTTTAATCAGAAAATAAAGGCAGTAATTTGAAATTTAAAATCAGTTGTCCAGGTTAACTGTTCACAACTCCAGCTCTTCCTTCTATTATTGTTCATACTGTTCACATTGTTGGGCCATTTTACTGTGAGAAAGAAAGAAAGCAAGAAAAACCTTAGTTTATTTTTTCTTCTGAAAATAACTCCCCAAATGTGGAAGGTTGAGTTTAAAGGTAATAGTTAAGATAAACATTTGGCTTATAAGTTCTATCTTTTCTCTACCAGAAAAGGGAAATGAAAACAAGAAATAGGAAATAGAAAACACCCTTTATACAGTATGCACATATCGTGTGTGCTTTGCTATGTCACACTGTCCCTAAGATCACAATTTAAGCCAGGTTACAAGTATAGTATTTTACCAAAGTCCTTCCAGAACTTCCTGTCATAAATAGCTTTGGGTTGGACTTAGGACAGACTCATATTTATCACTATTTTGGAGAAGGTAGTACTATAGAAAAGTGCCCCATGTAAAACATTTCTAAAACACTTCAAATTCTATAAAACTTTTTGTCTTCCATAGCCCAATGTGCAGGAGAAGTTACTATCCTCCAATTAAAGTTAGGGGGGAAACAAAGCAGAAAAAAATGCAATTATTTCGTCTACAATCATAGAGTCAGCCAGTGAGTTAAAATGGCAGAGTAGTAGAAGGACCCCAGGTTTGTCTCCTCCCTTGAACATAGCTAGATAAATATCAAATCATTCTGAACACCCAAGAAATCAATCTGAGAACTGACAGAACAAACTGCATACTACAGGGAGAGAAGAGGAAACACTGTGGAGGGTAAGAAGTGTGGAGACATAATCTGGGGGAGAAACAGATCATGGTTGCTGCAGCGGGGAGAGAGCCCTAGTCACAGAGAGAGGTGAGAGAGAGCACACAGGGAACTGCACAAGGAAAACACTTCCCCAAAACCACCGACTGGGAAAATGAGAGAGCTGATTATTTTGAGTTTTTACAACTAGCAGGGCCCAAAGACTGGAGGTTTAGAAGTCCTTGCCATGGACAGCATGGAACCCAGCAGGTACTGCGGTACTCCTGTGGAGGAGGGTAGAGGCCTGAAAGCAAACATGATCTGAGGTTCCCCTGGGATGCACTGGAAGAGATGGTTCCCCCTTCTTGAAGTGAATCTGGGAGAGCTGACATTGCCCTGCGGGGGACAAAAGAGCTGGCAGGCACCATTACACTGTCCTGTTCATTAGCATAAGGGCACAGACACCTGCTGAGCGCAGCTAATCTGGATCCTGGCTTTTTGCTGCACTTTACTCTAAACTCCAAGCTCCTGAGCATTCATGCGACTGCCCTTCAGGGACAAACCAGCACCGGCGACAGTGTGGCAAGACCCTCCCCCAGAGGACCAACATAGGTCTGTGTCACACCGGATCCCTAAAGTTTGGAGTTTTAAAACTCAGCTGGCGTCCCTGATTACAGACAGGTGCACTGTGCAGCCATGTGGGCAGATGGACCGGACACAACAGGGTGAAGGCAGGGATGTGAGGGACACCTGGGACACAGGAGGAGAGACTGTAGGCTTTTCTGAGAGGGCTTTCCAGATAGCTAGAGACACAAATTCCCTTCTCCCGGGGCAGCGGGGAGAGGACTGGCACAATTTCCCTTTCCCACCCCTATGCATACACTAACCTTGGTAAGCAGCACAGCACCAACAGTGACAGCCTAAACTGCCTACACCAAGCCCTGCTCCCCTGCACTCTGCAGGTGCTTCTTTACTAGGGCAAGTGCGCTTGCGAGCCAGAGCAGTGGGCTAGTCCCCAGGAAGACTAGGAGAAACTCCCACAGCCACCAAGTCTCCTGACCACTGAGCATTGCAAAGCTCCAGCTCTGGAAGAAATAGGATCTGGCCTCTTTTAAAGAGCAGACCAGAGCATGCCTAGTTAAAACTTGCCACACTCTGACAAGGTCCAAACACTGCCCACTGCAGGCAAGGAGAGCCTCTGCAGACAACTGGCCTGAAGGATAGAACAGCCAAAATACAGCAGCAGAGTGCATGTAGCACACACCAGACACTCCCTGAAGCACCAGGCCCTGGACACTATACGATTTCTTCTCCATAAAGCTATTACTCTCAGGAACAGGAAACATAACAGGCTTTCCTGACACACAGAAGAAGACAGATACCTAGACAAAATGCCAAGATGGAGGAATTCATCTCAAAAGAAAGAACATGGCCAGTCATGGTCAGTGATCTAATTAAAACAGATATAAGTAATATGCCTGATCCAGACTTTAAAACAACAATCATAAGGATACTAGCTGGCCTTGAGAAAAGCACAGAAGACACCAGGGAGTCCCTTACTGCAGAGATAAAAGACCTAAAAACTAGTTAGGCCAAAATTAAAAAAAAAAAAAAAAAATGCTACAACTGAGATGAGAAAATGACTGGATGTGATGACCACAAGGATGGAAGAAGCAGAGGAATGAATAACTGATATAAAAGATAAAATTATGGAAAATAATAAAGCTGAAAAGAAGAGGGAAAGATAAATATTGGATCACAAATGTAGACTTAGGGAACTCAATGATTCTATAAAGCATAGTAACATTTATATCACAGGACTCATAGAAGGAGAGAGAGAAAAGGGGGCAGAAGTTTTATTTGAGCAAATTATAGCCAAAAACTTCCCTAATCTGGGGAAGAAAATGGGCATATAAATCCAGGAGGCACAGAGAATTCCCATCAAAATCAACAAAAGCAGGCCAACACCAAGACATACCGTAAAACTTGCAAAATATAGAAATAAGGAAAAAAAATCCTAAAACCATCAAGAGAAAAGAAGTCTCTAACTTACAAGGGTAAACAAATGAAGTTAGCTACAGATCTCTCCACACTTGGCAGGACATAAAAGAGTGGCATGACATATTCAACATTCTGAATGGGAAAAATATGCAGCTAAGAATACTCTATCCAGCAAGGCTGTCATTCAGAAAAGAAGGAGAGATAGAGCTTCTCAGACAAACAAAAATTAAAGGAATCTGTGACCACTAAACCAGCCCTGTAAGAAATATTAAAGGGCACTCTATGAGGTAGGGGGGAGGGTGGGGACCAAAAGCAACAGACTAGAAAGAAACAGAGAACATCACCAGAAACAACAACTTTACAGGTAACACAATGGTACTAAATTCCTAACTTTCAATAATCACTCTGAAAGTAAATGGACTGCTCCAATAAAAAGACATAGGGTGGGGCACCCGGGTAGCTTGGTCGTTAAGCATCTGCCTTCTTCTCAAGTCAAGATTCCAGGGTTCTGGGATTGAGCCCCACATGGGGCTCCCAGCTCAGCAGGAGGCATGTTTCTCCCTCTCCCATTCCCTCTGCTTGTGTTCCCTCTCTCACCATCTCTCTCTCTGTGTCAAATAAATAAAAAAAATTTTTTTTAATATTATTTATTTATTTATTTGACAGACAGAGGTCACAAGTAGGCAGAGAGGCAGGCAGAGACAGACGGGGGAAGCAGGTTCCCTGCTAAGCAGAGAGGGGCTTGATCCCAGGACCCTGGGATCATGACCTGAGCTGAAGGCAGAGGCTTTAACCCACTGAGCCACCCAGGTACCCCAATATAATCTTAAAAAAAAAAAAAGACACAGGGTTTTGGAATGGATAAAAAACCAAGACCAATCTATATGCTGCCTACAAGAGACTCATTTTAGACCTAAAGACACCTGTAGATTGAAAGTGAGGGGATGGAGAACCATTTATCATGCTAATGCACATCAAAAGAAAGCCAGAGCAGCCATTCTTATATAAGACAAACTAGATTTTAAAGCAAAAACAAGAAACGAAGAAGGGCACTATATCATAACAAAGGGGTTCATCCAACAGGAAAATCTAACAATTATAAACATTTATGTCCCCAACTTGGGAACCCCCCGCCAATACATAAAACAATAACAAACATAAAGGAACTCATTAGTAATAATACAATAATAACAGGGGACTTTAACACCCCACTTACAGCAGTGGACAGATCATCTAAGCAGAAAAATCAATAAGGAAACAATGGCTTCGAATGACACACTGGACCAGATGGACTTCATTCCATCCTAAAGCAGCAGCATATACATTCTTCTCAAGTGCACATGGGATATTCTCCAGAACAGATCACATACAGGTCACAAATCAGGCCTTAACAAGTACAAAAAGATTGAGATCAGGGGCACCTGGGTGGCTCAGTGGGTTAAGCCTCTGCCTTCAGCTCAGGTCATGATCTCAGGGTCCTGGGATTGAGCCCCGCATCGGGCTTTCTGCTCAGCAGGGAGCCTGCTTCCCCCACTCTCTCTGCCTGCCTCTCTGCCTACTTGTGATCTCTGTCTCTCTGTCAAATAAATACAATCTAAAAATAAATAAATAAATAAAAGATTGAGATCATACCATGATTATTTTCTGACCACAATGCTATAAAACTTGAAGTCAACCACAAGAAAATAATTTGGAAAAACCACAAATACATGGAAGTACATGCTACATGGAACAACATGCTACTAAAGAATGAGTGGGTCAACCAGGAAATTAAAGAAGAAATTTAAAAATACCTGGAAACAAGTGAAAATGAGAACACAATAGTCCAAAACCTTTGGGATGTGGCAAAAGTGGTCATAAGGGTAAAGTACATAGGAATACAGGCCTTTCTCAAGAAGCAGGAAAAGTCTCAAATACACAACATAACCTTATACTCAAAGGAGCTAGAAAAGGAACAGCATATAAAGCTTAAAGCCAGAAGAAGGGAAATAATAAAGATTAGAGCAGAAATAAACAATACAGAAACAAACAAAAAAACAGCAGTATAGGGGCACCCGTGTGGCTCAGTGGGTTAAAGCCTCTGCCTTCGGCTCAGGTCATGATTCCAGGGTCCTGGGATCGAGCCCCACATCAGGCTCTCTGCTCAGCAGGGAGCCTGCTTCCTCCTCTCTCTCTGTCTGCTGCTCTGCCTACTTGTGATCTTTGTCAAATAAATAAACAAATAAAATCTTAAAAAAAAAAAAAAACAGCAGTATAGATCAATGAGACGAGAAGCTTGTTCTTTGAAAGAATCAATGAAATTGATATACTCCTAGCCAGACTTACCAAAAGGAAAAGAGAAAGTACCCAAATAAATAAAATCATGAATGAGAAGAGAGATCACAACCAACACAGAAATGTAAATGATAATAAGAGAATATTATGAAAAAAACACACTCGGCAATCTGGAAGAAATGGATAAATTCCTAGAAACTTACAAACTACCAAAACTGAAACGGAAAGAAATAGAAAATTTGAACAGACCAATAACTAGCAAAGATATTGAATCATTAATCAAAAAGTTCCCAAGAAAGAAAAGTCTAGGGCCAGATGGCTCTCAGGGGAATTCTACCAAACACTTGAGTTAATACATATTCTTCTCAAACTGTTCCAAAAAACAGAAATGGAAGGGAAACTTCCAAACTCAGTCTATGAGGCCAGCATTACCTTGATTCCAAAACCAGATGAAGACATAGGGTTTTGGAATGGAACTAAAAAAAGAGAATTATAGGCCAATGTCCTTGATGACCATGGATATAAATTTCTCAATACAATACTAGCAAATCAAATCCAACAGTATATTAAAAGAATTATTCACCATAATCAAGTAGGATTTATTCCTGGGCCGCAAGTATGGTTCAATATCCACAAATCAGTCAATGTGATACACCACATTAATAAAATAAACGTTAGGAACATTATGATCCTTTCAATAGATGCAGATAAAGCATATGACAAAGTACAGCATCCGTTCTCGATAAAAACCCTCAACAAAGCAGGGATAGAGGGAACATACTTTGATATCATAAAGGCCATACATGAAAGACCCACAGCTAATATCATCAATGGGGAAAAACTGAGAACTTTTTCTCTATGGTCAGAAATAAGACAGGGATGTTCACTCTCAACACTGTTAGCTTAACATGGTAGTAGAAGTCCTAGCCTCAGCAATCAGACAACAAAAAGAAATAAAAGGCATCCAAATCAGCAAGGAAGAAGTCAAATTTCCACTATTCACAGATGACATAATACTCTATGTTGAAAACCCAAAAGACCCCAACAAAAAGTTGCTAGAACTGATACACGAATTCGGTAAAGTTTCAGGACACAAAATCAATGTATAGAAATCTGTTATATTTTTATACATCAATAATGAAGCAGCAGAAAAAGGAATCAAGGAATTAATCCCATTTACTGAACCAAATACCATAAGATACCTAGGAATAAATCAAACCAAAGGGGTGAAAGATCTATACTGTGAAAACTACAGAATGCTTATAAAAGGAATTGAAGATAACACAAAGAAATGGAAGAACATTCCATGCTCATGGACAGGAAGAACAAATAGAGTGCTAAAATATTTATACTACTCAAAGCAATCTACACATTTAATGCAATCCCTATCAAAATACCACCAGTAGTTTTCACAGAGCCAGAGCAAACAATTCTAAAACTTGCATGGAACCACAAAGACTCCGAATAGCCATAGCTATCTTGAGAAAGAAAAAGCAAAGCTGGAGGCATTACAATTCTGGACTTCAAGTTATATTACAAAACTGTAGTCATCAAAGATAGTATGGTACTGGCACAAAAACAGACACATAGATCAATGGAACAGAATAGAAAACCCGGAAACAGACCTTCAACTCTATGGCCAACTAATCTTTGACAAAGCAAAAAAGAATATCTAATGGAAAAAAATACAAAGTCTCTTCAACAAATGATTTTGGAAAACTTGACAGCCACATGCAGAAGAGTGAAAGTGGACCACTTTCTTACACCATATACACAAATAAATTCAACTAGACATGTTCTTAGAGGCAAGGGAAACAAAAGGAAAAATGAACCATTGGGACTTCATCAAGGTAAACATGTTCTGCACAGCAAAAGAAACAATCAACAAAACTAAAAGGCAACCTATGGAATGGGAAAAGATAATACCTGATAAAGAGTATCCAAAATCTATAAAGAAGTTATCAAACTCAACACCCCAAAAAACAAATAATCCAGTTAAGAAATGGCAGAAGACATGAATAGACATTTTTCCAAAGACATTCAGATGGCTAATAGACACATGAAAAGATGCTCAACATCACTCATCATCAGGGAAATACAAATCAAAACCATGAATGTCAGAATGGCTAAAATTAACAACACAGGAAACACAGACGTTGGTGAGGATGTGAAGAAAGGGGAAACCTCTCACACTGTTGGTGGGAATGCAAACAGGTACAGCCACTCTGAAGAACAGTATGGAGGTTCATTAAAAAGTGAAAAATAGGGACACCTGGGTGGCTCAGTTGGTTAAGCAGCTGCCTTCGGCTCAGGTCATGATCCCAGCATCCTGGGTTCGGGTCCCACATCGGGATCCTTGCTCGGCAGGGAGCCTGCTTCTCCCTCTGCCTCTGCCGGCCATTCTGTCTGCCTGTGCTTGCTCTCTCTCCCTCTCTCTCTGACATATAAATAAATAAAATCTTTTAAAAAAAAAAGTTAAAAATAATACACACACACATATATATATATGATATGCACAATGGAATATTATTCAGCCATAAAACGAATGAAATCTTGTCATATGCAATGATGAGGATGGAGGTAGAGTGAACTATGCTAAGCAAAATATTTCAGTCAGAGAAAGACAAATACCATGTAATTTCACTCAGATGTGGAATTTAAGAAACAAAACAGATGAACATAGGGGAAAAAAAAGAGAGAGAGCCAAACCATAGAACAGACTCTTAACTATAGAGAACAAACTGAGGGTTGCTGGAGGGGAGGTGGGTAGGTGGATGGACTAAATGGATGATGGGTATTAAGGAGGGCACTTGTTGCGATGAGCACTGGGTATTATATGTAAGTGATGAATCACTAAATTTTACTCCTGAAACTAATATTATACTATATGTTAACTAACTAGAATTTAAATAAAAACATGAAACAAAACAAAACAAAAAACAGAATCATAGAGTTAGCAGTACAAAGAAGATTAAAGAAACACCCAAGGATTCTTGAGTGTCACTTCTTCATTAAACTGCCAACCCCCATGGCCTCATTTTCATATACAGACAGTTGCACCTTCTCTCCTGTTGCCAAAGCTTACTTTGGTTGTTTTGCTTCATATATACTATGGCTCTTTCCAAAGACTTAGTTCCTAAGACTAAGTCTTATGGTTTTCTATACTAAGCTTCCCCTCCAAAGGAAGGGCAATTCTGTATAATAAGGCTCAAAGAGCAAAGTCAAGTTTAAATTAGTAACTTTAAAATGCAATGGATCTAGATTAGAACACATTCATAGGCAATAAAAGGAGTGTGTGCAAGTTGTCTATCATAGAGTAGATAATTAATACATGCTAGCTGAATTAGTGTAGCCACTATGCCAATTTTCAGTTTTTAATTGGCAGAACTGATACTTCCTGCACACCAGGTTATGAAGAAAAAAGACAGTATAAAGTGAAAAAGCATTTGGTAAATTTACAAGTGCAGTGGGTATGCTGGTGGAATCCATCTATAATGCTGCCTATTCCAAAGACAGTATTTATGGGGCCTGGGAACAGTCAACCTGGATCATCAAATAGAAAGGCTATGTGGAAAATGAGTTTAAAGTCAAAATCCCAGTGTATAGAAGAAAAATAATGTCATCTTCCAGATTGGTTAAAAGCTTTCTGATAAGTTTATTATAGTTAACAAAATACATTAGCATAAACTAATATCTTGAGAAAAATCACATTTGGTAATGAAAACTTCCTTGTCTCTATAGAAAGAAGATCTAAAGCCTGCTATTAAAATATTAAAAACAGGGAGGAACTTTTGGAATGACAGAGTAAGGAGCTCAGTGGAACTTCTCCCCACCAAAACCACATTCTAATTGGTGAACATTATTTTAAAAAACATTATCAAAATCATCACCAATCATCATTAAAAAAAAACAACATATGGTCTCTAGAAATTGTCCTAAGGGCATACAGCAAATGGACAAACATTTAATCAAGAAAATCTACTAAATCTCAGAACAGGCAAGAGTCTGTGGCATTTGACTAAGATATAGTCCATTATCCCCATTCCACCAAAGCTATGTTACAGAAGATCCATCTCAGTCATGTGTAGACAGGGGCTCCCTTTCCCTCCACCTCCTAGTCCTGGGCTAGTTTCATCCTTGAAGGGGCAGGTTGTTAGTGTTTCTCATCTTCTTCAACCTAGAGGTATAGGTCTATTCTGAGCAGGCAACAGAGGAGACTGACCTCTTGGCTCCTCCACCCGGTCCCAGTACATTTGGTGGAAATTCTACTCCAGGCCCAGTAGGTTAAGAATTCTGAGTCCTGATTGCTATCAACCTAGTTTGTTCGTAAGATAGAAGTTCCATGCCAAGAGGAGGAATTCAAGAAGACCAGGGATGCCAATAACCCTTCTATCCAAAATCCAGGTATCACTTTGGGTAAAGTCAGCTCCCACTCCCAAACTCAGGTGTAGCAGTACAAGGATTCTACTGAGGGTAAAAGCTTACCATAAGAACAAAGAGCTCCATATCTCTGTCTGAAGGGACTGACTTTATTTGGAACAGAAAGTACAGAACCTCATACCTAAGAACACTATTGGAAAAAAAAATGGAAATCTCAAGGCAAAACAACTAAGAAGCCCAAAGCCCTAATACAAGCCAAATGGTAGAGAATACAGAAATTTAATACAGAGAACCAGGAATAACCAAGAAAAGCCCTCCTGGAATTACAATGAACCATGAAAGTCAGGAAGGCTGTGTACAAGCACCAGGTTGTATCCACAAAGGAACGATCAGAGCAGGTCATGGGAAAGACTTGGCAACATTTCCTAAACTGCACATGGATGGATCATCACAGGATGGAAGCCTCACTGGCACAAAGGGTTTAAACAACTTCTGAACTCATTGGGTAACTGTCCTTTCTCCACTAAACCTTACTTTCATTTAAAAAAGAAAATCAGTTGCCTATATGTTTGTGGGTCTATTCCTGGACTCTGTTCTGTTCTGATAATCATTTTCTCTATCTTGCTGCGAATCCTACACTGTTTTCATGACTGTAGTTTCACACTGAATCTTTAAATCAGGTAGTGTTAGTGCTCCAAATTTGTTCTTTTTCAAAACTGCTTGGCTATTTGGTCCTTTCAATTTTAATTGGGATGGCATGGTGATCTAGATCATTGCCATCTCAACAATATTGAGTATTCCAACCCATGAATGAGGTATATCTCCTGACTTATTTAGGTCTTAACATTTTTCAGTAATGTTTTCTAGTTTTCAATGTATAGATTTTGCACGTCATTTATGTAAGATTCATGCCCAAGTAGTCCATATTTCTGATATTATTGTAAATAGAACTGCATTTAAATTTCAATTTCTGATTGAATGTTGCCTGTATTTAGAGATACATTATTTTTTGTACATGTATCCTGTATTTGGCAACCTTACTAAACTCTCTTGTATGTTCTAGATTTTTGGACACTCCATCAGATTTTCTAAGTAGGCATTTTATATATAGATAAATATAGACTCACTTCTAGCATACAGATGCCTGTTATTTCTTTTCCATGCCTTCTTTTTCTTGCCTTATTGCACTGATTATCATCTCAAGTACAATGTCAAATAAAGAATGGGCATCATTTGTTCCTGATCTTAGTGAGAAAGTATTCACTCTTTCATTCTCAAGTTTGATATTAGATATAGGTATTTTGTAGATGCCCCTTCTGTCAGGGGTCCATACAACCTCGGGCTCATAGGAGAAAGACTCACAGGACTCAGAAATTGTTCTACTCACGGTTACAGTTTATTATAGTAAAAATATACACAATGAAATAAGCAAAGGGGAAAAAGCGCATAGAGTGACATCCAGAGGAAACCATGTATAAGCTTCCACACATTCCCTCCCAGTGGAGTCACACAGGAAACAATTCTCCTAGCAACCATATGTGACCAGTTCAAAGCAAGGGATGCTCACCTGAGCCTAGGTGTCCAGGGTTTTCACTAGGAGTTAGTCATATAAGTATATGACAGTCACCCTACATGACTGACCTCAGCTGCTGACATTCCAGACCTCCAGAGAGAAAGCAGGTGTTAACCATAAATCACACTGCCAGTGTAAATTATCTGGGGAAAGTGGTATAGTATAGCTCAAGATCTCAGGCATGCAGATACATTCATTAGACAAACTATTCTAAGAGCTTGGTTCTCTGGAGCTAGGGAAAGGACAGTCATTGAAAAAGGCCTTTTTTGAGAAGGTACATGATTTGAGTACCCTAGGTCTACTGAGTTTGCTATTTTCTGCATACCCCTAATCAGGTTGAGCAAGTTTCCTTTTATTCCTAAGTTGCTGAGAGTTTTTATCAGGGATACTGAATTTTGTCAAATGCTTTCCTGCATACATTGAAATGATCATAGGATTTTTCATTTTAGTTTGTTTATATGGTGAATTACATTGATTGCTCTTCAAATTTTAAACCAACATTGCATTTTTAGGATAAACATCATCTGGTAATTATGAATTAACCTTCTTATATGTTAGACTCAATTTGCTAAAATTTTGCTTAAAATGTGTGTATCTATGTAAAAATTTGCTTCATGTGTGTATCTATTTTATCTATGATAAAATATGTGTATCTATAGACGTGGTAACATCTATGATGTTACCAAACATCATCTGGTAATTATGAATTAACCTTCTTATATGTTAGACTCAATTTGCTAAAATTTTGCTTAAAATGTATGTATCTATGTGCCTGGGTGGTTCAGTGGGTTAAGCTTCTGCCTTCAGCTCAGGTCATGATCTCAGGGTCCTGGGACCAAGCCCTGCATTGGGCTCTCTGCTCAGTGGGGAGCATGCTTCCCCCTCTCTCCCTGCCTGCCTCTCTGCCTACTTGTGATCTCTGTCAAATAAATGAATAAAATCTTTAAAAAATATGTGTGTATCTATGTTCATTAGGAAAGGAATATTGGTCCATTGTTTCTTGTAATGTCTTTTGACTGGTTTTGGTAACAGGGTAATGATGGCTTCATAGTATGAGTTGTGAAGTATAAACTTCTCTTCAATTTTCTGAAAGCTTGTGCAGAACTAGTATTGTTTCTTCCTTAAATATTTGTTAGAATTTACAGGGAAATCATCTACACCTGGAGTTTTCTTTGTGGGTAACCCTTTTCCATGTACAAAAACTCTTCAATAGACTTGGGATTATTCGTGTTATTCCTTCTTGAGGGAACTTTGGTAGTCTGTGTCTTAGAATATACCCATTTCATCTAAGTGGTGTTACTGACTGACATTTTTTATAACATTCTCTTATTACCCTTTAATATCTGTAGTGATATTACTTCTCTCATTGTCAATATTGATTATTTGTATTCCTTTTCTCCTGATTTGTCTGGTTAGAGGTTTATCAATCCTATGGATGTTTAAAACAAAACAAAACAAAACAAAAAAAACAGGAAAGAAAGGAAAAGAAAAACAGCTTCTGCTTTCGTCAGTTTCTTGGTTTTCATTTCAGTGATTTCCACTTTAAATTTTATTTCCTTGCCCCTGCTTGAATTTAATTTGCTCCTCTTTTTCTAGTTTCTTAAGGAGGAAGCTATAATCACTAATTTGTGACATTTCACTTCCAATATAGGGATCAAAGTAGCCCTAAATTTCCCTCTAAGTACTGTTACAGCAGCATACCACAAATTTGATACATTGTCTTCACATTTTCTATCTCTTCGGCTAATGGGTTGATGTGGTACTTGCTTACCAAATGCTTGCAGTTTTTACAGGTCTTTCTTTTACTGAATTCTAATTTAATTCCATTTTGATCAGATAACATACTGTACGTGACTTGAATTCTTTTAAATGTACTAAGACTTGTTTTACAGCCTAGAATATGGTCTATCATGTAAAATGTCCCCCACGTAGTTGGGGAAAAAAGTGTATTCACCTGTTGTTAAGTGTAATGTTCTATAAATGTGAATTAGGTCAAGTTGGTTGATAGTATTGTTTGAGTCCTATGTATCCTTGCTCATGTGTACCTACTTATTCTAGCAATTATTTAGAGAGGAGTATTAAAATCTCCAACCATAATGGGATTTGTCCATTTCCCCTTACAGTTCCATTAGTTTTGCTTCATGTATTTTGAAGCTCTATTATAGTCATGTATATAAATGTTTAGGATTGTTACTGATTAACTGAACTTTTTATCATAGGAAATGACATTCTTTATCCCTGATAATATCATTATTTCTGAAATCTAATATACCACTTAAGCTTTCTCCTCTGGTGTCAGTGCCATAGCTCCCCTTCCATTTAGTTTTATCCTATTTGTATCTTCTATTCAAAGTGTGTTTCTTATAGACAACTTAGAATCAGGTCTTACTTTTTACTCTAATCTGGCAATCTGTGTTCCAACTGACATGTCTGCAGCATTTACTTTGGTATGATTATTGATATGGTTAGGTTTAAGTTTATCATCTCTTATTTGCTTTTGTTCCATCTGTTCTTTGTTACCCTTTTCAATCTTCTTTTAGATCAAATACTTTTAGGATTCCATTTTATCTCTGTTGGTGGATTAACTATAACTCTCTGTCTATATACACAATTTTCCTTGCCTTACTTCCCATTCATTCTAAAACTCACCCTAATTTACTTTTTCTAGCTTCTGACCCAATATCTTCCAACACCATCACAAACAAGCAAACAAATAAGAAACAGCACTTGCTAGGACTTCCAATGAGATTCCATGTTGCTAAATCCTATGCTCTTTTATCAGTCCTCATCTTACTTGACTGCTCAGTAACATTCCACAGTTTACCCTTTGTCCTATATTACTCTTTTCTTGATTTCCATGAAATGATACTCTCTAGATTGTCTTGGATTTTTGGCCACAAGTTCTTGATCTCCTTTGTACCTTAATGTCTATGCAGCCTGTAACTTTTCAGTTCTGTGGGCTCATTCCTGGCCCCTTTTCTTGTCTTTTTCAGATTCTTCGAAACATGGTCCTCAAGAATTATGATGTAAAGTTCACAGGCATTTTCGAGGGGAAATTAAAGAAATTTGTTCAGATATATCTTGAAAAGTTGAAATATAAGAGAAATGATTTTTATGAAAACTTTAATTTCCTTAAAGTTACCAACTCACTATGTCATTATGTTCAGTCTGTGTTGATCAGTTCATATCAGCTAGTGTTCGGCAAATATGGCAGTGTAAAACCAAGAAAACTTTCACATCATTTTCAAACAAAGCCTCAAATCAATTCGTTTGTTGATTATTAACTAAAGAGGCACTCCTCAGCTAAAACAGGTAAAGATCTAGATATCGCTGAGAAACTGTCAGTCCAAATTTAATGCCCAACTTAATTGTGAAAAAAAAAAAAGCTACTGACAAAATTTCTTTATTAAATGACTCAATTGGAAGTCACATACTATCAATGGCACGTTATGAGAAAATTATCACATGAGTGTGTCAGCATTTACTTTGTTTTAAAAGTTAACTACTTGTGGAGAAACAAATCAGTTTTTATAGCATATATACTCTGTAATGAGGCAGAAGTACTCAACAAATTTTTGTTCTGTGTATCAGTGAAAACTCACACCACAAGGGAAGCCAGTTTTCATTTAGATGATGATGCTTCTGTGAGCTGTGACATGGGCTGGAAAAGGGGCAACCCACTCAAAACTGACAGACCACAAGCTACACAAACAGCAAGAAAAGGTGTTTTAAACCCCTGTAACAATTACAAGTAAACAGTATGTCTCCTGATCATAACTGAGTGCTGAAGGAAATAATAAAAATTAAGTATCAGCAAATCTCAACAACTCAGTATGTGCTCTCAAATGTGTGGAAAGAAATGGCAGTGTTTGCAAAATCACCCGTCGTCTACTTGAGTGTCAAGGAAAAAAAGTGCTGACAAGAGTTTCCAAAAGGACAGATCGGATAAAAATATTTCTTTATGATGCTGATAACACTAATAGCCATTCTTGATTTCCAGAGGCCTGCTTAAGTATATAGCTAAAATATACTCAGCATCTGAAATAACCTAAAACTACTATTTCAAGGCCAAAATTCCCAATTTTTAATGAGGAGGAGAAAAGATAACCAGATTTTCCAGTCACGAAACTATGCTACAAATGGTTCGATTGCTAGGGTGTGATTCCTTCCCAGAATCTGATGGCTTTCTTCACTCATCAGAGAGTGAGACTTATTTTATTATTGCCGATATATAAAGAACCCATCCAAATGTTACAACAAAACATGAACAGATACTTTCCAGAGACTGAAGTAATCAAAGAATGACTAAGAATGCACTTGCTCCTATCTTCCAAATGTTCAGCCTGGTTGAAACATTTGCTCCTACAGTTACTTAATCTTTTAAGTGTGTCAATTTGGCAACTGATTGAACACTAGGAATAGCCTTCAGGGAGAAATCTTCTCATACTTTCTCAGTATGTGTTTGATCTTGGCATTCTAAAACATCTGACAGAGCCAGCAAACACCAGTTGCAAATCTTGACAATCTATAATTATAACATGGAATTTCCTAATTTAGTAGAAATACAGGGGGAAAAAAAAATCAGGGATGGCTGGGTGGCTCAGTGGGTTAAGCATCTGCCTTCAGCTCAGGTCATGATCCCAGGGTCTTGGGACTGAGCCCCACATCAGGCTCCTTGCTTAGTGGGGAACTTGCTTCTCCCTCTTCTTCTGCCTGCCGCTCCCCCTGCTTGTGCATGTGCGCGCTCGTTCTCTCTCTCTCTGTTAAATAAATAAATATGTAACCTTAAAAAAAAAAATTAGTGTCTGGATCCAACCTACAGCTCAAGCTATCTGTCAACAAGTTAAATACATACTTTGTATGAGGCTGCAAAAATATCTTTTTCAATAAATGAAAACATTAATTTTTTAAATACTACTTTCTTGTTTAAGATTGGTGATCTGCATGGGTGCTGAAAAGTTTGAGAAACACCATCCTAGGGGTCTCATATACTCCATGATTTTAAAAGCCATCCACACAGACTAAGGCCAAAACTGCCACTTCTAGCCCGGTCTCCAGACCCACATATCCAATTGCCTCATTGACTTTATTGCTTGAATGCTTCACAGGCACATTAAACCTATAGCAGGCCCAGAGCCAAATCTTGATCTCGGCCATATCTGCCCCTTTCCCAATCTCCCCATCTCAGTGAAAATACTTCATTCCTCCCAGCAGCCCATGCCAGAAACCTAGCACCCTTCATCCACAGTGCTGCCTGAACTCCTCCACCTCGGAGTCTCTCTCCCCGCCAACACCGATTTAGTCCAGATCACCTTCATGTTCCCCAGGGACCACACCGCAGCTCCCTAAGTGGTCTTAAAACAGCCTTTCCGACGGCCCTCTGTTTTAGCTTTCGATCGCTGCTGGAACAAATTACCACAAACTTAGAGGCTTAAAACACCACAAATGTATTATCTTACCCCTCTGTTGGAGTCTGACATGGAACTCACTAGGCTGTAAGGGGGAGTGTTTTGTTGGCCTTCCCAGGTTTTAAAAGCTACCCACATTTCTTGCCTTGTGGCCTCTCACCTAATCTCCAAAGCCAGCGCTGCTGACAATTCTTCCACAACAACATCTTTCTCTGACTCACTTCTTTCGTCCCCTTCTTCCGCTTTTAAAAATACTTGTGATTACACTGGACCCACCTAGAAAATCCGTAAGTAATCAATCTCCCAATCACAACATCAGCTGATTAGTGATCTTAATCCTCCTCTGCTATGTAACCTAACATAGTCACAGTTTCTGGGGCTTACAGTGTGGGTATCTTTGGGAGGCCATCACTCCGCACTTCCTAATACATAACTCATTTTCTGCGCAGCAGCCAGAATGGTCTTTTTTAAAAAACACAGATATGTTCCTTCCCCTTCCTATATAAAATCCTCCAATGGCTTCCCACACTTCTGAGGATGAAGTTCAAAATCCTAAACACGTGTGACACAGCCATGCTCCGCTAGTTCCTGCATACCTCCTGGCCTCCTCTCCTGGTTCCCTGGGTTCCAGCCACACGTGGCTTCTCTGCCTCAAACACCAAGCTCCTTTCTGCCTCAGGGTCTCTGCTCATGCTGTTTCTGCTGTCTAAATAGCCCTCCTTGACTCCCGTCCAACCTTTATCTGGCTAACTCTTGCTCAATTCTTCAGATCGCTCTAAAAGTGGCTTGAATTCAGAGAGCGGACACACCTGATATCCCCATCTAATATTAACTCCCCCTATTATACATTGTCATTGTTCTCTTTTTCTTTCAGAGGTTTTGCTGCAAGCGCAGTAAAATATTATTTGTGTAATTACTGGCTTAATGTCCGCCTCCCTGCACCAGACTGCAGCCCTTAAGGGCTGGGAGCTGGTCTGTTCCATTCACCACTGTAAACACTGAGGCTTAGAACTGACCAGCTTATGGTAAGTGCTCAATAAATAGACTGGTGCTATCAGGATCTCAAAAGCAGATCCAACTCTTAGAAGGTGAGTTGTATAAGCCACAGACCTCAATACTCTGCATATTTTAGACTAGTGGGTCATACTCAGCATTTTACTCACTCCATCCTTCAAACCTGTTATGAAAGTCTGCCTCCGGCCTGTATCACAAACTCTGAAACTCCAGAAACCATTAGACTCATTGCCTTGGCCTTGGGCTGCATCTGCATCCCTGGGGAGGCCACATCATTTCCCTACTGCTACTTGTACACTGCACCACTAGAAAAAAGTCCTAAAAACATGGGAGCTGGTGTCACAAAAAAGTCGTGATTTTCTGCTGCTCAAGCATCCTTCTTTTCCTCTGACTTCCTGTGTCTTTCCCCACAGGCCCTTCTCTACCACTTAAGTCCCCATATCCTAAGTCAGACTGGAGAGAGTACGTGCTCTGGAGCCCAAAAGTTCTAGATTTAAAACCCGGTTCTCTCCTTATTCGGAAAGGTCACCAAACTTTTACTTAGCATCCTCCTTGAAAAAGGGAGGATAATAATTTATTAATTCCTACCTTACACAGGTATCAGATAACCTCAGTGTGGGCATGCTTTGTTGAGCACCGCCTCAGCCACCAAACAGTGGCACATCACACTACTCACAAGCTGAACTCAATTCACTACTGGGATGATTAGAAAGAACGCCAAGACACAGGTATCAGGATATGAACCCATGACTATACGTGGATCTAAGAACACAGCTTCACAGACACTATGCCTGCTGTAGAACTTTCATTTCCAGGAACAAATTCTACCTCCACTCTCCCCCAAGCCTAAGGGATGCTGCCTGACTCAGAAGAGATAACACAGATCTTAGTTACCAACACCCAAAAGCCCTCCATCCTCATTCTCTGAAAATGCCCATACTGACATTTGAGATTCATCAGATATGCCCTTTTTCCATTTCGCTCCTTCATCCAAACTGTACTTGCCATTCTCTTTCACCTCTGGGGTCTGTGGTCATTTTGCTCCTTTGTCCTTCCCTAAGGACCACTTCTATAACTCCGACACCTAGTTCAAATGTAACTTAGGTTAGAAAACCTTCCTAGTCCCCCAAGATCCTCTGGTATCGCTTCCACTCCCCCAACTATGCTGCAAGGCCCCTGAGAGGCAGGCTCTGACTTGATCCATATTTGTAATGTCCCTCCCTAGTGTCTAGAATGTTTTATATGTGATAGATACTTAGTAAACACTTGTTGAGTGGGAAAAATGAATCAGTGATTGGTTTCTCTGGTAGTACAGTTTTGACATGCCAACTGTGAACTGTCAGACAACCAGGAGAGGTATCCATCAGCGGGCTCAGGAATAGGGTCAGGACTGGAAAGATACATATGGCAGACATATACACTACAGTAATACCTGAAGCCTTGGAGCTCACCAAAAAAAAAAAAAGTCTGAGAACAAACAAAGGTGAACAGTAGAATATTTCAGGGATAGAAATTAGTGCAATTAAGATTACGATTCAAAGGTAAATCATAAAAAGAAGAAATCCAAAGCAGTACAGTCCCGGGGCAGGGGGAGGGGGGCGGTCCTGAGGAACACTTCGAGTGCATTCATGTTGCAGAAAGAGGCTGGAGGCATGAAAGTCACTACAGATGTGTTGATTCAAAAGTTCTCGTTGACCTCCTAGCAAGTAAAGGTGTTAGGGGCAGAGGTGGGGCTGGAGGATAGAGATGTGAATAAGAATGACAAAAAGTGTAAGACTATTCTTTCAAGAAGCTTGACAGAAAAAGGAGAGGTAAGAATCATAGTGCCAAGTGAGTCTGGAAGCAGCTGTGAATATAAAAATCACAAAGACAAAGATGGCTCAGCAGGCAAAGCACTGCAGCAATACACACACATTATCACCCTGTCACCCAGCAACAGCAGGCAGTAAAACAGGACACAGGCACTCATGTAATTATGCTGCACACTCACCTGCATGATCCGGAGAAAACTGTTCTCCCCTCCCTCAGCTAACTCCTCAGATTCTTTTAATAAGATGAGTTCGCGTGTGGCAAGGAAGTATGGAAGAGTTCATCACGGGAAGTAAGGTCTTAATACTGTAATGCATGGCCTTGTAATCTTACAGATGTTCGTCACGTTTTCAGTTTCCTTCATCAGTGCGAGAAAAGGAAACTGAAACTCCCTCATACGTAATAGTTATTATTTACTCCAATCGCAGCAAAGAAGAATAAGATGATGACACAAGAGGGCAGAGAGAGGCAGGATAAAGGCACGGTACACACAGTCAAAGCAGTTATCACTGCTTTGATGACTTTCACACCCCTTTGATTCCTTTCTCCAGACTATGCCACTTTTCTAAGCTGGGGGACATTAGTCAAGGGCTACCTCCCCCAGGTGGGTGGCAAACTGCCAAGAGCTCATATCAGAACTGAGTGTGCCTGCTGCTTCTGTCAATCAGATCTGCCTTGGCAGGGACATTATGCTTTATTTACCTCAAGCTGCCTGGTCAGTGAAAAGCTTGAGTAGATATCACTGACCTCATGACTGTGTGGAAAGATAAAATAAAATTTTGTACTGAGACAAAATTTATAACTCCTTGGTTATCCTGTTTTAGGTTTTTCCCCCAAGGAAATGTTGCAAGCTCAGTGCTCATTTTCCACACTCAAACCATGTCATGGAGAGGTAATTCTGAGAATTACCATGGCCAGCATCAGTGTAACATTTTCTCAAAGCCACCTGTGAGAAGAATACAGTATCATACAGAAGGTATATTCGCAATAGGAGGTCTATCTGCAGCTCATGTGTAGTACATTAAGGCCATAGACGCTATCAAAATATACAGGGAGAAACTAGGCAGAAGTCCTCAATTAACTCGGTTCACAGTGGTCTTGCTTCACAAAGTAGAATTTATTAGTATCTCATTCAATGGTAAGAAATGGCAAATAGTAATTTCAATTGATGGGTAATGCAAAAGTCATCTGCATTTATCTTCAGGATACGTTGTAGTTTTGTTTTGTTTTTCATTCCTAGTATGTTTGGCTTACAGTAACATTAATTCTAATTCCATGAGCACAGCTGGACAAACTGTCCAGATGCCGCTTCTATTAAAAGCGAAAAGTTCCAGATTACTAGATTACTAACAGATTACTAGAGAGAAACACACACAGAATGTTGACTGTATTTTAAAAACTAAACTGCCCTTTTTGACGGAATTAATATGCTCATAGGAAGGTAACCAGTATCAGTAAGAAAACACAGTCGCATTAAGACATAGCAGGGTGGGGGGCGCCTGGGTGGCTCAGTGGGTTAAAGCCTCTGCCTTCTGCTCAGGTCATGATCCCAGGGTCCTGGGATTGAGCCCGGTGTTGGGCTCTCTGCTCTGCGGGGAGCCTGCTTCCCCCTCTCTCTCTGCCTGCCTCTCTGCCTACTTGTGATCTCTGTCTGTCAAATAAATAAATAAAATCTTTAAAAAAAAAAAAAGACACAGTAGGGTAGCACAATAGGGTTGAAAGAAGAATGTGGGATTATATGTGGAAGGTTCGTCTATTAACAAAGGTCAGTGTGCTCTAGTGAAATCTAGCAAAATCATTAGGGTGATGTCAGAAGAAACAGCATTCCTCACAAAGAAATGAGATAATGCTATATAACAAACCAAATTTATAAGACATTCACTAATGTCTTTATAATCCTACCAACATACAAATGATCCAACAGTGATTGCTAATGTCTATGTGATGGAGGAGGGATAATGAACAGCAGGAGAAAAGGACTCCCTCTAGCACTAATCCAGTCACTTTTGCTAACTCAACGAATATTTACTGAGTGCCTATGAAATGCCAAAATAAGGTACCAAAATAAACAAAATGGACAAAAATCCCTGCCCACAGGGAGCTTACAATATAGTGAAGAATTTCAAACATGCGACTTTGAGCAAGACATACTTAGGCGACTAAAAAATTTGTTATGGAGAAACCAAGACGAAAGGGAGTGTTAATAAAAATTGAGGACACACTGGCCAGATGCGCGCTCGCACACACATGGACGCGTACAATGATAGAAAATGAAGACTGTTGACAGACAGCGAAAGTAAATACCAAAGCAGAGAGCACATTCTCATTAATTCCGCACTATTTCTGCTAAAATCAAATACCAGCGATTACTTTCCTGTGATGCGGCCTGATATCGCAGGGTTACATGTATGAACCAAAAAGAAAAAAAAGATCTTAGAGGAGGACCAGTTACAGGAAGGACTGGGACGCGACCACAATGTGCAAGCAACGAGCGCAGACCAAGAGACCAGTTTCCACTGGGTAAAAACTTAAAAATATAACAGAATGAACTTATCAACACTCCAACTCATCTGGAAACAGAGTCCAGAAATGGGAAAAACAAAACAAAACAAAACAAAACACAAGTACTGATTACAGCCAAAGCGTACTGCGAGCATGAAAACCGGGTTGTACGTGAATCTGGGCAGTGACCTCGGCACACGGGGTAGCTTCACACATTCAGCCCGACCGTTTCGCTGAAACGGGATTCCGCCGTTTCCCAAGTCAGCTCCTAAGGTGTACACCGGCCATGTTACTAGGCGATTTCAACTCTAACAAGAGATGAATGGAATACTCTGGGCAAACGGATTCCACTCTTGCGACAGCTGCACACTGAAGGAACGTATAAAAACAAAGCAGACGAAAATACACGCAGACGCAATGCCAACAGGGGAGTCAAACAAGGAGGAGCGAGACAAGACTCGCAGTTGAAAAGTTCCAGGTCATCTGTTCCGTCCACTGGAAAAAAAAAAAATCTAAGAACTTCACCCTCTACAGGCTTAGAACATACACTCGGTCCCCCCAACTTTGAAACGACCGCCCCCCAAGAAGGGAAAAGGGGCAGGGATGGCTCCTCTTAGGCCCACTCGAGACACGGGGGGCGAATCGCCTCGCTTTAGGTGGATGGGACTGGCAGGTACACCTGGGGCACGGGCAGAGGAACCGGTCCCCAGCCCCGGAACTTCGATGAGGAAGCAAAACACAAAGTTTAAAAAAGACGGTGAACGGGGGCGGGGGGCCGAGGCGTAGAAACCACAGCAAGTCAAATCAATAACTGTAACAGAAAGCGATAATGCGTTGGAGAACCCACCGAGCCATCTCCACCGCTCAAAAGCCAGAGACTACAGAAGCCGCAAGGGCCAGGATCTTCGGGGCCCCGGAACTCAACACCCAGCACGAAGCGGGTGAGGGGGAGCAGTTCCCGGGAACCCCCTCCCGCCCCTCTCTCCTCAACCCCGCCCATTGGGTCCGCCCCGTCCCGCCCGGCTACTCACCGGATTCGCTTCCCACATAACGGTGGCGAAATCGAGCGGAGAGAGCCTGGGGGAAGGGGCTAGCCGCGGGGCCGGGGTGCTGGGTTTTTTCCGAGGGTCCCCGGGAGCGTAGGGATGGAGAGGCAACCTTTATGTAGGCCTTCCTTCTACCCCGCCCTGTCACAAGCCAGCGTCTTCGGACCACCGACCCTCCCGACTTCCGCCCGAAGCTGGCCAACCAGCGCTGGCCCCGCCCCGCCCCGGAAGCTCGTCCCGCCCCCGCCGCTCCCTTCCGGGCTGGTGGGCGGGCCCTAGTGGGCGGGGCTTGTGGGTATCTTGATGGCAAGGGAGTTTAAAGGGCTTCTCCTCCGCTCTACCCTTCCAGTGCTCAGTCCCCACCGCAACGTACCCGGCGACTGGTCCTCAAGCGGCGGCTGGTTGTATTTCATCCGGTGTTTATTAATCACTGTATAGTGAGTGTAGCGGCCAAGAGTCAGGCCTGGGAATTAATTCCAGCGGGGCCAATGGCTTTTGGGACAAACTTGACTATTTTCCAATTTCCTCATCTTCAGAAAGGAGGGAATAATAGCATCTACCTAAGGGTGTACTGAGATCATTTAAAATACCAACCACAGTATTTAGCATGCAGTAAGGGCGCAATAAGCGACAGTTATTTCCCAGACACCGTGGTAGGCTCTGGAACCCTAGATCCATACACAGTCCAGGCCCACACGGAGCTTAGAGTTCAGGGGGAAAACAAAAAACTAAAACTCGGTAATTTGATAAATAAAGAAGTGCAGTATGGTTTGTAGGTAGTATGGAAAGTACAGGGTTCAATGAGAGCATGCTTACCTAGGCTAGGGTGTCTGCTTTCCCGCCGCCCCCCTACAGAGTCTAAGCTAAGACCTCAAGGGTGTGCTATTGAATTTACCTGGATAAAGAGCTCTAAGAAATGGGGAGACTCTTCCAGGGGGAAAAAAAAAAAAAGAATCTACCCAGGCAAAAGGAAAAAGAAACACTTTGTCATATATCCTTCTGGGCTTTTCCATAGCTCCACACATTTAAAAAAAAAAATGTTAAAGAAAACCTACAGATTTAAAATATGATTCTTGGGGCACCTGGGTGGCTCAGATTGTTAAGTGTCTGCCTTTTGCTGGGGTCATGATCCCAGGGTGGTGGGATTGAGCCCTGCATAGGGCTCTCTGCCTGCTTGGTGGGGGACCTGCTTCTCCGTCTCCTACTGCTCCCCCTGCTGTGCTCTCTCACTCTCTCTGTCAAATAAATAAATAAAATATTTAAAAAACAAAAACAACGTGACTCTTTTACTTACTATCCTGTGGATAGCCTTTACTCCAATATATGTAAATCTATTTCATCATTTTGAAGTACACTCATCACAGTCCAAGGTTTGTATGTATAGCTTGCACACACACTTGAAATAATCCATTGTGACAGACATTTAAGTGGTTTTCAAGATTTTACTACTCAAGAAAGTGCAGCAAAAAACTTTATTGTATAGACGTTTCTGTGCATTTGTCCATTTACCTCATCGGAATTAGTTCTTTAATTCCAATTAGGAATTGGAAGCGTCTGGGTGGCTCAGTTGGGTAAACTTCTGGCTCTTGATTTCAGTGCAGGTCATGGTCTCAGCGTCCTGAGATCAAGCCCCACCTCCCCCTCTTGCTCATGCACAAACTCGCATTCTCTCTCTGTCTTAATGAATAAATAAATAAATAGGAATCATTTAATAGGAGATTATAGAAATCTCAAATTTTGATATATTTTGCCAAACTATATACTCAAGAAAAATGTGTAAACTTGAAATCTCTAATTTTTTCTTGTAAATGGATTGAGAGGTTTCTTCACCCTTTTTTTCCCACTTTACTTTTTGCAAATGGTTAACCAGTTGCCCAGTATCACTTATCGAATAATCTGTTCTTTCCCAACTACTCTGAAGTGGCACCATTAATCACAAACTAAACGTATGTGTGTGTGTATATCTGTTTCTGAACACTCTGGTCTCTTCTATCAGCTATCTGCTTATTTCTGTGCTATGTCACACTTACTTTTAAAATTTTTTTATTATGTTCAGTTAGCCATCATATAGAACATTATTAGTTTTTTATGTAGTGTTCAACGATTAATTAGTTGCATGTCACACCCAGTGCACATCACCACATGTGCCCTCCTCAATACCCATCACCCGGCTACCCAGTCCCCTACACTCCTCCCCTTTGAAACCCTTAGTTTGTTTCCCCGGAGTCTATAGTTTCTCATGGTTTGTGATATGTCACACTTCTATCATTGTAGCTTCGTAATATACTTGCTATTTCATAAAGCAACTTCTCTCCTAATTCTCTTCTTCCAAATTTTCAAATTCAGGAGTCTGTCCATTCGGGAATACATCTCTTCATGTATTTAGGTATTTTAAATTTCAAAGACATAAAAATCTCTTTGCAAAGATTTGCACAATTTTTGTGAAGTTTGTTCTTAGAGATTTTATGGTTTTTTTTGCTATTATTGCAAATGAGATATTTTTCATTACTGTAAATTAGGAAAACTTCGTTTTTATTTATTATTTATTTATCTTGTATCTTAACACACTGAAAATGTCTTATTAGTTCTAATGATTTGCCAGCTGATCTCTCTGAATTTCTATGTCAACAATCATATTGCCTATAATGCAGTTTTCTCTCTTTCTGTTGGATTGGCCAAAACCTCAGAAAACTTTTGAAAAATATAGGACAAGATCATGGGCATTCAGTCTATAATGTAGCAAGACAAGCATTTGCCCCTAGTTGATTCTTGATTTCCTTTAAATACGTTATTATTTCGGGGTGACTGGCTGGCTCAGTTGGTGGAGCATGTGACTTTTGATCTCAGGGTTGTGGGTTTGAGCCCCACATTGGGTATATGTTACTTAAAAATAAAATCTTAAAAAAATACACTGTCATCTTTTCTATTACTAATTTACCATGCAATTTTAATTAGGAAAGGAGGTTAAATTTTATTAACTGTCTCTTAAGGTCTATTACCATATTCACTTTTTACTCTGACTTATTAATATAATGAACTATAGTAGATTTCTAATGTCCAATCCACCCTTACATTCTTGAAATAAACTCAGCTTTATCATCTATTCATTATTCTTTGAATACACTGCCAGATTCAATTTGTTAATCTTTTATTTAGGATTAAATAAAATTTGTCCATGGTTACTAGGGATTTTTTTGTGTCTGCGTTTAACAAATTTTGTTAAGTGAATAGCAGCAGGTTAAGTTATTTAGTTCTTCTTCAAAGATGGGGATTTTTACAAAGCAAGTTTAACCGGAAAGATTAGGACCAAGTCCTCAAATTTTCAGGGGGTTGGGACTACCCATCATTTTCTTGAAGTCTTGGGGTTGCCTGGGCTGGTGGTCAGAGAATGGAATGGAGAAAACACAACGGGTTTGAATATACATCAGCTCTTAAAATATAAACTGCTATATCTCAAGGTAATGTGAAGGGAACATATTTCATAAACTGAAAATAGCTGCGCAAATTTTAGTATTAACTTTTTCCTTATCATGCCTGAGTTATGACCACTGAGAGAGCAAGAGTGGGAAGGAACCTTGATGATCATTTAGTCCTGGGGTCGTAAACTCATATCTAAAGCACACACAAGAGTATTGAAATTGTTTTGGTAAGTGACTGCCATCTTCAAAACTGGGAAATTTCACATGAAATACTGTGGCTCTTCAGCTCCCCTTAGTCACAGTATTTTCACCTATGCCAACAACTGGCCAAAGTCTCGTTGACCCCTTCCCACTAGGAATGGCCTCTCAGGGTTGCCTCAGTGGCCAAGCCAGTATCTCTCATCCTTAAATTGTCTCCTGGGGCCCTCTGTGTATTTGGAATTGTACTGATAATCCACTTCTTATTTTGCTGAGGAAACCCCTTGGATCTGGGACTTTATAAAATATCCTCATAGAAAACAACTGGACTGTACTCTCCAATACCTCTCTCAAGGGTGGGCTCAATCACTCACAGCGGGCTCAGCCTCTCATAGTCTTTCAACAGATGACTCTCTGCCTGAAATTTTCCCTGTCACACCAAGTCCAGCATTGGGAATGCTCCCTTCTGCATCACAGCTCTGGGCACAGAGCCACGGCAGTAGAAACTATGCACACTGACCACGGTCACCGGTTTTCTCAGGAAGACCAAACAAACGGAAGACAATTTACTTTATCTCTTGTGTTTTCTCTGTGTGTTCTGGGTGGAGCTGTCTAGAGCCAGGCTAACCCCAGCCCAAGGATTCTGAGCGATTGCAGTCCCCCTTCCACCTGGTTGAGTTTATTAGCTCTTTGAATGCCAGGAGAGGACGGAGGAAATGCCTGAGGGGAAAGGAGGGAGGAGAAGAAAAGGAGCAGTGGAGACCTATCACTGGAAAGCACGAAAATAATCAGAAAACCAGTAGCTGAGCGGCCAAGCAAATTTGTGCAAACCAGATCAATCTTACCTACACACAATAGGAAGAGAAAGGAAAATCGAGCAGGTGGTGAGAGGCAAGATATGGCATCGCTTATCGTTTTAATGTAATTTTCTCTAGCTGTTTTTATTATTAAAAGCCACATTTAGGGCCAGAAATAGGGGAGTCCTAGAAATGCATATGGAAGGCAAGCTTGGATTTGACAGAAAGGAGGAGCCAGGAGACCGGAAGAAGGCGCAAAAGGAGAGCCGAGGGGCCACAAGAGGGTACAGGGAGTGAAGGAGAAAAAAGCTGCATTTGTGCCCATCGGCCTTGAATATAAAGACCCAGCCTCGGTCTGAAAAAGAGCCAACAATGAGGCAGCCCCAGAATCAGCCCTGCTGTTGAAGTCTGACGCGTTAACAACCCCAGCAGGAATTAAGAGGTAAAATAAGCAGATGAAACATTTGCTGAAGCCGAGATAAGCATTCCTGGGAAGGAATTTTTCAAAAAATCAAAATGAATCCTGTAAATCTTCCTAATTAGGAAACACGACCAGAAATTAAATTCAACCGAAAAAAAAAAAAAAATGAAGTGCTAAAGA
This sequence comes from Enhydra lutris kenyoni, assembly GCF_002288905.1. Lineage (NCBI taxonomy): Eukaryota > Metazoa > Chordata > Mammalia > Carnivora > Mustelidae > Enhydra > Enhydra lutris. The sequence goes on from NW_019154153.1 coordinate 4,933,379, forward strand.
ACTCACCCACTAAATGGCCAGGCTCTATTGAAAATACCACTGATTATTAGTTTTAGCTGCTCAGGGAAATTATCTAAGACACAATGATGGGCATCAACATGCAGCTCACAGCAGCAGTCAAAAGCAGCAGCTGAGGCGTGTGGCCGTCCTAATTAGAGGATGGAGAGTCTGAAAAGGCTCTGGAGCTGTGACATTCCTGGCTGGGGCTTTCCTTCCAGGAATGCCGCATTAGGGGTTTGGTCATCGCATTGTAAAGAAGGACTTAATAGGACTGATCCGGAAAGGGGCAACAGAAATGACTTAGAAAACGAGTGTGAGAAGCTTTGACGTTAAAAGCAGAAAGCAGGAAAACACCTCCATAAGAAATAATTTTTAAAAAATCAGGAGAGAGGGAGGCAAGGAAAAGCCTTCGGTGGTGGAAAGAACGAGCCGGAGGGTGTCCTGCCTGCATGAGGTCATTCCAGGCATGTGGGGCTGACGCCTGTTCCTAATGAGCAGGGAGGTCAAGAAATTACAACAGATTATCTAATATGAATTGCTCTTCAATTCTTCATTCAACAAATATTTACCAACCTCCCTCCACGTCCCAGGCACTGTCTCTAGCCTTTTAAGATACGTCAGTGAGCAAAATAGAGAAAAATCCCTGCCCATGTGGAATTTACATGTCGGGGGAGTGGGGAGATAGGGACAGGCAGGGCTCAGCCTGGGGCTGTGGGGAAACCCATAATGTAATGTAATTAGTAAGTACATTATATGGTATGGTATAGGGTGATGAGAACCACAGAAAAAAGGAACCTAGATCAAGGTAAGGGATATCGAGGGTCATCAGAATGATCCTCCTTGAGCAAGTAACATTTGAGGACAAGTCTGGAAGAGGGAAGGGAGTAAGTGTGAGAGAGGATATCTGGGCAAAGAGCATTCCATACAGAGGGAACAGGGTGCAAGTTTCCTAAGGAGTGTGTGTGTGAGTGTGTGTGGGTGAGTGGGGAGCAGAGAAGACGTGCGGATTGAACAGGGCCTGGTATAAAAATCAGCAAATACTTACATGGCGCAAAGTATGTGTCTGACATTGTTATAAGCTCTTTATGTATATTAACAAATAGAATGCTCGCAACAAACTATAAAGTAGGTTACCCCTTTTTATATGTAAGGGAACTGAGGCTCAGAGAGATCAGTTACCTTGGCCCAAGACCAAACATTCAAACCTAGGTAGGTGCCTGGATTTAGGGCCTGCACCTCTTATTCCACTACTCTATGCCATTTCTCAGTGTGGTTTCAACCCATCTACCTCTGATACCAGTCCCAATTACCTAATCGCAGTTGGAATTCAAGTACTCTCCCAGGATACCTTTACGTTCTTCTTTATAAAAAAAAAAAGAAAGAAAGAAAAGAAAGCAGCATAGTTCCTTCCTTGATCTCCTATATCCCTTTCCCTGACCCCTTGCTCCCTTCCCCCACCAACTCAAGGACTGTTCTTTTCTGCAAGTTCACCACAAAGTCCATGGCTTTTGCCCAGCAAATCAGGTCTCTGGATAGAGCTTTGGATCAGTGTGGGAGGGGGAGTTGGGGAGCTTAAGAGGGGTGTTTCTGTAAATTAATAATGCCCTACAGATCCCTAGGAGGCAGGACAGCATGTACACTGCATTTAAAAACGAGATATTGTCTTTCCTTCCACTTTAAAAGGCACTGTGTGGGGCAGGTATGTTTGTAACATACTGACCACTAGCTGTTCTCAGGCTTTCTCTCAAGATACAGCGACTTTATACTAAGAACCATTGAATTATGCACTTTATTTTTTTAAGATTTTATTTACTTATTTGAGAGAGCATGAGAGAGAGAGGGCAAGCAGAGAGACAGGGAGAAGCAGAGAGAGAAGGCTCCCCAGAGTAAGGCTCGATCCCAGGACTCCAGGATCATGACCCAAGCCAAAAGCAGAAGCTTAACAGACTGCGCCACCCAGGCGCCCTGAATTATGCACTTTAAATGGAGGCATTGTATGGTATATGAACTAGGTCTCAAAAAAGCTGTTAAAACATTCATTATTTAAAAATATAGGATCTCGGCTTTCACATACTTTGTGAGCCCTCCTCTGTCTCCCTTCACATAGCTTCAGGGTCCCAGAACCACACTCGGAAAGATGTCCACCATTCCTAAACCCCAAGCACTCAACCCAAAGTTAAACTTAGTTTGATTCCAAGGTTTATGCCATTATGCTGAGGAATAAAGGGCTCTTTCCAATTACACCTTCAGTATCAGTTTTCCTTATTAGAAAAAGTAATTTTAACATGTGTATGTTGAAACAGACATATATTATGGAGTAGAAGGCAAAATGCGCATACGTGAGAAGACAATATTCACACACTGTTTGAAGCAGTTTCTTGCTTGTGGCTGACTGTTTCCAGCTGAGATGGGGAGGCACATGCATGCGCCCCCCCACCACCCCATTATGGGAGAGAAGATCAAAATGCCATGTTCAAGTCCAGAACAGTCACGAGACTCGGGCTAATCCAAACTCTGGTCCTAAAGAGTTGGGTGATACTAAACAAGTCAAATCCCATTTGGGGGCTTCAATTTCACATCTAAAACATGAGATAATTGGACCAGGTGATCTCCAGTGTTGCTGCCAGATCTCACAGTCCATGAATGGTGTCATAGTGAGACAAATCAGATGCTGGGCTAAGGGATGTCAGCACCATGATGCCCAGACACACAGGAAGCAAAAGGTCAACTCTCTGCCTTTGGGGGACTTTTCATTTACTGGAGAAAACTAAAAAGAGAGCCAGATATGAGACTTGACAAATATATAAAGTAAATGCACAAACCATCCAAAGAATGCAAGAGACAGGAAGCAACTGAGAATGACGATCGGCTCTCGGGTCCAGATCGGCTTGCTTTGAATCACCTGTGCCACTGAAGAAACAAGAAGGCTCTCACTCTGCCCAACCATGGGCCCTCTGGGACAGGTAACCCTGGCGCAAAGGCACTCCTTGTAGATCTTGTGGATGACCTCACCTCTCCAAGAAGGAGAAACTTGCAGAGTAGAAAAGGAATCTTAGCAAACATGTAATCCAAATCCCTCCATCAGTATTTAGCATTTGGGATGATGCTTGTCTTATGCTTATATTTTTAATTGATAGAATATTCTAACAGGGGCGCCTGGGTGACTCAATGGGTTAAAGCCTCTGCCTTCGGCTCAGGTCATCATACCAGGGTCCCGGGATCGAGCTCCGCATCGGGCTCTCTGCTCAGCAGGGAGCCTGCTCCCCCCCACCATCTCTCTGCCTACCTCTCTGCCTCCTTGTGATCTTTGTCTGTCAAATAAATAAATAAAATCTTAAAAAAAAAAAAAAAAAGAATATTCCTAACATTACCCACAGTCCTGGATGATCACTAAACTGGAGCAGGAGTGCATATAACATCCTCTTCTTCAAAGTCTGGTGAGCTAAACATGGAATGGTTTTAAGACAAGGCTTATTATTGCCGTAGAGCTGAACAAAATTTTCCTGACAACCACTTTTGGAAAATCACTGCCCTCAAGGACATTACGTTCTTCCTCTCTATTGTAGGATGCTTGTGCATTGTTGTATCTCATGCTTTCATTTCAGATCTGTTCCCACTCTCTGAAGCTATTCTGAGCATTTCCATAGGTTTCCAGTCATATGCCTTTGCATGTCTTCACCTGCCATTAGTTCTTTTAAAAAAAAGTAGGGGGGAACCTAAAAGGAAATAGAAAAGAAAAATCACCAAGGTCTCTACCATTCAGTTCCCTCATTTTTATTTGCCCATGGAGGCTTTCTTTCAACTGGGGCCCTCCTGGATGAATGCTTACTCTGCAAATAGACTAAAAATCAGTATCTCTGGGTAGGATCTTGGGGAAGAGCTTCCTGGATAATGCAGGAATATTAAATATTTGGTTCCTGGATATTTCTTCCAATCCAAATATTCCGAGGTGCAGAAAGGAATGGTGGTCCCTCATAGATTGTCTGAAACTGGGTTTTTGCTCCCTGGCTGAAAATGTGCTCACTTCACCATCTCATCACTAGATGGCGCCGGTACACAGGCAAGGAGGGCTCTGATTTAAAAAAAAAAAAAAAAAAAAAAAAAAAAAGCGGGCACAAACTTTCTAATAAGCCAGAGAATTCCTTTGTTTCTGGGTGGGCAAGATCAGCTTTTGTCAAGCACATTTCAGAATAGCTGTCTGGAGTAGCAATAATCTAATTGTACTGCTTTACCCTAAATCAACCAAATGGTCAAGACTGAATGAAAGCAGTATAATGTGTACTTAGGAGTAAAGGCATTTATACAGAACTATAGATCTCTTAACTACATAGTGTCAAAAGAGGTAGGTGGTCAGGAGGCTTAACTGCGCACTATAATCAAAAGTGAGAGGTTTTTGATTCTTGTTCTGATATGGATGGGGTTTTGCCAGTTAAACAATGCTGATATAAATTCAGGTAGCTACAAATTAAATTAGGAATTAAAGTAGAAACTCTCCTATTTCCCAACAAACTATCATTTTAACATATTTGCACCTGTTTCAGCATTAGTTGGTGGATCATTTGATAAACTATTCACCATTTGAATTATAACCACTAACCAAGTTCCGATAAGATAATATCTAAGTTGAGTCTTAGAATTTTAGATTTGGAAAGGAGCTCCTATGGCCTCTGTCTTCCTCCCAGCTCCCACACTAATCTCTTCCACACTGACAAGGACTTGTTCTGTCTGTTTAAACTCTTAAAGTAATACCAAACTGACCACTCGGAGAAGTGGCCTGTTATATTTCCAGAGAATTCCAATAGAGAGTCCTTTAGGTTGAGCCCAAGGGTGGCTCTTTATAACTTCTACCCACAGGTCTCCATTCTTCCTTTTACAGGAATGCAGAATAAACTACCTTTTTTCTATAACTTCTTTTAAAATATGTAATGGTTTAGGCCTTCTAAGCCTAAAATAATACCCATTTCTTCAACCATTTTTTTATATGACATGGTTTCTGGATCGATTTTCATTGTCTTTTTCTGATTTATCTTACTTAACATGTGTTCTGATCACATAGCCAACAGAACTGTCAGCTGCCTTGATTCAAACACTGTGTTTCTATGAAGGGGACCCACATTTGGTGAACTCTCTTTCCACTGTTTTCTTTTTAAAGCCTGTGTCCAGCTCCCAGGTCACTCACATGTTTGTGGTGGGTCAGACCAGCCCAATCCTTGTCTATGAAACTCATTTTTTAAAAATATAATTCAGGGTACCTGGGTGCCTCAGTTGTTAAGGCTCTGCCTTTGGCTCGGGTCATGATCCCAGCCAGGGTCCTGGGATGGAGCCCTGCATCAAGTTCCCTGCTCAGCCAGAAGTCTGCTTCTCCTTTTCCCATTAAAAAAAATATACACACACACACACGTGTGTGTATAAAATATAATATATAATTTATATATGCTATAGTTAATATAAAATATATATTTATATAATATAAATATATAAAATATATACTTATATATAAATATATAAAATATATATATAAATAAAATTCAGGGGTTCAGCTCTGTGATATAGCATAGATTTCGACTCATGGCTATAGTCTGTCAAAATTACACAGATTCATTTAATTCAGACTCTGGGGCCAGGCATACCAGGATTCAAAATTTTGTTCATGAACTGTGTCATCTGAGGCTAATGACTCGAATCTCTTAAAACATCAGTTTTTTCATCTCTGAAATGGAGATATAATATTACCATCTGCCTCAGAGCGTGGTGCACTTTAAATGTAATAATTTTGTGGAATTCTATTTCACACAACTCATGGAACATAGCACACGTTCCGTGCTTGCTGTTATAATTCATGTTATCCTCTCTTCCTTCACATAAGCTCTCCCTCCTTGTTCGTGTCGTATGAAAATCTGATAGGCATCTCCTCTAAGACACAGACAAAAATCCTGTCAGGGACGTGTAAAAGAGAGACCTCCAGGCTCGCCGCCGTGGCTCCCCGGAGGGCTGACGTATGCACTAATCAGCAGTCTTTAGGTATAATTCTTACACCAGCCGTGGTTGTACCCATTGGCTATCGGCCAGGTCATGTCTTATCCGCAAGGTGATGATGATAGATTTTGTCAAAAGCCATGCTGAAAGCAAGTATGGTTTTGATGCCTCTTCTTTCTACCAGTCTAATATCCCTATCAAAAAAGGAATAAATGAAGACATGTTTTGTTTTCTGAGATTTCGGGTTGGCTCTGAGTGATCTCTGCTTTTCTAAAGACTTACAAAGAGTCTACTTAATAATCTGTTCAGTTGATGGGTTAAAGTGGTGAAATTGTGGGTTATTTCCCCCTTCGTTTCTATTATTATAATAATGTTTGTGGAGTAAATAGCTTTTTAAAATTCTGTTCTAGAATTCTGCCAGGGATAATTGTCAAGCTGACTGGCTTATAGTTTTTATAATATGCCCCCTTCCCCCTTTTTGAGAATCAGGACAACTTTGTTCTTCTCTTGTCTGTTAACAGTTCTCCTATTCTCCATGCTCTTTCAAAGATTATTGTTCTTTGAGCAACCTGGGATGCGATTTGTCGAAGTCTGGAGATTTGAATTTATTAGGGGGGGTGAAAAGAACACCACACTAGTTTCTAGCTCTGGCTTTGCCCTTCACTAGCTGAGTGAGCGTGGGCAGGTTTTGATTTTATTTCAGCTGAAATGTCCCCATCTGTGAAATAAGGCATTTGGACCAGATGAAGTGGAAGGGCCCTTCAAGGTCTGATCGTCTCTGTTCTATGTCGCAAATCATCGGACATTTTCTTACTAACTTTTCTCCTTTATCTTGGCTTTCAGTTTCCTCTCAGTAAAATGTGTTCTACTCTGTCCCCTGCTTTTAGTTTTAGTTTTTGTTTTTGTTTTTAATTTCAAAACTATATTTTGGTTCAGAATCCAAATTCTTGACTGTGGTGCTCAGAGACCACCGTGTCTGGCTCCAGCATTTCATTCCAGCTCTGTCTCTTCTTCCTCCCAAGTGCAAGCCTTCTCTCCATTCAGATGGACTCTGTCACTCTTCCACGTGCCCCCGCCATTCCCTAAGGTGAAATGTGATCCCTGGCCACCTCTCCATCAGCTTCCAATCCCCACCCCTTTAAAGCCCAGGATAGTTACCAATTCTCCTGGGAAGTGTTTCCTACCCATCCCTAGGCGCACGCAGTGCTTTCCTCTCTTGAAATCTCTGATGCATTCAGTGCGGATCCTCTGACACTTAACTGTGATCATCCCTGGGGCATTTGGTGTAGGTGTGTTGTTGGATTGTATTGTTACGGATCTGCTTGTATGGCCCACTCCCTCCTGCCCTCTTCCCCTCTCCCTGTTGAACGCTACCCAGAGGATACTCCAAAGAGTTTGGTAGGATGTTGAACGCATTCCAAGCCATTATCAGTTGTCCCAAATTAGAATTAGAATGTTTAGGTAAGCATCTAATACACAGACATTTCTTTTTGATCTTAAGAGTCACAGAAAGGTGAGCTCAGGTAGTCTCATATTATAACACATTTCATTTTAAGACAAGAAAAGAACTTTAGGATAATTTGATAAGGAAGCCCAAATGAGCTCACTTTCCTCCCTGTGCTACCACAGGTAAAGGATTCGAGAAAAGTTGTCTAATGGACAAGTAACTGGTTCAGGACCAAATCTGCCCCAGGGATGCCCATCCTATTCTAACCGAACCTTTCCTCTATTAGCCAAGAGCCTAAAGCTTTTGGGTGGAGGTCAGGTGTACATGTCATCAGACAAATGGCATAGCTACCTTTCTGAACAGTGGAGAAACTACTTTTGTGTGTCCTCCATAATTTCAGATGGGCGTCCCAGCAAACGTGGATTGTGTAATTATGTCAGCACGTGGAAAGGGAGGATTGGCTTCTCCCCTTAACATTTGTGAAATCCTCTTTGTAGTAAATTATAAGTTGTCATGAATAATCTTAACAGAACATTCAGAATCACACACCACGGTCACAGAAGTACAGTTGACCTTTGAACAACTTGAGAGTTAGGGGTGCCAAACTCTTGCACAAGAAAAAAAATCCAAGTATAACTTTTGGCTCCCCCAAACCTCAGCTACTCATCATCTGCTGTTGACTGGATGCCTTACTGATAACACAATTGATTTACACGTATTTTCTATGTTATATGTATTACATGCATGTCTTCTTACAATAAGGGAAGTAAGAGAAAAAAAATATTAAGAAAACCACAAGAAAGAGAATACAGGAATGTATTCTAAAAAGTCTACCCGTATCTGGAACTATGCAGTTCAAACCCATATTGTTCCAGGGTCAACTGTGCTATAGTTTTGGGGAAAGACTTGTGATGAGATTGTGACATAGGGAAGATAAAGTCTTTCCAGGACACCTGCGTGGCTCAGTGGGTTAAGCGTCTGCCTTCGGCTCAGGTCATGTTCTCAGGGTCCTGGGATCGAGCCCTGCATCAGCCTCCTTGCTCAGCTAGGAGTCTGCTTCTCCCTCTGCCTGGCACTCTCCCTGCTTGTGCTTGCTCTCTCTCTGTCTGACAAATTAATACATAAAATCTTTTTGAAAAAGAAAGTCCTTCCAAAAATGAGCTGCTTACAAAGCATGTCAGAAACAGAGCTGAGAAAAGAAGTCATTCCTTTGCTCAACACACACTGAGCATCTACTCTGTACCAGACCCTGTTGGGGACATTGGTGTTAGGGACGAGGAGATAGAGGAAAGACATCTAGATCTTGCTCATGAGAGCTTCACAGTCTTGGGGGAGAGACCACTAAAGAAACAGATAAGGACTGTGTGATATGAGAAGCACTGTGACAGTGATTTGTGAGTTTCCTGGGGCCGGGAGCCTGACCAGAATGTAAAAGGAAGCAAACATCTTTGTTCCTGCAGACCATACCCCATGCGGCACTCACAGACCCCCACAACCTCCCCACACACCTGAGAGGATGCTCACTCACAAGCAGTCACAACCTCTGCCTTAGAGATAATCTTCCAACGGGGGGGGGGGGGGGGGAAGAGATCGGCAAGTAGGGGCTGACCCATGTCCTATTATAGTGAGGGCTGCATACTAACCAGTCAGTCCAAGGCTTAGAAAGCAGTGTTTGTACAGCTCACTCATTGCCCAGCTTGGGGGTGATAAGCACAAATTTCCCAGGCAAATATAAGTAAAGCCGATGCTTAGATAGTTTGTAATAAATGGGAGTGTTTATAACTGTTAAACATAATGATAACGCTGGAAATCTTTACAGGAAAGGAAAGGAAAAGTGTGTGAAGAAACAGCCCAGCCACATGCATTGCTGGATGCATCATCAGGCGTGGGAACATAAACTCCTGCTCCCCAGGAACAGTCATCCAGAAATTACACCACCTAAGCCACATCTCCTCCTTCCCTTAAAGGGCACTGTCAAGAGCACTTGTCACTTCAAATAAAGGAAAGTAAGTACTTTCCCTGGCAAATCCCATCCCTGTGAAACCAACCTTATCTCTCACATGCTTGAACCCCTGACCCCATCCCCCCAGCCTTCACCAGGTTGCAAATTCCAAGCCAGCCCATGGCCTGGACCATGGTTTCCCCACATTATCTCCTCCCTTCCAGCTTGGTCTCTGTAACTTGGGCAGGGCTCCTTCCCCACCCCCTCCCAACCTCCTGCTCCCCACTGTACCTCCCCAGAGAGGAAGGTGAGATCACTTCCTCTTTTCACCTGAGAAAACCAAGGCCCAGGGAGTCTCATCACATGTCTAAGGTCACACTTCTAGAAGGGCCCTCCCCCACACCCTCCCGGGGCTCCCATACCAACCGTGTACAGAAGTGTGACCTGGCCTGCCTGGTGAGCCGTTGAACTGTCTGCACATCCTGCCCTCCACCAGCAGGAGACTCCCTTTGTGCCTCAGTTTCCTTCTACCCACAGAGATTCTCAGTGTGGCTGAGGAACGCCAAGGTCTTCCAAGCTTTGGGAACTGCGGCATCATTGGGGCAGGAGGAAGAGGGATGGATGGGATTTCCCAGATGTCTTCCTCCTATAGGGAAACCCCTCATCACCATGGCTGTGAAGGCAAGGCAGCCATGTGAAAAAAAAATGCTCACTGAGTTCCATCAGGGGATTCCGACGGTGTAGACACACGTTCAGTGGAACAGACTGGGACTCTGCCATTTGCCAGCTCTAGGTCTTGAACCCATGAATGTCTCTGAGGCTCCCTTTCAGTATCTATAAAATAGGGCCAGTAAATACCTACCTCATCAACTTTTTTGAAGGTTAAATCTGGTAATACATGTCAAGCACAGGGCCTGGTGACTGTCACATTTCAAATCCTTGGCAATATCTGTTACAGTTCATGAAAATGAATTTGCCTTAAATGGGGAGGTGATTTCTTAAACTTCATTTTCTGCACCTTAGTGTATTTATTAAGAAATTTACTAGTGAATAAATAAATAAATAAATGGATCTTTAAAATATAAGAAAAACACTAGTTCTTCCCAAAAGTAAAAATTTTCACTGATGCTTCAGCCCTAAAGTCTTTTTTTTTTTTTTTAGATTTTATTTATTTATTTGACAGACAGAGATCACAAGTAGGCAGAGAGGCAGGCAGAGAGAGAGGAGGAAGCAGGCTCCCTGCAGAGCAGAGAGCCCGATGTGGGGCTCGATCCCAGGACCCTGGGATCATGACCTGAGCCGAAGGCAGAGGCTTAACCCACTGAGCCACCCAGGCGCCCCACAGCCCTAAAGTCTTAACAAGACCTTTGGTAAGAGGATAAGGGAGCAAACAGGAGAGAGGGGGCATGTTTTACTCTACTGTGGCTGAAATTTTTGGTTCTCAGTGTCCATGAAGGCCTTCCTAAGAAGGTACTAGCAGCATGTTTTAGGACCCAAAGCACAATATTTGTTATTCCCTAAATGTCGTAGGGTCGTCCCCAAGAATACACTCTTGGGCTTCCCATGTTGACTAGAAGTCTGTTAGGACACTCCTCTGAGACACGCATTTGCAGCCAGACTTAGAGGCATGTGGGAAAAGTATTTAAGAAAGCAGAGAAGGAAAGCCATGTAAGATTCAGTATCTACATGGTTTGGTTCACATTGTCTTCTTCAAACCATGAAAGACAGATGTGGGGGGATTTTAGGACACAGGACACTTTGCTTTCCCATTTCCTTGTTGTATACAGTCTTGCCAGGAGGCCATATCCTTCCACCTGCCCTGTGACTCCTCTGGCTAAGCTCCAAGGAAGGCCTAGCCAGAAACACTCAGGACCATGGGGGCACTCTACCACCTCCCAGGTCCTCATGCCCTGTCCATGGGTCCTTTCCCGATGTCATCCTAGATCTCCCATAAAGTGTTTTGCTTGGTTTTTAGAGACATTATATGACTTTTTATACATGTTTGTTCATTTCATGGATACACTGTTTCAACATGTATAAGCTTACACCCACCTACTGTCTCTACTTCTTTCTTAATCACATCTGAAGGCCCTGAGTCTGGGCATCTGCCCCAGCTTCCTCCATGGTTCCCTTGAGAGCCAGTGACCTTCTTCTTCTCAAATCTGGTGACTTTCCTAAGCCACCACCTTCCCTACCTCCTTCCTCAGTCCTGGGGCCTCCCTGAGGCTGGCCGCCCAGCGGAAGACTCCTTCCTTCAGGAAATACTCTTCCTTCCACCGTCTCCGTCGCGCTCAGTTGTCTTCACTCTCTTGGGCAAGAAAGTAGCTGTGAACTGACAAAGCCAGCAATGCTCTTTTTCTGTCTTCTCTGCCTTTCTCACCCCAAAACACGCACCCACGTGCACACACGGCTCCCTAAATGCAGGTGTCCTGCAAAGCTCACTCCCTGGCCCATGCTCTTCCCTCTTCTCTCTGTCTGGGTGAGTTCATCCCATCTTGTGGCCATCAGCTCGGATAGCAGTGCCCACAGTCCTCATGTCTAACTGTGACCCTCAGGCGTACTTGGTCTCATGGTTTAGAGGGTGCCCCCCTCAGTGTCTTCTCAGATTTAGTTCCTGGAAGTAAATGCATCGATCCCTTATCAACCTCTCCATGGGCCTTTGGGCCTGGCTTTCTGAGTTCTTCCCTTCCTGTGCATTTTCAGCCTGGTGACAAGACCAGCTATAGCCACATACTTCTGTCATTCCACGTACCAACCCATTTGTATCTTGCCTTTATATCACTGCCATGGATGGGCTGGCCCTTCTCCTTGTAAAGGCCACCATCTCCATGTACACACTAGATCCCATCCAGCGCATTTACTCAGACATTGTCCTAGAATTCTCCCCTGGGTCCCAAAGCATCATGTCTCTGCTCTCTACTGGGTCTATCCCATGAGCATTCAGACATGGCCCCATCTTAAAAATAACCCCCACCACACACAAACACAAACACACACACACACACACACACACACACACACACACACACACACAGGAAACCTCCCCTAACCCCACTTCCTCCTCCAACTTCCATCCCGTTTTTCTTCTTTACACAGCAAAATTCCTTTCAATAGTTGTTTATACTCATTGTCTCTAATCTTCTCCCATATTCTCCATTGAACTCCGTCTCATTGGGAGCTCACAGCACCCTACCCACCCACACCCTCCCATGCAGGCTGTCACGGCCAAAATTGTTCCTGTGGAAATCACTACCATAATTGCCTCACCACTGCAATCTGTGGTCATCCCAAATCCTCATTGTGCCAGACCCCCAGCAGAATTTGCTTGAATTGATCACTCCATCCTTCTTTAATATACTCTCTTCCATTGGCTTCTGGGAAGCCACCCTCTTTGGATTTTCCTTCTTCCTTGCTGGATACTCCTTTTCAGTCTCTTCGGTTGATTCCACCTTACTCTCCCCTTCTTACTGTTTAAATGCCCAGGGCCCAGTCCCTGGACCTCTTTCTAAATACTCTTTCCCCCTTAATGATCTCATCCAGTCCATGGTTTTAAATATAATCAACACCTTACGATGCCCACGTTTATAATTGTGCATTCTCATGTCGAATTGCTCATTCACAATCTCTATTTGAATGTATAATAAGCATCCCAAGGCATCCAAAACTGAACTCCTGGTCTTGATACCCAAACCTGCCCTTCTCACAGCCTCCCCCATTGCAGCTAATGGCATCCTCTGGTTGCTGAGACCTAAAATCTTCTAATTCAATCTCCCTACTCCACATGCACCCCCTCTTTCTTTTCTCAGATTCTATTTTGATCCTTCTGCAAATACTGCTCTCTTCACCGTCCACACAATGTGCATCATACAACCACAGCCCACCACTTCCGAGGTACCTCCTTAGTCCAGCCTCTGTGTAATGGCTCCTAACTCCCTGCTTCTGTCCTGGTGAGTACATGCTATTCTCAACAGAGTTCTCAGAGTCATCTTAAGTGTAAGCCAAGCATGTCACCTCCCTGCCTCCCATGATGATCTGAAAAAAATCAGAGTATCCACAGTGGCCAGCAAGTGTCTCCCCTGTCTGAAGCCCCGTGGCCTGTCGTATCCCGTTTCCAGCTGTTCTCCTCCTTGCCTTCTCCACCTGAGCAATGCTGACCTCTGCTCTATCTCAGACATGCCAGGCATGGTCCCACCTCGGGGTCTGCACTTGCTCTCCCCTCTCCGCGAATGCTCTCCTCCAAACATCTCCATGGCTCGCTTCCTTACTTCCTTCAGGTCTGTATTCCAATATCACCTTCCCACCGGAGATGGTCCACCTACTCTATTTGAGTTGTCCCCTTCCCAGCCTCAAAGCTCCCTAACTCCCTTATTCTGCTTGGATTTTTTCCACATCCTTATCACCAACTGTCATGTAAATTTCCTTGTTTTTATTTTCTCTTGTAATGGTCTGTCTCTCTCTCTCTACTAAAATGTAAACTCTCTGATGGCAGGGATTTTTGTCTGTCTTGTTCAGTTCTGAACCCTCATTGCCTAAAATGTGTCCGACATTTGGTGGATGTGTAGTAAAGTAAATATGTATCAAGTATTTCAATGAATAGACAGACAGACATTTTCAGATGTCCTCCCATATTCTTCATTCTTGCTACTGACCCTAGTTTAGCTACTAGCCCTAGTTTATTTCCTCAGGTCTCTTTATTATAATACCCAACACTGATATCCTCCTAGTAACAGAACCAAGACTATGAAACAAATTTCCTGATTCCCAGCCTTAGTTGGGAATCAACTGCCTGATCATTCTAGCCTATACATATATATTTTAGGATTTTATTTATTTATTGGAGAGAGAGAAAACAAGTTCAGGGAGAGGGGCAGAGGGCGAGGGAGAAGCAGCAGACTCCCCGCCAAGCAGGGAGCCTGATGCGGGGCTGGATCCCAGGACCCTGAGATCCTGACCTGAGCTGAAGGCAGACACTTAACTGATCAAGCCACCCAGGTGGATATTAATGTTCTGTTAGTGTCCAACCATGATGGCAGGTTTAGCCAGAGACTCGTGGAGAGCATAGGCTTTGATTAGGCCTGAGAGCTCTGTTTAGGCGGTCATAGGAACAAATTCTTTTCCCCACTCTTAGAGGTTCTAAGGTCTTAAATTATATCCTTGCTAGACTTCGTGGTTTAAAAACCACAGGACAGAAAGTGAGGACATTATTGGGAATGGAGGAGCCTGGAACAAGCTGAGTAAGATAAGTACGCTCTTTTTGGAACCTCTTGAGTTTCTGGGAGCACCTCTTCCAGGGGAATAATAAGGCTGAATTGAGTGTAGGACACAGGGCTGTGATTTTCATAAGCTTTGCTCCCTTCTTTTCCATGTGGCAGAAGGCTTTTTCTCTGAAACTAGGAAATACAATGGAGCAGCACATGACCCTGAACATTGCAAACTCAAATACCTAGCAGGACCAAGGAGAGAATATAAATGAGGAAGAAGTAGAGATCATGGAGACCTGGAGAGGGCATGATCTCTCAGAAGGGATCACCCCTGTTCAACTCGGCCAGTGGTTGCCATGGGGAAAAATGAGGGTCCATAAATTTTCAAAAGAAGCTGGAACTCTGGAATTCGATGACCTAAAATCTCCTAAATTGTAAATGTTGGCAATATATTCAAATTTCAGAAAATGTTGTGTGGTCCACAAAACACGTCTCTGGGCTAAATTGTCCTGTGAGCTTCTTTACCTACAACCTCTAATGCAGGGAAAAGAGATTGAACAGTAGAATCATAGAGATTGAGTTCAATCTTGACTCTACCTATTGGATCCCAAACAATTTTATTTTAAGTTACTTAAACTAAGCTTCATTTTTTTCCATCTCCAAAATCAGGACAGTGTTTACAGGATTGATATAAAAATTACACGAAATAGTGTCATCGGCACTCAAAGTTAATGTCCCTTCTTCCTCTATTCTCTGCCCTCTCCCCTCTTTCTCGTTGCACAATCAACTGGAAAGAACAGCTCCTCCACATTCTTATTTGAAGCAAGTTAAGCAACATTTTTTATAATTTGTCATACATTTTTTAAGAAAATTGAACATGGTGAGCCTAAATGTGCAATACCAGTTACTTAAAAAATATCACTTGCACCTGTGACAGGAAGCAAACCTGAAGAGGGTTTTTTTTTTTTTTTTTTTGGGTGGTTGTTATTTTGTTTTATTTTATTTGGTTGTGTTTTGTGTTTTAAAGGATAAGGGGACAGAAGACATATTAAAGAAACATTCTCCCGCCAGTGAAATTCGGACAATACAATCTCTCGTGATCCTGACTATGCAGCAAAGGGGAGTCCCTGAACCAGGAGTGGAAGCTCTCCAGCACTCCTCAGGTTTTCAAAGAGACTTTACAAAAGTGGGAAGGAGAGGCATCGAACCAGAACAGAAAAGCAGAGGGTATCAGAGGCTTTTAGTCTTCACGTTAGCAAGTCCGGGGCTCAGAATGAGCTAAGACTTACAAAAAATTCTCAGGGACAGTAGAAAGGGCTTTGTGCATGTATGCTCTGAGCAGGGGGAATAGGGAAGGGCAGGTCCAGTGCTTGGGGCAGATGGTGTAATCCTAGCAGATGAGAGATACAAAGCAGAATTACTCAACTCCTACTTAGCTTCCGTCTTCTCTATCTCCAAGAAGGATCTTTAAACTGGAAAGAGTAGTATAAACACGGTGAAGAGGAAATTGCAGCCCTAGGTGTGAAGCTTCTTAGAAAATAAATACGTGGCCTCTCTAAGCTCCCGTCTCCAGGTCCTGAAACATTACGTCCCTAGGGACTGAAAGAGCTTGTAGATTTAATCACAGAGCCATTGTCAGTAATCTTTCAGGAATCTTCGGAGCGATACCAAAGAAATAGTGATGGGCAACTGTCCTAGTCGTCAAAAGGGAGAACATGTAGGTTCTGGAAAGTTTGCACTGAAGTGTTTAATTCTGATCCCAGCAAACTCTAACCTGGGTTAATAAAGAGTTAGATTGTAATCATTTTAAAAAGGAAGTGGTACTCTCAAGAAGCCAGCACAAGTTCATGCAGAATAAGCCACGTCATACTAAATCATTTCATACTTTTACATTTTTTTTGAAAGGTTACCAAAACTCACCAGATTGTCCCAGAGGGAGTGAATCTTTCAGCAGTTCTTTTGACAAAGTTTCTCATGGTAAGATGAATAGATAAGGACTATATACTCTAGAGTTGGGGGAAGGCACAATGGGGACAACCACTGTATGCACAAAGCACTGAATGATTGAGCCAAGTCACCCAAGCACAGGTACATAGAACAAGGTGCCTCTGGTCCCTGTCTGGGACCAGTTCTGTTAAAAATCCTTCAATGACATGCACGATATGCCAGTGTATAAATGAGGGCTGACACAAAATGAAGTAGAAATAATATACTGCGTGACAGAAACAGGATATGGTCTGCATGAACAAGGAGCCAAAACAAACACAATGGAATTTAACGGGGGAAAATGACAGTTTTTCATTTTGATTTGGAAAAAAAAAAACAACTCAGTTATTAAAACTCTTTTTTTTTTTTTAAAGATTTTATTTAATTTTTTGACAGAGATCACAAGTAGGCAGAGGCAGGCAGAGAGAGAGAGAGGGAAGCAGGCTCTCCGCTGAGCAGAGAGCCCGATGCGGGACTCGATCACAGGACCCTGAGATCATGACCTGAGCCGAAGGCAGTGGCTTAACCCACTGAGCCACCCAGGCGCCCCAGTTATTCAAACTCTTAACAAGAGTTAATGTGAAGAAGTCTTGAGGATTTTAGTTCAAAAAGCTCAACGTGAGGCAAAAGTTCTGACATGGCTACAAAGACTAATGTTCATCAGGCAACACAGAGGGAAGTGTAGTGTCCCCCTCCCACCATGCCCCACCAACGAGTGGTGGGGGTGCCATTGCCCCACTTGCATCCGGGCATCAGGGTTTGCTCTGGACTTTCCTTCCTAGTAAGCTTTGTGGGTCTTTCTAAATTTTTAAAAGATTTTATTTATTAATTTCTGAGAGAGAGAGCGAGAGCATGAGCAGGGCAGAGAGGGAGAGGGAGAGGGAGAAGCAGACTCCCTGCTGAGCAGGGAGCCCAAATCAGGGCTCAATCCCAGGACCCTGGGACCAAGACCTGAGAGGAAGGCAGATGCTTAACCCATTGAGCCACCCAGGCACCCCTCTTTGTAATTTTTTTTTAGTTATAAAATCAAAACATAATCACTGTAGAAACCTAGAAGTGTAGAGAGGTGATAAGGAAGAACACAAAAGGGATCTAGCTCTCATTTAGGGACCACGACTGATTTCATTTTGTTATGCATCCTTCCGGTCCTTTTCAGTGTAAGAAGGAGGACTATGGAAGAGAGTTTTTAAAATATGGCTTATGCAGAGTTTTCGATGTTTTTAAAAATTAACATCGCATCTTGAATTATTTCCCTAACTCATTATATATTCTTTAAAAACACAGTTTTAATAATTACACAATCCATTATCATATGGCTACGCCTTATTTTGTTTACCTTGACTCACTCTTGGGCATTGGGTTTGTTTCCATTTGGAGGAATGGCCGGGAGATGGCACCAGATTTTAAAGGGGGTACTGACAAAGCAGAGAGCAACTCGGGGAGGCCAGCCAGTGGAGTGAAGGCTCTTGGAAATCATGTCAAGAAAGCAGCAGTTAGAAAAAACTGCGACTGTTTCTCCCAAGGAAGGTGGACGGAGAGAGCCCTGACAGTTGTCTTTAAACCCTTGAAGAGTTGTCAGAGGGGAAAGGGAGGGAATTACAAAGGGGAAAACAGGTGGAGGGAGTCTGATCACAGCTCTACTTAGAAGGATTCCTGCTGCCTTTGGACTGGACTGGTGGACTGGGATGCTTTGTGAGAGAGGAACACTGCCTTTGGGGGAAGTGCTCAAGCCTAGGCAGGATGGCCACCTGGGGCAGGACTCTGCAGACAGGATTCCTCCATCCAGTGGGAGGCTGAAATAATAACTTCAAATCAAAGGCTCCTTCCAACTGGAAGGTTTGGCATTGCTTTCTAAGTTACAAAACTGCCCTTTTGTGACCTTGCTCCCATGAAGAATTTACGGCAGGTAAAGAGCAAAGAAGTCAATGTCATTAATTTTACTGCTAGAGGAAGCATTGTAGCTCAGAGATAACAATATACATCTTTGTGCTCTGTGCTGGCTCCCATCTAGCTAGCATTTTACAGTCAACAACGCATTTTTCACACAGACCTTCTAATTTCATTCTTGTAAGAGCTTTGTGAAGTACGTCTTGCCATTATCCCACTTTTTTAAAAATTTTAATCATTTTTTAAATTTATTTTCAACATAACAGTATTCATTGTTTTTGTACCACACCCAGTGCTCCATGCAATCTGTGCCCTCTCTAATACCCACCACCTGGTTCCCCCTTTTAAAGGTGGGAAAAGGGAGGTCTGAAGTCCTGAAGTGACAAAGCCCAATCCTCCAGCTCTAATCTCCTGGCACTTTCCATGATAAGATACCTGTCCTCTGTTGTGAGTCCCTGGATGAGCGATTTTATGGGCTGCTACAGAAAGGTCGTTAGTCTTTACCCTGTGTGTATTTCATATCTCTGCTGCTAGATTTTAAAAAGCCATTTGGGCAGGATTATATGTTATTTTCCTTCTACATTCTATCCTCCGGCTACTCAACGACGTCTCCAGAATGCAGATCTGACCACGTCAGCCCATGTTTTGATTTCTTTAGCTTCCCA
Source organism: Enhydra lutris kenyoni (assembly GCF_002288905.1). Taxonomy (NCBI): domain Eukaryota; kingdom Metazoa; phylum Chordata; class Mammalia; order Carnivora; family Mustelidae; genus Enhydra; species Enhydra lutris. Next base: position 4,952,483 of record NW_019154153.1, read on the forward strand.
TTGCCTCCCACGATGACTCTTAACCTAGCCAGGAGGAGACTTGGGAAAAGAGAGTGGTGCACATATCAGAATCTTAGGAGGAAATGAAGCACGGTGCAAAGCATCAGACATTATTTGAAAAGAAAAATTAAAGCACTTGGCTCATAAATATAGTTCCTGCTTGTAGTGATATATAGGGAATACTGTAATTCTCAACCCTTTGGGGAGAGCATATTATTTTGAGACGGCAGAGGAGTGCATGGGATTTTAATTTTTATCAAAGAGAGCCATAGATTTTATTATTGCTGTTTGAGAAACACGGGTGTAAGGGGTGGAATAATGCTTCCTCTGTCATGTATCAAGTTTTTAAGTACATACAGGCTTGTGTCTGAGCTCTCTGTCTTCTATTGGTCTAGGTTTCTGTGTTAAAGCAATTTCATCTTAGTTATTATGACTTGATAGGATGTTTTGATCTCCAGGAGGACATGTGCCCCCAGTGTTTGTTCCTCCAAAATTGCCCTAGCTATCCTTGGCCCTTTGTTCTTTCATATTAATTTTGGTATGAGCTTTTTAGGTCCCTCGGAAAAAACCCTCTTTTTCATATTGATTGTAATTGCACTGAATTCACAGATTTAAACTGGGGCAGGGGGGAGCTGACAGGTCTTTCAAGGAATGGAGACCTTCTATCCACTTATTCAGGTGTGGAAGAACTTGAGATAGAGGCTGCAGATACGAGATAATTTCTTAGTCTCCCTTTCTGGTAGGCAGGGCCTCATGACTTCATCCTGGGCAGGGGGAGAGAAGGCATAGTTTTCTGAGAAAGGTTGGATAAAAATGGATGTGTAAAGAGATAGTTCTACTTCCTTCAGAACAGGGTTGTGTGATGGGGACTTTGCACATAGACTGGAGCTAAGACGTCTAACCCGCAACCGTGAGAAGACAAATCTCAGGATGAAAGCCCTGTTGGAGATGATGCTGCAGAAAGATGGAAAGAACCTGAGTGTTCAGTGACATCTTTGAGTTGCAGAGTTAACCAGCCCTGAACCTGCTTATATTGGACCTCTTGTTACGCAAAATAATAAAAATTCTCTGATTTAAGACATTTTTGGTTGGGTATCTGTTACTTGCATATGAAAGCATCTTAATGAATATAACGGGCTTTTTTTGTTTTTGTTTTTCTTCAGTACTATTTCGTCATTTTTGTCACAGGCATTTTATACATCTTTATGAATAGGACATTTTAAAAATTATATTCTTTGTTATCTGTTACTGATGATTAGGTAGACTTCTGATTTTTTGTTGGTCTTATATCCAGGTTAGTGATCACACTTATCAATTCCAAAAGTTTATCTAGAAAATCTCTTAGACTATCAGACCTGCATATAAGGACAGTTTTCCTTTTGCTTTTAAATTCTTGTGTCTATTACTTATTTTCTTTTTTTTTTAAGATTTTATTTATTTATTTGACAGAGAGATCACAAGTAGGCAGAGAGGCAGGCAGAGAGAGAGGGAGAAGCAGGCTCCCCACTGAGCAGAAAAGCCTAATGTGGGACTTGATCCCAGGACCCTGAGATCATGACCTGAGCTGAAGGCAGAGGCTTTAACCCACTGAGCCATCCAGGTGCCCCACTTATTTTCTTTATCTTATTGTATTACTTAGGCTTTCAGTACAGTATTGAAAAGAAGCAGTCACGGTGTGCAGTTCTATCTCCTCCTGACTCTGATAGGAATCCTTAGGAAGTTTCACCTTTTAGGACTCAGTGTGACACAACTCCAGGGTACTCCATCATATTACTATATTATCATATTATCATATCATGTATGATTTTGTGATATATTTTTTATAAATATTCCTCATTTGGTTTGGTATTCTTTTTTTGTATCAGTTCACCTTAGGTTTGGCTGCAAGTAACATGAAAAGTCTAAAAAAGTCTAAATAGCAGTGGATTACACATGATAGAAATGTATTTTTCATGTTCAACTTATCCAGAGATAATCAGTTCAGCACAGAGATAGGGCACCACAGTCTGAGAGGTTCAGGTTCCTGGATTCACGTTCCACTATCTTCACAGGAAAGTTGGAAGAGGTAAGCTTTCCCCAGTGGATGAAAAAAAAAAAAACCATTTGGAAGAGTTTATCATTGACTTGTGATTTTTTTTAAACCTTGACTAACTAGGACATATGGCTTAGATAGTTGACTTCATCCCAGTATTTATTCTCTCTTTATCCCATTGTAAAAGTAAACTTGAGTCTTTTCTTCTGAATTTTTAAATTTATTTGCATACATTTACCTCTTTTCTCCTGCGGTTTGCTTAATCTGTATTCTTTTTTTTTTTTTTTTTTTAAGATTCTATTTATTTACTTGACAGAGATCACAGGTAGGCAGAGAGGCAGGCAGAGAGAGAGGGGAGGAAGCAGGCTCCCTGCTGAGCAGAGAGCCCGATGCGGGGCTCGATCCCAGGACCCTGGGACCATGACCGGAGCCGAAAGCAGAGGCCTTAACCCACTGAGCCACCCAGGCGCCCCCTTAATCTGTATTCTAATGTGGTGTGGTTCTATTCTTTTCTTTCGTTGTTCTTAATATTGTTTATGCCTTTTTTCTTGGTTAGCTTTGCTAGATGATTTTCTTTTATTCAAAAAATCTGATTTATTCTTTTTTAAAAGATTTTATTTATTTATTTGACAGAGAGAGATCACAAGTAGGCAGAGAGAAAGAGAGAAAGAGAGAGGGAAGCAGGCCCCCTGCTGAGCAGCGAGCCCAATGTGAGACTCGATCCCAGAACCCTGGGATCATGACCTAAGCCGAAGGCAGAGGCTTAACCCACTGAGCCACCCAGGCACCCAATCCGATTTACTCTTATTGATCTTTTTTACAGTTTATTTTCTAATTTATTGATTTCTGTCTTTCACTTTATTATTTCCTTCATTCCAGTGTTTTTAGGCTCTTTCTGATTTTTTCTTCCCTTGCTTCTTGAATTGATTATGCACTCATTGACCTTTTATCTTTCCTCCTCCTTATAAATTAATTATAGGGTCTAATTGTACCTTTTATTTTATTTTTAATTAATTCATTTTTTTACATAGCTGTGATGAAAAGTTCAGAATCAAAATAAGGAATACCATACAAAACAAATTATGAAAATACAAATCCATTAATGATTATGAAAATAGGATATAGGGAATGGGTTTGAGGGGACTGAATATGTATTAATATGTAGATCTATGTACCATTACACCCTTTAATTTCTAACAGCATCATATGTTTATATACGACTCTGTTATTTCATTTAGTTTAAAATATTCTGGACTTTCCATTGTGATATTCTCTTGAACCCCAAAATTACTTAGGATGCATTTTTAAGTTTCCAAACATGTTTGTTTTTATCTTAAAAAACAAACAAACAAACAAAAAAAACCTCTCCCCTTGGCTTGCTCATGTCTAATTTAACTGAACAGAGATCAGAAAGTTAGTATAATATAAATTCTCTGAAAATTGTTAAAATCTGCTTTGCTATATAGTCATGTCCACAAATGCTCCATGTTAGCGTGAAAATAAATTGTGATTTTTATGGTGTGCAGAGTTCTACATATAGCTATCAGAGAAACTGATAGATTTTTTTCCCTTCAAATATTCTGTAGTCCTACAGAGTTACTTTTTTGTCCATTTGATCCATTATTTTCTATTAGAAAAATGTTACAAATCTCCTAGTATACATATATAATGACCAGTTTCCCTCTTATGCATAATGTGAATCCTATTGTTCAGCATACACAAGGTCAGGATGAGCTACGTCATCTTAGAGGATGATTCTGATCATTATTATATAGTTTCTCTCTTTTTCCCTATTTGTTCTTTTTTGCCATAAATTCTATTCTGTGTCATATCAACATTGCTGCTCAATATCATTTTGGAATTTGAATGATCTTTTTTTCCCCCCAGTTTTTTATTTTCAACCTTTTGGATTGGTGTTGTTTTAGGTATATCTCTCTTATTGGTCCTATATGGTCCTAAGTGTCTCTCTCTCTTATTCATTTAGATAATCTCTTTCAGTTGGCTTTAATCCATTTGTAAGAACTGTCAGTTATTATAATCTTCTTTTGTCTTTATTTAACTTTGCTTTTTTTATTGCTTCTTTTTTCTGTTTTTCTATTTGCTTTTAGGGTAATAAAGTTTTTATCACTCTCTTTTTCTCTGACTGAATCAGAATCTATACTGTGTATTTCTATCCTTTAAGTGACTAAATTATATTTATCCTTAAATATTCAACAGTCATATACTTTTTAAAAAAATTAACAAATCTAGGGGTGCCTGTGTGGCTCAGTCAGTTAAGTGTCTGACTCTTGATTTTGGCTCATGTCATGATCTCAGGGTCCTGAGATAGAAACCTTCCTTGGACTCCATGCTCAGCAGGGAGTCTGCTTGATTCTCTCTCTCCTTCTTCCTCTGCCTCTTCCCCTCTCTCTCTCTCTCAAAAAAAAAAAAAAAAGAACAGACCTAAACTTTTTCAATATTTTTATTCTTTTTCTGGTCATACATAAAATTTGTCTATAAAATTCCTTCCTCCTCCATTTTGTTATTATCTTAAATCTTACTTTCACTGATTTAAAAACAACAAAAAGGTATTACTCTCATTGTCAATAGTTCACTACATTTACATTAACATATTTCATTAATTACTGTATATTCCATTATTTTTTTCCTTATTTTTTGGTCAAAATCTAACTTATGATGAGTTCTGCTGGTAGGGTTACATTGTCAGTCTCTTCATTTCTGAAATGTTTTCATTTTATACCACATTTTGATTGAGAGTGAGCTTAACAAATTCCCCTAGCACTTTGAAGATACGACTCCAATATTTTTTGGTTTCTATTGCTACTGATGAAAGCTTAAGGTGAAACTTCAGTCTAATTGTTACTAATAGATTACTTCATAAGTAATCATTTTTTTTCCTCTGGTAGCTTTAAAGATTTTTCTTTTACTGATGATGTTATGCAATTTCACTGTTATATAGATATACCTTTATCCTACTAGGTACTCAAAGTGCATTTTTGCTCAGAATTCTCATATTTTCCTTTAATTCTGGAAAATCCCAAGCTACCATCTTTCAAAAAAAAAAAAAATGGTTTCTCCATCACTCCTTCGAGTCTTCTTTTTACTGGTACTCAAATTGGAGATGCATTGGAACTTCTGATAATACTGCATGTCTTGAACTACTTTTTTTTAATTTTATATTTCTTTGTCTCTTTGCACTAAATCTGGGTGAATTTAGTACAGCCTCATTTTGTACCTGAGGCTTCCTGTTTTGTTTTGCTCTCTCTTGCACCCACTTGAGAAGTTTTGTGGATGCCTTTACCCAGGACACTGCACCCTTAGTTCATCACCAGGTTTATGATGGTGTTAAGGGGCTCCTGCCCTACAGTGATAATGAGACTATTACAGAGTCAATCATAGAACCTGGATCAGTTCCTCGTTAGGAGGCTGGGTCTTAGATCTTCTAGGCAGTCAGACTCTGGCTTCAGGGCATTTGCCTACCTCTACTGTCTTATGCATGGACACTTTGCTTCTGTTACCCCACAGAAGCTAGGCTCCTTTCTGTTGCTGCCTGATTTGGGCCCAGAGCCTCGCAAGTTCAGTGGCTTCATCCTCACTCACTGCTTTGCCATGATCCATAAAGATATTTTTTTCTTGTTTTTGAGTTTGGCTATGTCTTATATTTGTTTTTCTTTTCCTACTTTGTCCTTTATGGCTTTGTACTTAGAGAACAGGGAATCCGTAGAAATAATAAAATTAAGGAAAGCCAAATTGACAGGAAATCCATTTCATACAATTTTTTCCCCTAAAAATTAAAATATAAACTCCTTAGGCTGTCATTCAACATCTTTTGCAATTCAGGTGCGTGCCAGTTCCACCGTCGGGCATCCTGTACTCCACTTGCATGGAGTCTCCTGCTGTTCCCTAAACATGGCACACAGTTTCATTCTCCTGCGACCTGACACATCTGTCCCTTCTGCCACATGGTCTTCCTGCCACACCTTTACTTTAAGACCTGATCAAAACTCATTTCAGGGTGCCTGGGTGGCTCAATGGGTCAATCGAGGGAGTCTTGATTTCAACTCAGATCATGATCTCAAGTTGCAGAGCTCCATGCTCAATGGGGAGCCTGCTTGGGAGACTCTCCCTCTCCCTTTGCCTCTCCCCTTACTCTCGTGTGTGTAGGCATGCTTTGGGCAGAATAGGGGAAAGGGCAGAAGGAGAAAATCCTCAAGTCCACTCCCCGTGGAGCATGGATTTCCTCACGATAAGGGCTGGATCCCATGACCCATGAGATTATGACCTGAGCCAAAACCAAGACTTGGAACCTCAGGCAACTGAACCATCCAGGTGCCCCATAGATAAATCTTTAAAAAAAAGAAAACAAAACTCATTTCAGCTGTGAAGCTGGCTCCAGATCCTACAGGCTAAGTTACGTATTTCTTCTCTGCATAATGCACTCAACACATGCAAACTGAACAAATGAATGAATGAATGAATGAATCATACAACAAGCAAGACTGAGTACTGGTGGCTTACTGCCATATCGTGGCCAACTGTTTATCGAAGTGTCTGCTCTGAACAACTGTAATGTATTGTATTTACCCAGTGTATTTAGAAATAAGGGGAAAGCAGTGGACACAGTTTTTCCATGAAGTGTGTCCTATATAATGGTCATGGAGTTAACTGTGCATGAAGCCAGTTAAGATAACCCTATATACCATTTGTGAAAGGGTGGCTTTTACAACTATTAAGGCAAGACGATTAGGGACAAATTGTCTCATTTCCTTCCTCAATTTCACAGCATTCTTTTAAAAAGAGAAGAGATGTTAGCATGAGCTCTATTTTTGTTTCTTTTTAGGAAAGTTAAAAATATGATGGAAAAAAGCTTAATTACTTCAAGGTCTAGTATGTTTAAATGCTTTAAGATGTATAAAAGCCCAATTGTATCTTTCTATTCATTATGATTCTACCTCAGGAGAAGGGTTATATTTTTTTGGTCCCTATTTGACAAGGAGAAGATAATTTATCAAGGAAAATGGTACCAAATGGCATGTTTTTTGAGCAAAAATATTTACTTAATTGTCCAGCTTTACTGGAATCCTTCAGGATACTATTTCTTCCTAAGGAACAGAATGAAGGCTCTGTGACACCGAGGAAACAAAAAAGGGTTTCAGTCTGGGACGGGATACTTGTGCTTTCTTTTCCTTCAGCTCAGTAGCATGGCTATGGCAAAAACAGAAATTCAACTGAGTAGCATTTTTGTTCTAAAAACATCTAAAATTCATCTCAAATCTGTATCTCTTCTGGGGAGAGAAACTAAATCCATTCTAACAAGTAATTAAGCAAACAAAAAATCCCCTAAAACCACAATCTCCTCTGGTGCGCGTCTACACCCGCTTCCTGCCTGCGCCCCCGCCCCCGCCCCCGCCTACGGAGGCCCTGTCAGCGCACCCGCCCCCGCCCCCGCCCACGGAGGCCCTGTCAGTGCCACGACGCGCCACCTCTCACCTGGGCCAGCCATCACAGAGGGCTGCTCTCTGACACAGGGCTGTGTTGGGTCAGAGCTGCACGGAGGACCCGTGGATCGGAGAGCTGAGAAGCCAGTGAGAAGTGGTCCTCCCGTTTAACTTCACAATTTGACTCCCAATTCCGTTAGTCCTCATAGCCTTCTGAAAACTTGAAGCTTACCGGAGATTTAATCTTCCTGGTGATTCGGGGTAGCTGGAAGACCCTAAAATTTGTCTCCAAATCTCAATTTCCCACCAAATTCCTAATTCAAGCTCAACACTTAATTCACTTAAATTCATTTATTCAGTTAAAGTCTTTAACTACTTTCTCTGGTTACAGCTGTATCCCCTGTAGATACAGACTTTGAATCTTCGGTAGGCCTTCAGAAAGGATTTAGAGTTTAGACAACTTAGACTTTTTTTTTTTTTTTTCAAGAGCTTATTTTTAGGTAATCTCTATACCCAACCTGGGGCTGGAACCCTCAACCCTGAGATCAAGGGTCAGTCACATGCTCCACTGACTAAGCCAGCCAGGAGCCCCAAGACAATTTAGAATTCTGAATCAATTTCAACATCTACAGAAAGGACCCAGAGTTGATAAATTGTCTTTTCTCCTTGTGTGGCCAACAATCTCACTGTACTTGAGAGATTGTGTACATCCCAGAAAAGGGGATAAAGGAGAGGGACATGGGGATTTTTTTTATTTACAGAAAAGATATCTGGGAGTATCTTTTGGCTTATTGCCTTGTTTATGTTAGACAACTATGAATTTTTGCAGAGGAGAACGAAATTCATAATAGGGGTAAGTCGAACCATTATACTGTACACCTGAAACTTACCCGGTGATGTATGTTAATTATATGTCAATAGAACTGTGGGGATAAAAAGAACAAAAACTAAAGAGAAAGAAATATTGCCTAAAGAAAATGTATCATTCACAGTTCTCAGACAGGTAATTGTAGTATATTTAGTTTCATCTCTTTTCAAGTCACATTTATGAGCCTCTGCTAGGTGTTAGGTCCCTTGTTAAGTTCAAGGGTAGCGCTGCCCAATAGAAAGAGAATGCAAGCCATCTACATAACTTTGAAGCTGCTGGTAACCACATTAAACCAGTAAAAGGAAATAGGTGAATGTGGTCTGGTCCTGCTGACCTTCAGCCCCGCCCTAGCACTCCCACCCTCTTCCCCTCAACTAGAGCCTCAGGGGCCTCCCAGGTCCTCCTAGGAGCCCATCTGTTCCCCCTTGGCTCTTTCACTGGCTCAGGTCTCTGCTGACTATTCCTTGTCTTCGGGGAGAGTGATGCAGAGCTGGCTGATAGGAGCCAATGTGTAGTCAGTATATGGGGGTGCCCAGCCCTGGTGAGGGAGGAATGCTTTCATTCAGTCATAAAGAATGGAATCCAAATGGTGGGATTTGGGACTTCATGATAATAAGACTTTCATCTGTGATTGTGTAGATTGTTGTCACCATGAAATGTAAAGTGAAAGGGAGTGAGTGACACCAGAGACCCATTCTGCCCTTTATTCACCAAACCACGTGCTCTGGCACAGAGCTACATCTTCGTGAAGGGAAGAATGGCTTCTCGAAATTTTCACAAGGCCACCGTATTGGCCAGTGGCAGCTCTGTGCTGAAGAGCCCTTTGGAGTGGGAGAAGAGCCCTCGCCAGCCCCTCTTAAAATACATCTTGCAAAATACATCTGGCTCCATGCGTTGACTTTGTTTAAGTTCTGTGTTCTAGGTTATTAAGTTCTAGGATATTCATATTTATGTATTTGTGATCATTCTTACATCTTGACTATGAGATTTTCACAAGGAGAAAACAGAAAAAGAACAGAAATATCAGTCATTTCACTAAATCTTATTTTGGGCCCAACATGAATCATCTTCCCTCAAGACTCTGGTCTGGGCATTCAGATGGAGTTTTCCATGACAGCAGGAGGCACGGGCTTCTGTTTCATACTCTCTCAGAAGTGAGCCTTACTAAGTTAGGGGAGGACAGAGTCATGTCCAGATATTTAGAGAAAAGTCTGAGGACATGGCCATTGGAGATCACTATACCTGTGAAGCTCCTAAAATATCCCTTAACCTTCTCCCTTCCCTTCTTCCTCCTTCCCAGATACCACTCAGCAACCATGAAAAAAAAAAATGTTCTTAGTGCATACTCAGTGCCTGCAGTGACAGAGAAAGAGACAGCCAGTCTCTGGTCACATAGAGCTTCACATTGGTTTGTTTCCAAGTTGGCTCCTCCAAACAGAACATTTTAGGTCTGAGAGGGTCTCTGGGAATTTGATGTTCACATCTCCAGAATCCCTGGTTCCCCCTTCATGTTCTGTAATGTGTTCCTATGTGCTGAAGGGACTAAGGCATAAGTCACTGACTGTAAATCAAGGAGAGCAAAGTTCTTAGCCTTCCCCCCAAAAAACAAAGCTGTGTCTTCCCTGGACACTCTTATCACCTGGCAAGTAAGTTCAGATTTTCCAAACACCAAATCAAAGACACTGACCTCCAGGACAGGACCACACTCCACTCTTAACAAACTTCCTCGCCTCTGGGGCCACAGTAATTAAGCACACCTGTTAAGTTTTCTTAACTCACTTTCTCTCCTCAAAGTTTGCATGCTCTCTCTTTAAATACATACTCCTCATGTTTGTTTACCATCAAATATGTGCTGAGCACCTGCATTAATTTTGCAATGAGTTTCTATAAACACAGTGATAAAATGTCATCCCTGCCATTCTTTTTTTTTTTTTTTAAGATTTTATTTATTTATCTGACAGAGAGAGTGAAAGAGCACTAGCAGGGGGGACAACGGGGAGAGAGAGAGGGAGAAGCAGACTCCCCGACAGAGCAGGAGCCAGATGCGGGGCTCGATCCCAGGACCATCATGACCTGAGCCGAAGGCAGATGCCTAACCATCTGAGCCACCCAGGCACCCCCCTGCCATTCTTGAACTCATGGGCCAGTGAGGAAAACTGAGAGTATGGAAACCTTTTCAGTTCAAGATGATAAGTCCATGATAAGTCCTGTAGAATGACAGAAAACCTAGCCACCAACTTTAACTGATGAAGCTGGGGGGGCTTTTGAACTGGATCTTGGAGAATGAATAGGAGTTAACCAGGTAGCAAAGTAAGGGGAGACAACTCTGGAGAGAGGGAACAGAGTACGTAAAGTGCAAAGAAGGTGTACGATATTCTACAGAGATAGACATCCTTCCTCCAGCACAGCTCTTCTCTACCTGAAAGCCTGAGAATTAAAGGGCCCAGATATCTGTACCCCTCCCACACACCCAGCATTCAGTAGTGACCTAGGCATAGGACAGCTGCTCTAGACACTCCCGTTTGAAAAGAGGAAGAACAGGAGGCATACAGGAGACCCGGGTCTAAAGCAATTCTGAGATCCAACAGGCCACACGTGGTCAATCCCTTCATCAGGGCTCAAGCCCTGGCAATTCTTCACTGTGGCTCTTAGTTCTACCCTCTGGACATTCTTTCTTTTCTGTAAAAGGGAGCCCATATTTGCAACCAAGTAGTTTTCTTGGCCTATGAAAGTTTGGAGATTTTTTTTTTTATACTTCCTTTGTCCCTTTCAGTCCAAACTGATGATAGTTCTGTTTGTATGATTCTCTTAAAATCTTTGGGAGCCTCTTGTGAATCTTATTATGGTTCATGCAATTGGGACCAAAAAAGTTGGGTTCACAAAGGTCTTCACAATAAAACATCCAGCTTCTGTTGAAATTGCCAAGAATTCTTAAAAGTCCTGAGGTTTTTTTGGTTGTTTTTTGACACAACACTTTTTTAAGGCATTCCTTTAGGGAGGCTTTTGAACTGGGTCTTGGAGAATGAATAGGAGTTAACCAGGTAACCAGGTAACAGAGGTAACAGGTAACAGAGGTAACCAGGTAACAGAGGACTTTATAATCAAAATCTCAGTATCGTCTTTATGGCATGTTGTTCTTACTATTCCCTGAATTTAATTTTTGTCCAGAAGCCATTCTTAATTTAATGTTGCTTTTCACCTGGAGAGGCAGGGGGTTTTCAAACTGTGTGGATTCTGCCTGCTTTATTTTTTTTTTAAAGACTTTATTTATTTATTTGACAGACAGAGATCACAAGTAGGCAGAGAGGCAGGCAGAGAGAGAGGAGGAAGCAGGCTCCCTGCTGAGCAGAGAGCCCGATGTGGGGCTCGATCCCAGGACCCTGGGATCAGGACCTGAGCCGAAGGAAGAGGCTTTAACCCACTGAGCCACCCAGGCGCCCCCTGCCTGCTTTATATTTAACTTTTTTTTTCTGGAGCTTATCCCTCTCCTGTCAAATTTTAATGTAAGCAACAAAAAGAAGCCAGGGTGACCTTTAAGCCTGCCTAGAACTCTCCTCAGCCAGGCCACCCAGTTGCTGAGGTACATTTTCTACTTTCCATACTCTTGCAGGCAAGAATGTTGCTAGACTTTCTGCCACCACATAATGAATTATCTTCTCTTTAGTTTCCGCTAATATTTTCCTCATTTGCCTTATTTTTTTTTAAGATTTTATTTATTTATTTGACACAGAGAGAGAGAGAGATCACAAGCAGGCAGAGAGGCAGGCAGAGAGAGGGGGAAGCAGGCTCTCCGCCAAGCAGACAGCCCGATGCAGGGCTCGATTCCAGGACCCCGAGATCATGACCTGAGCCGAAGGCAGAGGTTTAACCCTCTGAGCTATCCAGGCACCCCATCATTTGCCTTTTTTTTAAAAAAGAGATTTTCTTTGAGAGAGAATGCATGCATGTGCAAGTGGGGGCAGGGGCAGAGGGAGAAAGAATGTCGAGCAGACCCCGTGCCCAGGGCACAGCCGGATGCAGGCTCGATTCCAGGACCTTGGGATCATGACCTGAGCCAAAATCAAGAGTCAGACACTTAACCGACTGAGCCACCCACGTGCCTCTCCTTATTTGTCTTTAATCTTTGACTGCTTTCTTGAGGGACTTCAGGCTGCTGCTAACAGTCTCCTTGAGATCCTTTAGATTTTCACCAGTTCTCTCCTCAACGTCCTTCCAGCTTGTCTTCTACTGTCCCAAAGCCACTCTCATCGTTTTTAGGGATTATTTTTTATTACAGCAGCATTCAACGTGTCTCTCAACTTCTGCCCCCCTGCTTCGGACTCTCTTGCCTGTTTACACCTCCAGCCCCTGCTCATCAAGCCTGCTTCTGGTTCCCTGCCATGCAGGGGGCAGACGATTTTCTCCCAGAACATCTGCCCCTTGGGACAGTCCTGGGAAATAATTCCAACATATCCGCCCAGAGATCATTTCCTCAGAGGAACTTTCTTGGGAAAGGTCTGGAAGATGAGGTTTCATGAAAGACGTTATTTGATGTTATCTTCAAAAACCAACCGACCAATCAACCAACAAAACCCTTTTTAGGATTCCAAGTGTTTCATCTGGGGAAACATTTTTAACTGCTTCAGGGGAAATTTCAGAGAGTGAGATCTATTTCTAACATTTTAGGAGAGAGAAAGAAAAAAAAAGTGAGATTAAATGTACATTAGGCTAAATGTACATGGGTTATGTTAGCTTTACTTTTATTTTTGAACCAAGTGAGCTTGCCAATGGAAGGAGTGCGTGTCCTCGTGTGAAAGGCTACAGGCTGAGGCTTCCCGCCAACAGGGCAGAGTTTCTTAATCTCCACACGCCCCAGTGTCTCCAGGTCTGAGGTGGAATTATACTTACCTCAGAAGGCTGATGTCAGGGATAGAGGAGACAGATTGTATGAGCAACAGCCAAGCAGAACATCTAGCAGATGATCAATAAACCACTCAGGGCCCACCAATGTGGAAAACCACAGAAACGACTCCTTGCCCTTGCTCTGAAGCCTCGGCTTGTCTTTCCTGAGGTGTCTCGAATCAGGAGTCCCGGCTCCCACTCCCCAGAGAGGAGCTGGGGAAGGGAAGCTCTCACTGTGGAATGTGGAAATCTCCTGGGACCACATTAAATCCTTTCCCAACAGACTATGTCAGGGAAGGAATAAAACCAATTTGCTTTTAGGTTTTTGTTTTTGTTTTTTTTTCTGCCTCACGTCCACCCTTGATCTCATCTCTCTGGGTCTGTCTCCCCTCCCCCCTGAATCTCCCTCATCCTGCTTCCCAGGAGAATTCCCCACCTGCCACCTCCCTTCCCCCAAGCAAACCCAGGGCAGGAGGCTAGAAGCCAGCGAGGAAAGGAGCCCCACGGTCCCATTGCAGCACCCAGGTGGGAAGAGCATGGAAGTGGAAAAAGCAGAGAATAAAGGGGTGAAATGATATTTGAAGGAGAAGGAAAGTTGGGGATTAGAGAGGAAAGGTTGAATCACTGGGAACATGCCCATGAGGAGAAGGTTTGGGGGCAGCAAAAGCAAAGAGACATGGCAAGCTTTAGAGGCACCCTGCAAGGGAAGGGACTATGGAAGAAGGGAGTTGGAGGAGGGGGTTAGTCACACTTGCTAGAATTCTGGGAAGCTCCCTCTCCTTGCCTATCCCACACCTTCCTCTCTAGATGATTCTGCCTTTCTAGATGGTCTGTCTTCTTTGCCCCTTTCTGGCATAGCTCAGGCCAGGCGGTCCTTAGCCTCGGCGATGACAACATCTCCCAACCAGCTGGTTCTCCCCCCACACCCTGCCCTCCAGTCTACTCATCTCACAACCGGAGTGGCCTCTCCTTCACCTGATCTTGTCCCCATCCCACCTCATACTCAAGAACTTATCTTGGTACCAGTTTGTCTCTGACCCTGGGAAGAGGGCAGCTTTAGGACAGAAACCCTACGTTATCAGCATGGAGAACACCTTGTATGGTTTCTGGAAGGTAGCATTATGGGGACTGAGGGAATGGATGGATGGATGGACACTCACCTGGTGGCAAAGAAGAGATAGTTGGGGGGTCCAGCAAAGGAAAGAGAGTTGGTGAAGAAGACGAATGGGAAACATCAGCAAGCCATTGGGTAAAAGAAACACGTTTATTTTTGGTGGGGTAATAATTTCTATTTTGGAAGATTGCCATGCTAAAGCAGCACATTTTCCACTGTGTCTGAAGGACAAATGGGGTGAAAAGGGGGTGGGTCCCAGACCCTATAACCAGCGCCCCTCAGGAATCAGCTGCCTCCCTGGACCTACAGATGTCTAACTTCTTTCCCTTGATACTGACTCTGTCCTTGTCACTCCTTTCACTGCCCTCATCACCGCCGCCCCCCTGACCAGGGGCAAGCTCCCCAGATATCTCTCTCACTTCAGTGCCCCGTTTTCTTCCTTCTCCACTTCCACCCTGCCTTATTTCCCATGCTCACTGCCCCCCGCCCCCACCATCCAACTTCGTCCATTTTCCCATGTCCTAGGAGCTCTCATTATTCATCCATTTGTCCAAACCTCCACCAACGGCAAGCTGCCTCCACTTTTCAGCTGCCTAATGCTCCCAAGGACTCCCGAGTTCTGTTAAAACAATCAGAATATTTATAGACAATCAGTTTTTAAAGCCTTCAAGGCACTAAATTGTATCGGCCCAAGATGCCACTTGGAATAAACTTCTGTAAAGTTGCAAGGCGTGCCCTGTAGCTGATGATTCTTGTGGCTGCTTGTTGAGGTCATTCACTCAGAGGGATTTTATCAGGGCAAGCAGGGTGGAAAAGGGATGGAGAGCCAGACCCAGGGACCCAGTCCCCCTCCCCAGCTGCCTCCGATCCTCTCTCCTTTGGTGCAAACTCTGTCCACAGCGCCAGAACACCACGGTTTATTTTTATCTGTTTATTTTGCAATTAACAAAGAGAAGGAACCTCTTTTTGATGGGCTGGTTCAGGGGTTCAAAGTGCCTAGCTACCTTGACCCCTTTACCAGCCTCCGACGTCGCAGTACGGCTGCCCAACTGGGAGAGATTTATACTTATTTTTATATAATGGAAAACTCATTGCTGGACATCGAGTTACTCACTTTGATTTGTTTTCTTTGGAAGAAGCGGCCGGCGGCGGCAGCGCCCCAAGCTGGGTCATTAATATGGCAGCAACAGCAACAAAGACCTTTACAGCCGCTGCCTGTAAACCGTGGATAAAGTTCAAGCATTTATTCTGTTTGAGGCCTCCCAGTGTCTATAAAAGCCCAGCACGATTATATGATCAGTGTCAAGACCCACTTTCCCCTCTTTGTGCTCCGGGATGCATTTCCTTGCCCTGTCCCTCCGTGTTGCCACTGCAGCTGCTCTGGCTTTAATAGCAACCCAAGGCACACACTATTGGAGTGTTCCTTGGGCTTTGTTTTAAACATGGTTTTTGCTTGTGTTAACTACCGCCTGGCTCTCTGACACCCGTGAATGGGGCTATGCGGGGCTGTCAATCAACAGCAATAATAATGCCATCTGGGTTTGAATAATACTAATGAGAAGAAGAAGAAGAGGGATACTGTGTATTAACATAGCACCTTTGTCCCAGAAGCTCAGAGGGCGTTCAGGATAATAATTCATTCATGCTCCGAGCACTGCTTGGCGGTAGATATTATGATCCCACCGCGGGGGACTGAGACACAGAGAGGGCAAGTGGCTGGCCCCAAGGTCACACAGTAAGTCAGAGATGGCATAAAACTTAGTTGCTACAAGTCCCCTAAAGCACTGGACCCGCGGGATCACACTGAACTTTAACTCTCATTACACCTGTTTTTAAAATCTAGTGGTAAAAAGAACTACAGGACCTTGTTGTTCTATACCTTGTGGGACAAAAAAATAAAATAAAATAAAATAAAATAAAGGAAGGAAGGAAAGAAGAGAGAAAGAAAGAAAGAAGAAAGAATGTTCTAGGATGGTGGGGAGGACCTCAGAGATCCTCAATATTAAAGGGGAGCCTGTCCATGCTAAGGGCAAAGGAAGAGAGGGTGATGAAATGCCGGTATTTCACTCCTAGAAGCATCTGGAATTTCTAAAGGGGCAGGAGGCTGGTGGATACAGAAAGCACAATGAATACAGGAAAAGAGGTCCCCCCTGGATGTGGGCAAGTAAGCTAACCACAGAGCCAGAAAGCTCGTGGAAGGCCAAATAAGGATCAGCAGCCATCCAGAAAGACTATTGCTGAAGGTACCATGGATTTCTGTTTAGTCTGAAGTCCCATCCTACACTTTGCTGGGACCCTAGCTCTCCCTTATCAACCCCTGTGGTCCTCAGAGAGGTTCAAACCTGACTGTCCCTTCAAATCAGTAGTTTCTTACTTAACTTCTCTGTGCCTCAGTGTCCACCTCTGTAAAACCGGTTAATAAGATTATCTCATTCGGTACTTAGCCCATTGCAATGACTTCTGAATTGATTTCTCCAACTTCGGTCCCTCCTCGATATCTATCGCTGGGCCATTAGGAAGATAAAATAAGCTGATATTTACAATGCTGAGCATGGTGCTTGACCCATAGTGACCCCTCATAAGCATTAGCTATTTAGTAACATTAAGTAATGATGGGACTGTTATGTTGTCATCGTCACTATCCTCTGGTTTGCTGGCCACCAGCTCCTTGACAGATAAGGAATAAAACGAGCACCGTGAAGGAAGAGTGGAATTCGGTCGTATAAAAACATAGAATTAGGCCATCCAGAGCCTTGTCCCCTTCTCTGTGCTTGTGCTGCTTTTAGGACCTGCGCCCTGCTGCCCAGCGCTGTGTTATTCTCACTTGCTGCCCGTGTCAATTCTGTCTCCTCCCGTAGACTCTGAACAAACGCGCAGGAGACCTCCAGATGGTCAGCAGACACACGAGAGGATGCTCAACGTCACTGATCATCAGAGAAACACAAATCAAAACCACGATGAGATATCCCCTTCACACCAGTCAGAATGAGAAGTATCAAAGAGGCAAGAAATTACAAGTATTGGTGAGGATGTGGACCAGAGGGACCCTCGTGCCCTGCCAGTGCCACAGCAACAACTGTGGAAAAGAATATGGAAGGTCCTCAGAACATTACAAATAGAAATATCATATGATCCAGTAATTCTGCTGCTGGGTATTTACCCAAAGGAAGTGAAAATGCTAACCCGAAAAGATATGTGCACCCCTTATGTTCATCGCAGTTATTTACAAGGGCAAAATATGACAGCAACCTAAGTGCCCAGCAATAAGTGAATGGACAAAGAAGGTGTACACACACACAGACACACACAGACACACACACACACACACACACACACACACACACACACACACACACTAAATATTACTCAGTCACAAAAAAGAATCAGATCTTGCCATCTGTGACAACGTGGCTAGACCTAGAGGGTATTATGCTAAGTGAAATAAGTCAGAGAAAGACAAATACCATATGATTTCACTTACACAGAAATTTAAAAAAAAAAAAGGTACAAAGAAACAAACAATAAAACAGAAACAGACCCATAAATACAGAGAACTGGTGGGTGTCAAAGGATAGGTAGGTGGGGTGATGAGCAAAATGTGTGAAAGTAAGTGGGAGGTACGGGCTTCCAGTTATGCAATAAATAAATAAGTTGTAAAAGGGAAAAATACAATGACCAAATGCACGCTAACACATCTAATTCTGCTCTAGTCCCCTCTGCACCCAGCACGCCACTCGACAAGTTACCTTTGAAGATGAATGTTACCTTTCCATGATTTCTAGAACACCTGCCATGTGCCAGCCTCTGAGTGGAGGGACTCTGAAATATACCAGGAAGGGCTCTAGCCTCAGGAGATACACTTCCTTGGGAGAAGAGATAAGCCATATGGCAACAATTTGCAAACCTTAGCATGCCTCAGAATCACTTGGAGGGCTCGTTAAAGCAAACTGCAACTAAAATGACTTTGAAGGCCCATTGAAATTTTATTTGTATGCTTTTTCAGTGGAACTATCATGTTTGCGAGAAGAGAAATAACGTGATCAAGACGTCGTCCCAGTACTCGATTACCCAGTAATCGACCTTGCAGTACTGTATGGGGTGGGTAATACCAGGGAGAGACCGAAGTTGGGGAAATCAATTTGGAAGAAGTTGTAACATGCCCGGGAAGAAAGAAATGTGCTGAACTCAATAATTAATTGATTTACTGGTTTTGAAGTTTTCCTGCTCCTCTCACCCAATGATTATATCCCTGGTTCCCTCTTTCTTGAAGAGAGCCTCAAATACTTGAGCTGACACCTTCTGCCCTATAAGTTTGTTATTTATGGTATCGTCTGTCCTTTGTCTTTGTCCCTGACCCAGTTTAGAGACACTCTATCACTGGGTCTGAATCTGAGGCACTCTCCAGTTTCCAAGGCAAGCATTCTTTGGCAATAAACAAACAGATTTGCAATTCTTCCCCAGAACTTCAAGACAGAAAGTCCCTGCTTTCCCATCTCTGCAGGCTGGAGGTAAACTTCCCCTCCTCACCATCCCTTACCACGTGTAAAGATTTTGACCTTGCATATGATGTTTAGGCTCATGCCTTCTCTTTTTCTAGAGTTGGAGCTTTTTGAGGACAAAACTCCCATCTGCCCCGCACCCCCCCCACCCATGTTTCAGTCCCTTTTTGTGGAGGGCCTGACACAGTGAAGGTGCTTGCAAAGTCTTTACTGAAAAAAAAAATAAGGAAAAGTTTAATTGAAAACATTTAACATTCTTCATGTATTCAAACACGTAATGCCCCATCACATGTAGATATCTTTTTTAAAAAGTTTTTGTTGATTTATTTAAGTAATTTCTATGCCCGATGTGGAACTCGAACTCACGACCCTGAGATCAAGAGTGGCGTGCTCTTCCGCCTGAGCCAGCCCGGCGCCCCCACACAGAGATACCTTTATGAAAGCACCTGGCTTACAGGGTTTCTCTTTCAGACAGAATTGGTTACGCCTACATTAGAAGGCAGTTTTTGCAAGGTCTGCCTCCAAGAATAAGAAGCCCCTCATTAAACAGTAGTCTTCCAAAAGAATATATGCCTCCCTTATTTCTTCTCTCCACCTGTCCTTTCTGTCTTCCCTCCCTCCTTCCCTCCCTCCCTCCTTCCTTCCAGCAGGCACCTGATGACTGAGTATGAGACATTTACACCAGGAACTGTGGGAGATTGGTTCCAACCGTTGAGAAGTTTGAAATTCAGTGAAAGATCCCCATCCCTGCATAATTTTATGTTATACGTTGGATTTTATTTTAGGTTAAAATAAGGTACAGACTAATCCAGTGCCGGCATACGGACATACGGAGGAGCAGGAGGCGGGATCATGGCTTATGGGTGTAGAACGAACAGTAGGTCAGTCCGCTCTGGGAGGTGGGCTGTATCTCCAAAGGCAGAGAAGCGGGGGACGGGCTCTGCCGGAGGGAGGAGCAGCACTGGGGGTGTGAGGGGGTCAGGGAAGAGGGAGCTCCCCAGGGAATGGAGAGCCGCCCACAGGGAGTGAGAATGGGCGAACAGTGTGGCAGAGGAACACGGTAAGATAGAGGGAGGTAGCCGTGGATCTGAACAAGCCACAATGAGAACTTCAGACTCTACTCACAGGCAAGGAAGGTGACAGAAGCGGAACAGGGACATGTTCCCCAAATCGAGTTTTGACGTAGTAGTCCTGGCCCACATGGCCAGCCAGCATTTGCCCTACGGCTTGAGGTTACTGGTACTCTGTGTGCACTTCTCCCCATGGCTGCAGGAGAAAGAAGAGCCCTTGTCAGACACGCTGGACTCTTCCTTCTGTGGCCGGGTGCCTGGGGATTTTTATCTGGATTAAGAGTGGATTTACTCGTCTTTGGAGAGGATTTTTTTTCTTTTCTTTTTCTTTTTCTTTTCTTTCTTTTTTTCTTTTTTGAGGAAGGGGGTCTTTCCTCAGTCCCCTCTCCTCACCCTGGGGATTGTCTCTACCTCCGGCCCGGGAGTGCATTTTGAACCGTTATGTTGTCTCAAGTGCACTGACCACCACAATGGGCAGCGCCCCAGAATGCCTGCCCCTTCTCTGGCAGACCAAGCTGGCCCATTCCTCACCATGTCATGAATTTTCCTGGAGGGAAACAGCGGATGCCACATGGTCATGGCTTGAAAAGATTCCACGCTGTCTACACAAACAGAGACTGGAGCCTCTGGGAACAGCCCCGCTCTCACCTCACTCCCAGAAAGCCTCCCGCCCCTGGCCCGTGCACATGGGCTGTGAATTGGCGTTCTGACTTCCACACACTGATGTACTGTGGGACTGAGGCGTGGGGCTGTTGCCTTCAGAAAAGTAAATCTCTCCATCTTCTCTCTGCATTGGACGTGCTTGTCTCTGAGGACCTTTCCTCTCCAGGCAGCCCTGCGCAGTACAGCGCAGACGAGAGGATTCCTGGGGTGGGCCTTACCCAACTGTAGGCAGCCAGGCATCACCAGCGTAGTCTGAGAACAGAGGGAGCCAACTCCCACCAACCCACACCCCACTCCCGCCAGACACATAATAAACTCTTTGCTATGCGCTTATTTCTGCATTCCGGCCCCCCTACCCAGAACGCTGCTTCTTTCCTCCTGTCTTGGGGAACTCCTATTCATTGTTCAATGCTTAGTTTAAGGGTACTGGTGCCGCAAAGGCTTCCCCCGCTCTCAGGAGGAGAGATGCTGGTTTCTCCCTTTGCTGTATTCTGTGGCCGTGCATTAGTGCTAGTGCTGATAAGACAGAATTATGGCTGTTTGCTTGGATATCGCTACCCCAAGTAGATGATGAGCTGCTTGGGGAAAGAATAATGAGGGATAGTAGTACAGATTGTGCACTGCTCAACCCTCTGGGGTGTCATTCACACTGTAGTCTGAATATACGCTGTACAATCCTAAGCAGCAGCTTTGGGGATATTTAGGTCTTATTTTTAATAGGGACTGACACAAAATAAAGTTCATTTATCTAACCCCAGGTAAGGCCACT
Source organism: Enhydra lutris kenyoni (assembly GCF_002288905.1). Classification (NCBI taxonomy): domain Eukaryota; kingdom Metazoa; phylum Chordata; class Mammalia; order Carnivora; family Mustelidae; genus Enhydra; species Enhydra lutris. Next base: position 4,973,817 of record NW_019154153.1, read on the forward strand.
GCTCAGACTCTTGCTCCTCTAGCTCACACCCCGTAAAAGAGGAAAGAAACACTAGGTAGCCCAACAGCCTTGTAATGAGAAAATGCCCAGCTCCCCTTGGAGATGGTACATTGGTTCTAGATCTAGGAGGGTACCCAAGACCCTCTTATTTTTTTTTTTAAGATTTATTTATTTATTTATTTGACAGACAGAGATCAAAAGTAGGCAGAGAGGCAGGCGGGGTCGGGGGGCTGGGAAAGCAGGCTCCACACTGAGCAGAGAGCCTGATGGGGGGCTTGATCCCAGAACCCTGGGATCATGACCTGAGCTGAAGGCAGAGGCTTTAACCCACTGAGCCACCCAGGTGCCCCCCAAGGCCCTCTTAGACCTCAAACAGCTAACGGCTGGTCCAGGGATGTCAAAGGGGTTTTATCTCATGGATCAAATCAGACTTATAAGTAGTGACTACTTGAAGCACTGAACTGAGAAAGAAGTCTTCTGAGGCAGCATTCAAACTCAGTGGAGGAGAACATCCTATGAATGTTTGAAGTCTGTCCTGGAGCAGTAATGGGAGTGAGAGGCCCATGTGCCACGTGGCTGTCATCCGTTCCAGTTTGGCACTGGACTAGTGACAGGGCTAGTGGGATTATATAATAGGAGTCCCTGTCTTGTCTTGCTCAGATGTTCTCAGGCTTTTATGGGTGATACACAAATTTTTGTCCCCATGCCTCAGTTTCTCATCTTTAGAATGAGAGATCTTTCTTTTGGGGTTTTGGAGAGGTGAAGCAAAAGGACAAAGTAGGGCTTGTAATCCCCCCAGCAAAAGGAAAAGACTAAGGAGACAGAACTGCTTTCAAATCATCCAACAACATCCTTCAATGGGATATCCACTTCTCTTCTGCCACCACCCCTATTCTGATATTCAGAAGAAGTGAGGATGGGAGGGTAGGAAAGGACTTCCAGAAGGCAGTTGTAACAACAACAAAAATTTGAAACTCAGTGGATAGGCATCAAGAGGGCAGGAAGAGAGTTCTGGTTTGTCCTATATCTCTGGAAGAAGACCCGGAGGGTCATGATTGGGATCTGGGCTCTGGGACCACCCCACAGAGGCTCAACTCACTGATAATAGTTAGCGAGGTGATAAACTGGTTGACTTGACTCTCTAGTTTCCTTTAGATGACTCTCCAGTCTCTAAAAAGGGCCTAATAATCACACGTACTTCAGGGAATCATGAGGATTAAGTGAGTTCATAAATACAAAGTGTGTAGAGCAGAACCTGATCCACGGGAAGTCTCCATTGTCACCTGTGCCATCATAGTTGCTGTTATTGTAATGTGTTTTTCTTCCAGCTCAACAAGGAAGGGAAAGTGGACTTAAATGACGTAACGGAAACACTTGAGAACAGACCAAGGGCTACAGCAGACAAATATGACTCCCTTTCATTACATCAACCCCATCAACCCTCCTCTTGTTATGATTCTATCTTTCATGGAGTTAGCTAAAGCTTTCACAGCCTCCGTTGGAATCCCTTTTCTTGAGATGGTCTATGAATAAGTGAAAGTCAAAGGGCCGCCACGTGCTGGGCTCTTTGCTAAGAACTTTGACCTCACCATCAGTCTTAGACACTGTCTTAGTCACCAACTGATTAATAAAAGATCCTATGGGCACTTGTACCTCTAAGGTTTCCAAATCCCCTGGATTTTTCTGTGAAGTGCTGTGCTATTTATGCGTTTATTCATTCATTTATTATTATTTTAGCATATAATAAGTTGACTTTATGATCTGTAAGATCTTGGAGGAAATAAGAGAGGATGCTTGTCCATCCCTCATGTATTCATCCCTACTGATCCCAGTGTTCAGAATACCAGTTTCTCCCTTGTCTACCTGGAAAACCCTTATTCATCCTTCAAAGCCCACCACGACTATAAATTTGTCCATGGAGCCATCTCCCAAACCCTAAGCAGTTAACAACTTTCAGGTGAATTCTTTTTACCTCTATTTTATAATAGACTTTCCAATATTATGCTTTAATTTCTTACTATACTATGAACGTCTTGAAGGCAAGGAAATCCTAAATTACCTCTGAAGGCCTAGAGCCTATATATATATATATATATATATATATATATATATATTTATATATATATATATATGAGGCAATTTCAGCCTATATATAGTACGTCCTTGGGGCTATAGTTTTAAGCAAGTTTAAGACCCGCTTTCAGGTTGTGAATACCAGGCTGCCAAAGTGATTAAATGTAAATATGAGGAAAGATTTATCGACAATTGCGGTCGCAAAACTCTAGAACAAGTAGAGATCCTGGAATCTTTTTCTTGGATAGGCTTTACCAGTGAGAGAAGATGATTTGGTCATGACCTCATTTAGAGATGGGGATAGAGCCTTTTTAGCTCTAGGAATCTTTAAGTAGACTTCTGGACATAAGTGGGATGCCTGTGGGTAAGAGAAAGTGGTTCATCCCACCTCTTCCCTCTTGCTTACCCTTTTACCCTGTTTGGGCACCCAGCTCTTGCCTCTCTGCTCAAGTTATACCCTCCCTCCCAACCAGCTTAAGTCCTACCTTTACTACAAAGCCTCTTCTGATTAGCCCTGTCCAAGGGGAACACTCCTTCCTCTGGGTTCTGGGCAGTGTGACATTTACCAGGCCTCTAATTGATTCAGGAATATGTTACTTGACTTCACAATGGGAAATTCCTTTGAGACAAAAAAAAATATTTCTCTTAGGCCCCTTGTTCCCTCCCCAGTGCTGAGCGTGGTTTAGGAGACTAGCATGTGTATGCATGTGTGTGTGTGTTGGCATGGCAACACAGTATGTATAATCCAAGCCGGAGATCCTGGTGTCATACATCTGGAACAAAACAAACTCATTTATGACATCTTCCAGCATGTACACTGTCTCTGAAACACTGAGATCTCAAAGAATCAAAACAGCTCCAAAACAGGGTGGAGAGCCGACATTCTTTCCTCGCCTGCCGGCTTGCCCTTCCCCCCTGCCCACCTCCCCATATACAGAATGGAAACTTTCAGGGGAAAAGAATTCTGAACAGCTGTTGTGAGAGACCACACAGACTTCCCCACATCTGCTAGCATACAGCCGGTGAGCTCATTTCTCCAGGGGACGAAGTCTGAGTCTGTGGGGTCCACTTAAGTACACCTTAGGAGGGGCTGAGGAGGAAAGAGGAAATGGCCCCAGGTGGAGGGGAACTTTCTCATGTCAGAAAATTCACTGGAGACAGGCTAAAGGTTGAGTGATTCCACGGACACCTTCCTTGACTAGGAGAGTTGGCTTTCCAGAAAGTTTCTCTGCCCATTATGATTAAAGAGAGCTACTATCAAATTTACACTTGATTTTTAAAAAAGGACCTTGATTCTACCAAGTCGTCCTCCCCAAAATGTCTAAGTCAAAAAGCAATTGCTGGTTGGAAAATATCCTCCAAAGCAATACAGTCCTGGGCCATGACAGCTTGCCCCAAGATTTTTAGTGTTAAAAATAACATTCTGAAATATATATTGTGCTATATTGTCTACAAAGAGATTTCACTCCTGGTGTCGCATTTGATCTCACTAGAGGCCATCACGAGGGGCACGTGACCGTTAGTGGCAGAATCGGTTATCAGGACGGATACTAACATTGGCATGAGCCCTGATTTTCCAACTTTGAAGCCGAAGCTTGTGGAGGCTCCATGGATTGTCCAAGTTCGCAAAACAGAACAGAGGATTCAGACTCTTGGGTTTGACTTATAAACCCATGTACTTTTCCTTTTGCAAAACCATGAAGTCATCTCTCACAAAATAGCAGCTTCTTTGTAAAGCTAGCTTTTACTTCTTCTCCCATTTCTTGGGGCCCCAAACTCAGAAATCCAACCAAGCCCTGGGATTCTTATGGGTATGACACAATCACTTCCTAAGCTGAGTGTTGGCTCCATACCCCAGCAGAGCAGCACAGAGGAGGGTTAGTGGGAATATCTAGCCCCTCTGGAAAGTCCATTCTCATCCTCTGGATGCAGAGTTGTGGCAACCAGAATGAAATGGAGCAGGCGGTGGGACACCTGGGTGCCCCAGCATCCTGGTGTCTCCTGCTGAGACTGTATTCCCACACCTCTCCTGCATCTCTTTCACCTGCAGAGGGAGGGAAGCCAGATAGTTTCTGCAGACTCTCCCAGCTCTAGCCTTCCATGGTTCGATGACAGACAGGGGACAGGGGTGGAGAATTTCCCTGGAGGGAACGCGTGCCTCACACTCATCCTCTAGTCCCTGTGCCTGCTGTTAGCCTGGAGCTGGCCTGGCCCTGCTGGGTCTGGAGATGCCATTGTGCAGCATCAGTTGAAGGTTTGGGTGAGGGCGGGCTGAGGCCAGCAGGGGGGGACCCACTGGGGTATTTTTTTCAGATGCATATGTCCCCTCTCAGGCAGCCCTTTCAGAGCTCTGGACAATGTGCTCTTTTTGTCCCCAGCTCTTTCAGCCGCCTGTTCATTCTCTTTGCATCTGCTGTCACACAGGACATCCCGGCTGGCAGGCGACCACGGGGACACATTGTGCTCCCTTAATGAAGCATGGGGCTGGTGATATGGGGGTGGTTGGGGGCCTACAGGGAATAGGGGTGAGTAGAGGGGCACCCCATCTTTCTACTCCAGGCTCCTCTTGAAGGAAAGAACAATTGGCCCCTTTTTTACCTCTCACAGTTCAAACGGATGTGCCTGTAAGAAAGGAACTAGTTCCACATCACAGACTTTGGAGATTGCGGTGCGAGAGGGTGAGTTGGAAGACGGAGGGCTATTTTCTCTAGAGGAGTGACACTGCTGGCCAGGTGGGCAGGAGGTCCTGGGCCAAGGAGTATAAGCCAGGAACACTTGGCCTACATCCTCCCCGCAAAGAGATTCCCTACACCAGCCAACATAGGAGTAGGCAAGCAGGACCCTATGGGACACTGCTTCATTCTTTAAAAGCTTACTGCCTCATCACCCACCTAGGGTTAGTTTCTACGGAGTAATTCTTAAGAGTCAGGAGCATCCGTGAAATGATCTCATAGAGTCTCCTCAGGCCTTAATGTGTCGTAGTTGGAGGCCTCCTCCATCCAGGAGAAGAAAACAAAGGATGGCTACAAGAGTTCACACAAAGTGGCCAAAGGCAAGTATGACATCCAAGAGCTCACAAATGAACATCCCGGTAGAAGGGGAGATTATGGATGAGTCTTGTTCTTGTCTCAAATGTTCTTTAAGAATGTCCTCTCATAATGCCACCCCAAGCCCCAGCAGTAAAGAAAAAGGAAATGAATTGGATCCTGGAAGAGGAGAGGTTTTCTTGCACTGTGGCTTGTAGACCCATGTCTCTGATCCCTGTACCACAAGGTGATGCTACCAAAAGCTGATGACTACCTGCACTGAGGGTGTGGCTGGCAGGCACAGATAAGACAACCCTGATGTTTTCAGACCCACCTGGCCTGTGAAGCATGGGTTCTGCCTGCCACTCTAAGGGCCAGCAGAAGTCTTCTCCCCAAAAGATAACCCTTCACTCCCAGGCCCCCTTCCTACTTGCTGAAGAGTTACCTTGTAGAAGCCAGGGTTCATGACAATGTTCTGGCATGTGCAGATGTCTTCCCAACTGTTCCTACAACTTAGAGTTTGTCTTTCTGGTATGTTTACTGCACCCCCCCACCCCATCCACCCCTCACTCCTCCTGGCCTGCTTCCCCGCCCACCACCCTAAAGAAAAAAGCCTGGGCCTTGTCCAACACGGCCCCCTGTCCCCTTTAACAAGCAAAGTGTGCTGGCATTGCAATTGGTGGTCTTCTCCCCGAAGGTCGTTAATTAGTACAGAATGTAGACTTCAGTTGTCCTGCCAGCCCCGATGAAAACGCAGCTGGCAGGTGGCCGAGACGGAGGAATTTGTCATAGGTTAGATCAGCTCAGGCTCTGAGAACCAAGTGTACAGCTTATGCAAATAGTTTTGCTTAGCATGGATCCTGTGTTCTTATTCCCCCTCCCTCTCCCCACAACTTGTTTTTAAACTGAAGGGTGGGGAGGGAGTGGGGAAACAAGGGAAGGAGGGAGAACAAGCACTTACTTGCCAGATCTCATTCTAAATCAGAAAGGAGCAAATTGCTTTCCCTAAAAAAGAAAAAGCCAGGGGGAAAAAGAAGACAAAACACCCATCCTTTGGTCTAATGTACTGAGCATTTGAAAGCTGAATTGCTCCATAAGAAAGGCTAGCAGTGAGTGTATTTGGAGAGAGACTATTATCCCCATCAAAACCCATTCATACTCTCTGGGAGGCCTGCAGAGCACCTGGGTGGGGACTTGGAACATTGGGTTCTATTCCTCTCTTGCCACTCATAGTGTCACTTCCTCAACCCTGCCTCAGTTTCCCAAACGTTGACAGATGTTGATGTTAACGGACCTCAGTTAGCCAGAGCATCTGGGCACTCACAGCTCTCAGCAGAGAGAAGGCAATGGTGGCTTCTCTCCACACATGCGTGGGGCTGACAAGCCAACTCTGAGCTATATGATTTGGGCTGCAGTGGTTAACCTCTCTGAGCTTCAACTTCCTCATCTGTAAAAACAGGGAAAACAGTCCTTCCCTCCTGTGGAAGCAGTGCAGCTAGCATGTATTAAGGGCTCAATTAGTATTTAACAAAACCGAATGAAGCAAGATTACAAGAGAAAGCAATAAGCATGCTGCCTCGTCGTGGGTCGCTGATACTCAGTACAATGTTGGCTGAATCTTGACTGACACCCTAATAATGGTGACAAGACCAAAATCTAATCAAGACCGTCATTGAATTTCAAGGCATCGAGTTGGTTCAACACTGATTTTATTGAAGATGGAAGATGGGGTGGGAGTCGGGGACGAAAAGTTCAGGGTTAACCCAGGACAGGGTTTCTCAATCTCACTTCCTGACATTTGGGACTGGATAATTCTTTGTTGTGGGTGGGGGGCTGTCCTGTCCAATGAAGAATGGTTAGTAGCACCCTCCACCTGCTACTGTAGCAACTTCCCCACTGCAGCGACCAAAAATGTGACATTTCCAAATAAGCTCTGGAGGGCAAAATCTCTCTTGAATGAGAATTACCACCGAGCTCAGATAATTTCCTCCAGGCAAGCAGATGAGTAACCTGGTGATCTCCATGAACGGGTGGGTATGAGATATTTACATTTCAGCTGCGACTTGACACGCCAGTACAATAAGAAGGGCCGCTCCTTGCTTAAGGGCTACTATAAAGACCAAAAGAGAATGAGAGCCAGATCTTTGTGGTATCTCAGACTTTTGGTTTCTGATCTGGCGCATGAAGAGCTTGGAAGTCATTACTCCATCCCTAGTAAAAAGCTGAACAAACTAAAAACATACCTTGTTAGATCCATCCGAGAAGTGAAGTCACAAGGCAAACCACCGCCCTCAAAATTGGAGGGACAGACAGGACAGGCAAATACAGAAAATCACAACTCACTAGAGCTGAAACCTCTATGGGAGCTAGTACCAGAGTTGGAGAACATAAACTAAACTGACAAATTGCTAGAGGCTCAGGATGGACACCTCTGAGAGATGAAAACTCAAAGGGGACCCCCTCCCTTTTGTTAGTTTTACTTCCAGGATCTTGACCAGGCACTCACAGTGACAATTAGATAAAAATCTCCCCAGGCTTCTGGCTTGGGGGTGGGTGGTTTGGAATCATTTTGAAATGCACAGAGAATTCTGTTCTTCCAGGTCTCTCCACAAGGAAATCTACTTTACCAGAGTAGAACCTACTGGGATTTTTTTTTTAAATTTAATTTAATTTTGTGTGTGTGTGTGTGTTCCAAAATGCATTGTTTTTGCACCACACCCAGTGCTCCATGCAATACCTGTCCTCCTTAATACCCACCATCAGGCTCCCCCAAACCCCCACTCCTCTCCCCTCCAAAACCCTCAGTTTGTTTCTCAGAGTCCACAGTCTCTCACAGCTTGTCTCCGCCTCTGACTTTCCCCCACTCAATTCTCCTCCCAATCCCAATGTCCTCTGTGTTATTCCTTATGCTCCACAAGTGAAACCATATGATAATGGACTCTCTCTGCTTGACTTATTTCACTCAGCATAATCTCCTCCAGTCCCATCCAGTCCATGTTGATACAAAGATTGTGTATTCATCTTTTCTAATGGAGTCATAATACTCCATTGTATATATGGACCGTATCTTCTTTATCCATTTGTCTGTTGAAGGGCATCTTGGCTCTTTCCACAGTTTGGTGACTGTAACCATTGCTGCTATGAACATGGGGTACATTGACCCTTCTTTTCACTACATCTGTATCTTTGGGGTAAATACCCAGTATTGCAATTGCAGGGTCATAGGGTAGCTCTATTTTTAGTTTCTTAAGGAATCTCTACACTGTTTTCCAAAGTGACTGTACCAAATTGCATTCCCACCAATGGTGTAAGATGGTTCCCCTTTCTCTACATCCTCTCCAACACCTACTGTTGGGTCCCCCCAAATTGGGTACCCCAATAATGGGTCCTTGATTAAAGGAGCGAGACTGACACAAAACAAAGGTCAAGCAAAGCTTTATTTCACGCCAAGCATCAGGAATCAAACTGGCCGGCCAGGGCCACACCTGTTACAGAGAGGGCGACCCTCCCTGCTTTCCAGACTAACTTTTATAGAGCAAAGGACATGTGGTTGGGCTTGGCCACACACAGGTGGCCAATGAAATTGTAACACACAGAGAAAGCTGCACAGTCATGCTAGGTGACCAATTGAATTACAATTTACCCTAGTAGACATTTGAACCAGCCTATCCACCTAGTTCAGAATTGGCGCCCAAAAGGTGCCCAAAGGGCGGGGCCCATACTCCTTGGTAGCTAGGAGAAAGTATGCGCCCGCACTGATTGAATGCTTCCACCTGGCCTCACCCACCCTTGTATTTCGAATTCGTTACCTGGGACTGGTTTCCCGAGACTTGTTTTTAAGTAAGTTTCCCTTGGGGGGTGGGCAAAGTCATTTTAAGTTTTACAACAAAATGGCAGTTCAACCGGGGTGGGGCTGCTCAGGCTGAATAGGCTCTTACACTACTGGGGTCTTATCAGAGGTCAGCCAATTGGGGAAGGGAAATACCTAACTGCAATCTGTTCTGGCCATCCATGTGGGGAAGGGGAATATCTACCTCCACCTACACTAACCTTCGTCTGGGGGAAGGAAAATACTAAACTCCAGCTACTCCTGTCCTACCTAAGGCATGGGAGTTGGGGAGTGAAAGGCACTTGTGAAGTTCACAGTCCAGAGCACAGGCTCAGGAAAAGACAGACCTAATCATTGGACCCTAGAAGTCTTCCCCTTCCCTCATACCTCACCACTCACCACAACATTATTAAAAAACCTATTTACTACAGTTTCTTTTACCAAGAAAAAATTACAAGACACACTAAAAGGTAAAAAACAAAGTTTAAAGAGATGGATCAAGCTCAGAACCAGATGTACAGAGACTTTAGAATGATCAGACTGAGAATTTAAAACAACTACAATTAATATTCTAATGACTCTAATGAGTAAAGTAGAGCAACAATGTGTGCAGAGAAATGCAAATTTTAAGAAAGAAGAACAAAGAAAGGCTAGAGATTGAAAACACTTTAACAAATGAATAATGCCTTTGATGGGCTCATTAGTAGATTGGACACAGCTGAGGAAACAATCTCTGAGCTTGAGGATACCTCAATAGAAAAAATTTCCAAACAGAAAAGAGAAAAAAGAGTAAAAAAATAAAAAAGAATATCCAAGACCTATAAGACAACCAGAAAAGGTGTAATGTATGTGTGATGAGCATACCAAAAGAGGGGGAAACATGGAAGAGAAGAAATATTTGAAGAAATTATGACTGAGAATTTTCCCAAATTAATATCAAACATCAAGCCACAGACCCAGGAAGCTCAGAAACACCAAGCAGTATAAATGCCACAAAAACTACACCTAGGCATATCATATTCAAACTAAAGAAAAAAATATAAATATTTTTATATTTTTATACAAATCTGTAAATTAAAAAACCCTTGAAAGTAGCCAGAGGGAGGAAAAAACTTTATCTCTAAAGAAATAAAGATAAGAATTGTATCTTAGAAACCACACAAACAAGAAGAGAGTGGAGTAAAACATCTCAAGTGTTGAGAGAGAAAACTTCAACCTAGAATTCTGTATACTGCAAAATTTTCCTTCAAAAGTGAAGAAAAAAATAAAAACTTTCGCAGACAAATAGTAAGGGAATTCATTGCCAGTAGGTCTACCTTGGAAGAAATCTTAAAAGAAGTTCTTCAGAGAGAAGGAAAATTATGCAGATCAGAAACTTAGGTCTTTATAAAGATTTCTCTTTAAAAGAAAGAGCACTAGAGAAGGAATAAGTGAAAGTAAGATAAAGGTTTTTACTTTTCTTATGCTTAATTCATCTAAGAGATAACAGTTTGTTCAAAATAATAATAACATCACTGTATTATGTACATCACTTATATCAAAGTGAAGTGAGTGACAGGAATAAAAAAGGGAATGGGAGGTAGGAATTAGGATTATTGAGCTATTAAAAGGTATTTGCACTACAGGTGAAAATAGACTTGGGTTAATTGTAAATGTATATTGCAAATGCTAGGAAAACCACTAAACAAGCAAAAAAAACCAAGTATTATTGATATGCTAAGAAAGGATAGCAAGTGGAATAACATAAAATATTCAATTTAAAACACAAAAGGGAATGAATATAATACCAAAAGGACAGGCAACAAAACAGAAATAGACAAGTGGGTTATATCAAACTAAAAAACTGTGAAGCAAAAGAAATAATTAACAGATTTAAGAGAATTTATGGAATAAGAGAAAATATTTGCAAACCATTTAAATGATAAGGTATTAATATCCAAAAGAACTCTTACAACTAAGTAGAAAACAATACAAAACAAAACAAAATAACCTAATTTTTTAAAGGGCATAAAACTTGACTAGACATTTATCCAAAGAAGGCATACACGTGATCATTAGGTATATGAAAAGGAACTCAACATCACTACCAGAGAAATGCAAATCAGAACAACAATGATATATTTCCTCATACCCATGAGGATGGTTAGGATAAAAAGAAAGGAACAAGTGTGATTGAGGATGTGGAGAAATTGGAAATCTCTTGCACTGTTGATGAGATTGTAAAATGATGCAACTGATATTGAAAACAGTCTGGATAGAACTAATTGTGTGATCTAGGAGTTCTACTTCTGTGCATTTATCCAAAAGAATTGAAAGCAAAGTCTCGAGATATTTGCAGTGTTCATTACAGCATTATTCACAATAGAGAGGAGATGGATGGATTTAAAAAAATGTTGTATACGCATACAATGTAATAAAAGTCAGCCTCAAAAAAGAAGAAAGTCTTATCATATGGATGACATGGATGAATAGTAAGATATTTGCTTAGTGAAATAAGCCAGTCACAGAAGAAAAATTGCTGAATGGTTCTACTTATATGAGGTATCTAAAGTAATTAAAGCCATAGGAATGGTGATTGCCAGGGTCTGGAGGAGATTGGAACAGGGCTTTGCAATTCAATGGGTCTATGCTTTTAATCTAGCAAAATGAAAAAGTTCTAGAAATCTTCTGTTCAATGATATGCATACAGTTAGCACTATTGTACACTTACAAATGTGTAAGAGGATACACTTCATGTTAGTGTCTTTTTTACCACACACCAAAAAAAAAAAAAAAAAAAGAAGGGCAGGATAAAAGTAAACAAAGAACATAGACAATGTATACAAAATAGTAGCATATGTGGTAGATATTAATCCAACTGTTTCAATAATAATTTTAAACCTCAGTTTTCTTTTTTTTTTTAAAGATTTTATTTATTTGATAGAGATCACAAGCAGATGGAGAGGCAGGCAGAGAAAGAGAGGGGAAGCAGGCTCCCTGCTGAGCAGAAAGCCTGATGTGGGACTCCATCCCAGGACCCTGGGATCATGACCTGAGCCGAAGGCAGAGGCTTTAACCCACTGAGCCACCCAGGTGCCCCTTAAACCTCAGTTTTCTAAATGGATGGAGAAAGATACAACTTGTTAACACTAACCAAAAGAAAGGAGGAGTAGCTATATTAATTTCAGACAGAGCAGACTTCAGAGCAAGAAAAGTTGTCAGCAATAAAGAGGGGCATTACATAATGAAAAAGGGTTCAATTCTCTATGAATACATAACAATTCTTAAAGTGTAAGCATCTTAAAGTTTAAGCATCTAACAACAGGCCATTAAAATTCATAAAGCCAGAACTGGTAGACTGCACAGAGAAATAGATAAATTCACCATCAGAGTTGGGAGACTTCAGCACCCCTTTCTTGGAAATGGACAGATCCAGAAGACAAAATCAGTAAGAACATAACTGAGTTCAACATTATCAGTTGGCTGGGTATAATGAACATCTGTAGACTATTTCATCCAATAACACAGAAAACACATTCTCACGCTCACATGGAATATTTACAAAGATAGACCACATTCTTCACCATAAAATACACCTTAAGAAATGTAAAAGAATAGAAATAACACAGTGTCTGTTCACAACGTCTATTCTCAGAACACAATAGAATTAGAATAGAAATTGGTAACAGGTAGATGGAAAATCCCCAATACTTGGAGATCAAACAACACACTTCTAAATAATACAAGTGTCAAAGAAGAAATCTGAAGAGAAATTTTAAAAAATTTTTTAATTAAATAAAAACAAAAATAAAACTAGTCAAAATTTGGGGGGATGCTGCCAAAACAGTGCCTAAAGGGAAATTTATAGCAGTGAATGCATATATTAGACAAAGAAAATGAAGAAAAATCTAAAATCAACAATCAAAGCTTCCACCTTAGACAACTAGAAAAAGACAAGTAAATTAAACTCCAAGTAAACAGAAATAAAGAAATAATATAAATCAGAGCAGAAATCATTGAAACTAAAACAAGAAATCAATAAATCAAAAGCTTAAGTTCTTTGAGAAGATTAATAAAGTTGATCTTCTTAGACTAACTCAGAAAAATAAGAAGACTCAAATTTCTGATATCAAAATGAAAGAGAAGACATCACTATAGGCAGTATGGACTTTAAGACAATAAGGAAATACCGTGAACCACTCTATGACCACAAACGTGATAACCAAGATGAAATGGGCCAATTCCCTGAAAGACACAATCTGCAAAAATTCACACAAGAAGATTGAGACAATCTGAATAGACCTACATCTATTAAAAAAATTAAATCAGTAATTAATAACCTTCCCAAACCAAAAACACCAGGCTCAGGTGGAGTCACTTATAAATTCTTCCAGATATCTAAGGAAGAAATTACACCAATTTTCCACAATCTCTTCAGAAAGAAAGAAGCAGAGGGAATGCTTTTCAATTCATTCTATGAGACCAGCATTACTCTAACAGAAAAAACAGACAAACACATTATAAGAAAAGGAATCTATTGGTCAATCTATCTCATGAACACAGATGTAAAAATGTCAACAAAATAATAGCAAATTTAATCTAATATATTAAAAAAAAATTGCACACCATGACCAAATGGGATTTATCCCAGGTATGCAGGCTGGTTCAATATTAGAAAATCAATTAATGTAATCCTTCACATCAACAGGCTAAAGAAGAAAAATCACATGATTATATCAATAGATACAGAATGAATTTGAGAAAATCCAACACCATTCATGATTTAAACAATCAATAAGCCAGGAATAGAGAACTTCCTTAACTTGATAAAGAACACCTATAAAAACCGTACAGCAGGGTCAACTGGGTGGCCCAGTCTTAAGCATCTGCCTTTGGCTCAGGTCATGATCCCAGGATCCTGAGATCCAGCCCCCTTTCAGGCTTCCTGCTCAGTGGGAAGCCTGCTTCTCCCTCTTCCACTCCTTTTGTTCCCTCTCTCACTGTGTCTCTCTGTCTAATAAGTAAATAAAATCTTAAAAAAAAAAAAAGAACAAAAACAAAACAAAACAAAACACTACAGTTAACACCATATTTAATAGTAAGAAAGTGGAAATTTTCCTCCTAAAATCAGGGAGAAGGCTAGAATGTCTCCTCTCATCACTCCTTTCAACAGCGTAATGGAAATCCTAGCTAAAACAATAAGACAGGAAAAGGAAATAAAAGGTATACAGATTGGGAAGGAAGTAACAAAACAGATTGGGAAGCAAGTAATTAATTGGTTATGTAAGAAGTCTGAATGAATATACCAAAAACTCCTAGGGGAGGGGAGTGATTTTAGTAAGGTTGCAGGATGCAAGGTTAACATACAAAAGTCAATCGCTTTCCTATATACCAGCAATAAACAAGTGGAATTTGAAATTAAAAACACAATACCATTTATATCAGCACCCAAAAAGAAAAAGTAGATAATATACTTACTCCTACCAGAGAAATATCTTTTCAAGTTCTTTGCCCATTTTTTAATCAGGTTATTTGATTTTTTGCCTCTTTAGTTCTAGGAGTTCTTTATGTATTCCGGATATTAGTTACTTATAAAATAGATAATTTGCAATTTTTTCCCATTCTATAGATTGCCTTTTCACTCTGTTGATTGTGCTCCTTGATGAAAAAAAAAAAGCTTTCAATTTGATGTAGTCTCATTTGTCTATTTTTGCTTTTCATGCCTATGGATTTTCTCCCTTTCTTACAGCTTTTTGTCTCAGGGCAGGTCTCAGTCAGCACCTACACTGAGTGGCTAAAACTAGGATTAAAAGCCTGTAGTCTAACTAGTTTAAAGTACCAAAAGATAGACTCTGGGGAATCCATAGCATCTGGAAATTGAAGATGGAAATCCAGGAATGCAGAGAGCCACAAAGAAAGAGCCCAAATTCTGTATATAAAAGCTGACTGGTCCCTGAATTACAAATCTGTGTAGCAGAATCTAAGGAGTGCTGCTAAAGTTGAAATAATTTATCAGTGGTTTTGGCTGTTATTCAGAGGACATAGATCATAGAGCATGAGTCCACCTAAATTAATTGCTCACTAAAACAAAACAATAAGCCTTCTTCAGAGGAATACAAAATCTCTACCACAAATCATTAATAATGTCCAGAGTTTAATACAAAATAAATAGACATGCAAATACACATGAAAAAGTGACCCATATTCCCGAGAAAAGGCAATCAATGGAGACCAACCTCAAAATAAGGCTGTACTTGGTAGGTAAGAATTTTAAAGCCACTATTATACCTATATTCAAATATATAAAGGAAAATCGCTAATAATGAAAGCAAATAAGAAATCTCAGCAGAGCCATCAAAAGAAAAGAAATCTTGCCATTTGCGACGATGTGGATAGTACTAGAGGGTATTATGCTTAGCGAAATAAGTCAGTTGGAGAAAGACAACTATCATATGATCTCCCTGATATGAGGAAGTGGAGATGCAACATGGGGGGTTAAGGGGGTAGGAGAAGAATAAATGAAACAAGATGGGATTGGGAGGGAGACAAACCATAAGTGACTCTTAG
>NW_019154153.1:4989390-5004302 GCF_002288905.1 Enhydra lutris kenyoni
GGGGGGTTAAGGGGGTAGGAGAAGAATAAATGAAACAAGATGGGATTGGGAGGGAGACAAACCATAAGTGACTCTTAATCGCACAAAACAAACTGAAGGTTGCTGGGGGGAGGGGGGTTGGGAGAGGGGGGTGGGGTTATGGACATTGGGGAGGGCATGTGCTATGGTGAGTGCTGTGAAGTGTGTAAACCTGGCGACTCACAGACCTGTACCCCTGGGGATAAAAATATATTATATGTTTATAAAAAATAAAAAAATTAAAAAAAGATATCTCAGCAGAGTAGAAATTATATAAGGTAATCAAGTTGAAATATATATTTTATATATAGTACATATATATATTAATAAATTCTTAAATTTACCAGATGAGGTTAATAATTCTCACCACTTCTATTTAACATTGTACCAGAAGTCCTAATCAGAGCAATGAAATAAGAAAAAGAGATAAAAGACATAAAGTTTGGCCAAAAGGAAAATTATTTGTCTTTGCAGAAGACATGTTTATTTATAGAAAATCCCTTAAAAATATAAAACAGTATAACACCAGAAGCATGAAAAAAATTGGTTAAGTTGGACTTTACTAAAGTTAAAATCTTCTGCTTTGTATAGGTCACAATTGAATCAAAAGACAAGTGACAGCACAGCATAAGGAATATAGTCAATGATACTGTAATAGGTAATGTATCAGGACAGATGTTAGCTACACTTATGGTGAGCATGGCATAATGTATAAACTTGTCCAATCACTATATTGTACACCTGCAACTAATGTAATATTGTGTGTCAACTATACTCAAATTTTAAAAAAACAGACAAGTCAGGGACTAGAAGTAATACATTTACAAAGCATATATCTGATAAAGAACTTAATGTGCAAAATATATAGATAACACTTAAAACTCAACAAAAGGAAAACAAGCTACCTCATTAAAAAGATGCAAAAGATTTTTACAGACAGCTCATTAAAGAATACATACTGATAGCAAATAAGCATACAAAAAATGCTAAATATTATTCATCATTAAAGAATTCTAATGTTAAAAAAATAATGAGAAATCACTGCATACATACTTGAAAGCCTAAAACTGAACTCACAAGAGCCGTTGCTGGTGAGGATGTGGAACAATAAGAACTCTCATTCATTGCTGGTGAGGATGTAAATGGTACAAACACTTTGGAAGACAGTTTGGCCGTTTCTTACAAAGCTAAACATCAATGCTACTAGATAGTTACCCAACTCATATGAAATTTATGTCCACGCCAAAATCACACACAAATATTTATAGCAGCTTTATTCATAATCACCAAAAACTGGAAGCACCAAGGTACCTTTAATAGGTGAATGATTTAGACAAACCTGATATGCAAAGGTATGTTAATCAGTGACAAGAAAGAAATGAGACAAAAAATGGCAAAAACACATGGATGAACCTTAATGACATGTGGATAAATGAAAGAAGCCAGTCTGAAAAGGCAAAACTATAGTAATGGTTAAAAAAAAAAAAATCAGTGGCTACTGAGGGTCTTGGGGGGAAAAGGAAGGCTTTATCTGTATCTACCGAATAGATAAAGCCCAGGTTGGGTTTGGTTTTGTTTAAGGCAGTACAACTATTCCATATGACGCTGATTATGGATGCAGGACACTATGTATTTGTCAAAACCCATAGATCTTTATAGCACAAAGAATAAATCTAAATGCATGCAAATTTAAATAAATCATTTGAGAGGCTGGAGAATGCCAAAGGTATAAATAATATAACTATAGGGGGCCTGGGTGGCTCAGTGGGTTAAGCCTCTGCCTTTGGCTCAGGACATGATCTCAGGGTCCTGGGATCAAGCACCTGCTTCCCCCTCTCTGTCTGCCTTCCTGTCTGCCTGCCTACTTGTGATTTCTCTCTCTGTGTCAAATAAATAAATAAAATATTTAAAAAATAATAATAATATAACTGTAACAAATGACTGAAACAACCTTACTGAAGAGAGTAGGTGATGTACTACCTCAAATAGCTTTGGAAAAAGATGGTGACTATAAGACTAAAGGAAAAAGAAACTGTACATAACCACTACATGTGTCCTGCTCTACATGTGTCCTGGTAATGAACAACTAAATAAATGAAGAGTGAGTTGTGGGGCCAGGTTTCTACTGTTGGAGTGGAAGATTACAGATAAGCAAGAAGAAGAGGCTAAAATAAGCCACATGGTAATGGATCAGAGTTGGAGACAGTATGAACTCATGTTTGCACGTGGTTATACATAAAAGTATTTGTAGATAGGTATACATACATAGGCTATAGGCACATATATCTCCTTGGTCTTCCTAACATTAATGGCACTCCAATAGCAATGGACACATCTTGTACCCAGACCGTGGCGTCTAACACCATTCTCCAACAGAAAGAACCAGCTTCTTAAAGAAATAGCTGACTTTTGCATTAGCTCAGGAAATACACAAAATGAACCTGGTGCATCTTGTATTTCCAAAAGTTAGGACACACACAAAAATTAAAGTGGGTGAAAATTGAAATGAGCTAATATACTCGAAAGCAGTTTCTAAAGCATTATAGCTTATAAAAATTGTTTGTTGGTAAGAATAAATGGATCTGAGTAACATCCATGAGTTTTAGCACATAGTTAGTATGATGTCTATTTTGACTGCTCTGAAGTATTCCTGATTCCAGGCAGCAGAAGTTGTAGAGTAAGTAATTCTGAATAGGAGACATACCAGTGTACTTAGAGAAAAGCCCTTGTTTAGTAAATGTCTTACTTAGTACACAAATTGCCCCCTTTTTGATACCGACAGAGCTGAATATGCATGTTTTGGATTCATCAGAATTATGAAGCCTGGATCATAAACTCTTAAGAAGCCTATCCTAGAAGTCAAAGGCAATCCGAACCATTGGCAAATATCTGATAGCAGAGGCTTCCTGCATTCTAAATACCATGTGTTTTCTTTCTTGAAAATGAAGCCGATTCTTTGCCTTCAGTGTCCCTCATCTAATAAAACTGCATAAAAATCAACACTCATTTCATTCTCTCATCTCTCTACTTCAGTTTGCATATCAGTAAAATGGGGTAATAAAAGTCACATGACTGTTGTTAAGAATTAGTTTAGTTAGTACACTGAAAGCACTTAGATGGTGCCTGGTATTGGGAAGTGCAAAATAAATATCAATCTCTATTAAATTTTTACATTAGCCTTTGGCACAGCCCTACAGAACTGCTTCGTAGTCTCCAAACGATGTTCTTCAGAGCATCTGTATTTTCCACATGCATTTTCTTCTACCTAAATCCCCGTGTCCCCTCTCTTTCTTTTATTGCCTGGCAAACTCTTAGTCATCCTTCAAAACCCATTCCAAAAGTCTCCTTTGTGATGCTCTCCTACTTTTCAAAGCCAAAGATAATTTCTCACTTTCTCTGTTTTTATAGCACTCAACACAAATCTCTCTCATGGCATTACCCCATAGTACTGAGAGTCTATTCAGCCCAACAATGAACTGTGCATCCACATAACCCTGAGTTCTTATATCTGGAAGTCACGCAAAAAATGTTTATTGGGTGAAGAGATAGAAAGCAGAATGATCTGGTTGCAAACTGGGAAAGGCTTAAATTTAGACTTTATTGTAAAGAAATGCCCACAAGAAGGCAAGAGGTGCTTAAGAATGATAAAAGAAATCTCATTTGGAAGGGTACACTAAAAGTTTTAGCCCTGGAATTATGACTCAGTGGCAACTCAGCAAGGACTCTGCTCCCACCAGCCAATAAAGTCCACAGAAAAGCCATGAGATCAATGATTCTTGGCTTCACTGCCTTCCCTCTTGGAAGATGTCTTTCAGCTTTTCAGCATACCCAAATACCCAATACCAGATACCCACATTTCCTCTACCTGCTTAGGGATTCCTACCCTCTAGGTGTGCCATTCTCAATATTGCTCTCACTTCGAGCCTCCCCATCTTCTTACTTGTCTGATAGTCCTTCTGCTCAACATTTTAAAAAGATGTATCCATGGTTTTTAACAACTTTATTGAGATATCATTGACATATAAGAATTATGTACATTTAAGGTGTACAACTTGATGTTTTAATATATGTATACATATCTACAGAGAAGTTGAAGGAGATGGGGGCTTTGGGGAGGTAGAGAGGACTGTCATCTTTAGTCCTACCTTAAGAATACAGGGTACCAGGTACCTTTAAGGGTTCAGGGTACTGCCATCTTCATCTCTTTGCTCTCTGGAGGGGCTTTGGACACTTCCACCTATGTACTCCACTAGCCCATCTCATGGGAAATCCTATTTCAGCAAAGTTTAGAACAACTACTATGAAAGTGGCTTCTAGGGGTGCCTGGGTGGCTCAGTCAGTTAAATTGCCTTTGGCTCAGGGCATGATCCCAGGGTCTTGGGATCGAGTCCCGCATCGGGCTCCCTGCTCATCAGGGAGTCTGTTTCTCACTCTGCCTGCCGCTCCCCCTGCTTGCTCTCGCTCGTTCTTGCTCTCTCTCTCGTTATCTCTCTCTCTATCAAATGAATAAATAAAATCTTAAAAAAAGAAAAGAAAAGAAAAAAAGAAAAGACAAGACAAGACAGTGTCTTCTTCACATCCCTGCTTCTAGGCAAAGATGTGACTAACCATTCAGATGTCGATCGTCTTGCTGTTAGTTGCCTTGTCCATGCAGGCTAGTCATAAATCTCTTAATTAAATGTCTATGGGTGGAATATCAAAATAATACTAGATTCCAGAACAGCAGTAAAATACATCAGTGATGATTACCGGCTCATTCACATCCTTGAAGACTTCTTGATTGTCTCTTCTCTGAACTGAGTAATTCTGATGTCTTGCTTCCAGCATCTCATGTTCTACATATTTGATCGTATTCCGGAACTTTCTTTTAGAGCTCTTGTAGGCCCTCATCCTGCATATAGTTGCAATCCCTTCCATTGCCTTATAAACAACCACTCCAAACCATTAGTCCACCACATTGCCCACTACTTCTCTCAGTTTCTATACTGATAGCCCAGGGAAATCCTCAATCGATGTAGATTATCTACCCTGTGACTATTTTTAAATTTTATTTAATTTAAAAATATTTTTATTTATTTAAGTAATTTCTACACCCAGTGTGGGGCTGGAACCTACAATCCCAAGATCAAGAGTTGCAAACTCTTCTGACTCAGCCAGCCAGGAGCCCCTATTTTTTTTTTTAATAGCCCTGGTTGACTTCTTCTCTGAGACCACAGGTCTTGTTCCTCTCCCTCACACCCATCAGTTGATTTGTGATTGGTGACACAAAATAATTCTTCCATGACTCTAAGCAGAACGTGCATGCACACAGATAATCATTAACAACATGACACTTTATAAAAGTGATAGTGACAAAAACACCACCACCAGATGGTACTGCCTGCATTTCTTTTTTATGAGGATGAGAGAAAAAGTAAACAGTTAATATCATGCAGTGTTTTACACCAGACAGTCCTTTCATATCCATTTCAGTACAATGCTTCTGATTGGTTTATCATTGCATTGTCAATTTGCTCCAAAACTAAAACAATTTTACCCATTCCATTGCCTGAGAGAGGAGTGTGAGGCAGATAATTCAAGCTGACTGAGCCAGACACAAAGGAACCAAGGCACTCCTTGGTTCCCCTTACGCTATCTCTCTTCCTTAGAGGAGGAACGGACCATAGCTGATACTAATTGTTATCAGTATGGAGAGGCTCAATGGAAGTGTCCCTTCCTCAACAAGGTCTCCTTCTTTTGGTTTGGTGAAGGATATTCCTTTGTCTGCTGTTTTCCCTGGGCGCCTCACAGAAAGAACGTTGTAAGTGTGAATGACAGTGGGACCCAGGGCTGACTGTGGTAAGTCTGTGGGTGTGAGAAGATGGGGGGGCACTGACGTGGGGGATGCAGTGGAGAAGCTGAGTTGAACTTCAGCATAGGTCAAGTATACAACCATGGCATGAGCTGGTTTAGAGGAAGAGAAAGGCTCTTTGCCTCCAAGCATCCCTTCTACCAGCCTGAAAGAACGACTGGAATGACCTCATTACCCATCCTGCTTCTTTAATACATTAAAAGCCTCTGATAAAATGCAAAGCTTTAACTGAAAAGAAGAATCATCTTAAGCTTAATTTAGCTCTGAGCCAAGCATAAGGAAATGGGACACCAGACAGTTAGGTTCTGATTAGTGGGAGCAAGTCAAGGAGGGTGGTTGCAGGAGAGAAGTCTCATATAAGGAGTTGCCAGAACAATGGGTACAATGTGAGAATAATATGAGCCCAAGTTGTGGGATGTGAGGTTTAGGAGAGGTGGACAGACATCTAAGACGAGACTTACTCATTTCCATATTTTACTTCAGCCATCCCCAGTCAAACGTGAATCTCACTTCACATGTCACTTACTCAGGGAAATCTTGATCTGTGGGTCTGGGTCAGATTCTCCACGCTCTCTTCGATTCAGGGTACTTATCCCAGACTGCAGTCACACACTCAGTGGGAAAGTTGGTTGATTAATGTCTCTCTTGCCTGCTGGACTGTAGCCTCAGGAGAGCAGGAACAAGGTGGGGGAGGATGGAGGGTGGCTGGTGTTGCTCCTCACTTTATCTCAACATCTGGCATGGGGCTTCCTGCACTGTGATTAATTGTATGAATAGAAAAACAAGCCAAAAAACCACATTGCATAGCAAAGTAATTGCCAAGTGATACAACAAAGGCAAATAGCCTAGGAATCTGGAAAGGGGAAAAGATCTGGAACCTTGATACTGTCATGGAATCATGGAATCTCAGAGCTGAAAACACCTTGGAGATTGAATGTTTAGCTCCATTTAGCTAAGCACTGTATAATTTACTACTCGCAATGCTAGATCTTTCCATTTTTGGAGAACTTTAATCTTTGGAACCATCCTTCCCATATTGAGGCAAAGATTGCCTTAGTTATCTCTACTTGCGGTTTCTAGTTCTGCCTTCTGGAATTAGCAGTTCAATAACAACAACTAAAACGTACCAAAGACTATGTGCCAGGCCCTGTATTAAGAATTTTGTGTGTTTTGTATCAGTTAGACCTTGAAATGATCCTATTATTCACATTTTACAGGTGAGAAAACTGAGGCTCGGAGATGTTAAGGACCATCTTCAAGTTCACACAGCTAAGTAAATAGTAGAGCCAAGGATCCAAACGCAGGTCTGTCTAATTAAATCTAAGCTCTCATCTTTCACACTCCATTGTTGTCAGAGTCATTTTTCTACATGACATCCCAAGTACATGTCAGCAGTTATGATACCTGACCTATGACAATTCTAACTATATTGTTGCTCAGTTGTTCACATGTCAAAATAATAACAACCACTGAAGTATTTAACCATGTGCCTTGCACTGTACTAAATTCTTAAATATTCTGTCTCACAACATCCTATAGAATTTGGAACAAATTGCCTAAGATGAGGCAGATGGTAAGTGACAGAGTCAGGATTAAAACCTGACTCTCTTACACCAAAGGAAGGCTTATTTACTTATTTGTTTAAATATTATTTCTCAAGTTACCATCTTGACGTGGCTTAAAAAGATCCTCTTGAGAACAAATTTTTAAAAACCATGAACTTAACCAACAGAACAAGAAATCAGATTATTGAAAAGAACAATAAAGTAAATATTTGCCAACTCTGATAAAAAAAAACATATTGTTTTAGAAACTTAAGAATGAGAAAGGAAACATGGCAAAAGTTACACCAATGTTTTTTAAATTATGAGAGAATGCCATATATAACTTTATAACAATGAACTTTAACTTAAACAAAATTGATGATTTTCTAGGAGACTTACTGAAATGGTGTAGAAAACCTTACTTAGAGCAATAATCACATCAAAAATTGAAAAGGTAGTGAAAGATAACTTAAAATGGCATTGTGGAATGCTCCAGCTTTCCCACTTTCAGCAATGGAAGCTTGTTCAAGCCTATTTTGTTTTGTTTTTAATTTTATTTATTTGGCAGAGAGAAAGAGCACAAGCAGAGGGAGCCTCAGACTGAGGGAGAAGCAGGCTCCCAGCTGAGCAGGGAGCCTGACATGGGACTCGATCCCAGGACCCGGATAATTTTGGTAGAGAACTAAAAACTATAAAAAATATTTTTATATAAAAATGGAAATTTAGAATTGAAAGATTCAATAACTGAAATTAAGAACTCAGTAAATTCAACAGCAGACTAGATTAACACTGCTGAGAGAAATAATTGAAAGATAGGCAAAAGAAATCCAAACTGAAGTAGAGTAAAAAGATGATTGACAATAGACAGAAGAACATAGACTGCTAGAATGGGTGAAAAGAGCTAGTACACATTTAACTGAAATCCCAGGAGGGAAAAAAAATGAGGCAAAAACAGTATTTGACTGACTGAGAGTTTCCCAGTGAAATAAAACATCAAGCCATGTATTTAAGAAACCCTTTGAATATTAAGCAGAATAAATCAAAGAAAGCCAACCTGAGGCCCATTGTAGGAAATCTTCTAAAATATATCTTAAAAGCAGCAGAGGAAAAAAAGACATATCACCTTCAAAAGAGCAAAAACAACACTGATACCTTCTTCTCAACACAAACTAAAAAAGCTGAAAGATAATTGAATGATGTCCTCAAAGGGCTGAAGAAAATAATTGGCAATCTAGAATTCTATACCTGGCAAAATATACTTCAAAAATAAAGATGAAGTAGAGAAATTTCATACAAGTAAAAATCTGAGAAAATTTACTCACAAACCTACACTAAAAGAAATAGAAAAGGGGGGTGCCTGGGTGGCTCAGTGGGTTAAGCCGCTGCCTTCGGCTCAGGTCATGATCTCAGGGTCCTGGGATTGAGTCCCGCATCTGGCTCTCTGCTCAGCAGGGAGCCTGCTTCCCTCTCTCTCTCTGCCTGCCTCTCTGTCTACTTGTGATCTCTCTCTGTCACATAAATAAATAAAATCTTAAAAAAAAAAAAAAGAAATAGAAAAGGGAATTTTTCAGTGGAAGGAAAATGGCTCTAAGTGGAAACACAGAGATTAAAAAAAAATGAGAAACATAGGAAGGGAAAACATATGGGTAAATGTAAATAAATATTAACATATAACATATAACAATAAATGTAAATAAATATTAATAATTAAAACATAATTTTAAGTTCAAATAAATTCAAAATTAATTTTCCAACAAGAATAGTACAAAAGTACAAGGAGATCAATGGAGTTAAAGTGTTCTAAGGACCTGCAATTGTCCAGGAAAAAAAAGTACTTACTTATATTAGATAATAATAAGATAAAGATTGTAGGTTATAATTTTTAGGGTAAATTGTAAATATATATGTGTGTGTATTCTATTAGCTTATTAAATATATATATATACATATTAACAAATAACATTAACATATAACATATAGTTAAATATATACATATTTTACAAACTAATAAAAATTGAATAAAACAAATACTAATCAAAAAGTTAAAAAAAGAAAAACATGGAATATGCTGTTTCTGGGACTCTAATTGCACATACATTACAGCTTTCACCTATCCTATTGTCATATTCTCTTTCTATATATTATGTACCCTTTTGTTTCTCATTGCTTCCACCTATAATTAATTTCTGACCTATTTTTCCATTCAGTTATCCTCTTCTCAGCTGTGTCTAATCTGCTGTTAAGTAGTAAGAGGAGGTATTTTGACACAAACATGTCTATAATCACATTAAATGTCCAACTGACAAAACAACTATTCTTGGACTAGATGAAAAACAAAATCCAACTCTATATTCTTTACACAATAAATACCTTAAATATCATGATAAAGAAAGTTTAAGAATAAATGAATGAAAAAGATAGCATAAAAATTCTAACCAAAACTTATAGGTGTATTAATATCAAAGTAAATTGTAAAGTAAGAAATATAGAGATATCTCTTTAGCAAGAGAAAAAGGAAGGATATTTTAGTATGATAAAGAAAGTCATTTTGCCAGGAAGATGTAAAAATTATGTTAATATTTACTGAAAGAAAACCATGATCTGAAAATATATAAAATAACCATTGACAAAACTTAAAGGAGTAATAGACAAATTCACAATTATAATGGGAGATATTTAATGAAATTTTTATCAAAATACATCATGTGGGGGCGCCTGGGTGGCTCAGTGGGTTAAAGCCTTCGGCTCGGGTCATGATCCCAGGGTCCTGGGATTGAGCCCCACATCGGGCTCTCTGCTCGGCAGGGAGCCTGCTTCCTCCTCTCTCTCTCTGCCTACCTCTCTGTCTACTTGTGATCTCTGTCTGTCAAATAAATAAAAATAAAATCTTTAAAAAACAAAAAACAAAATTCATCATGTGCATACAAGTACACAAATTATAAGTATAAAATAAAGCTCCATAGTGGGAGATTTTAACATTAAAAAAAAAAAAACTATAAAAAAAGCAGACAAAAACCAATGAGTACATAAAAGATTTAAACAACATAATTAACAAATGACTTAAGTTACATATAGAGTACTATGCCCAATGACTGTAGAATCCATTTCAAATGCATATGGACTTGGTAAAACATATATGCTAAAATTGTATGCTAGTTTGCAAAGCGGGTCTCAAAACATTTTCAAATTATGTAGAATATGTTCTGGCCACAGTAGATTAAGCCAGAAACAATAACACAAAGATAATAAGAAAATCTCCATATAATTGAAATTAAGTAATATGATTCTAAATAACCCATAGGTCAAAAAAGAAATAAATGATATTCTAAAAATTAAATTATATACAAGTATATAGCCTTAAGTTAATATATTATGGGAAAAAGAAAGTTAATTTGAGAATCAATGATCCTATATATCAATAAGAAAAAGATAGAAAACCAAGTGGGGGAAAAATTGGGCAAAGTCACAAATAGGCAACTACAAAAAAGTTAGCCAAGCTTCCAAAAAAATGAGAAAACGTGCTCAACTCAGTTATCACAGTGGCAAATTTAACCACACTGAAATGCAATTAAACACCAACCAGAGTGGCTAAAATATTCATTAAAAAAAGACTCATAATACCAAGTGTTGGTGGGCATATCAAACAACTAAAATTCTCATATAGTACATTAGGAATATGTTTATACAATCATTTTGGAAAGTAGTTGTTAGGACCTATTAAAGATCAACACATGCATACTCACTGAGCCTACTTTTTCATTTTTAGTAGAAATGTGTATGTGTATGACCAAAAGACATGTACAAAAATGTCCAAAGTAGGATTATTCATGGTAGTCTAACATCAAAAACTATCCAAGTATCCCTCAGTAGCAGAGTGGATAAATAAATTGTGGCAAATTTTATATAATGAAATATAGAAAAACTATAATGAACAAACTCTTGCTTCACACCACAAGAAGAATCTCACTAAGCAAAAGAACACAGAAGTATGTATACTGTATGATTTTATTTATATAAAATGCAAAATCAGGCAAAACCAATATCTGTACTATCATCTCAATTTTTTCTATAAATTTAAAACTGTTCTTAAAAGTAAGGTTTAGGGACTCCTGTGTGGTTCACTTTATTAGTGTCTGCTTTCTGCTCAGGTCATGATCCCAGGGTCTTGGGATGGAGCCCCACATCAGGCTCCCTACTTAGCGGGGAGTCCCCTTCTCCCTCTCCCTCTGCCCCTCCCCCTTGCCCTCCCCCTGCTCATGCACGCTCTCTCTCTCTGTGTGTGCTAAATAAATAAATAAATAATCTTAAAAAAAAAAAAATAAAGTCTTCTTTAAAAACCAATAAACAAACAGTATAAACAATACAAATTGCAAAAGACCAGAAAGCTTTCCTTGGGTGATGGACTTAGAATTTTCAAATATCTTTTTTTGGTGTTTACTGTATATTTAAAAGTTTTCATAATGAATATGTATTACTTTGTCCATTAAAAAAAAGAAAATTTAAAGCCACAGCAAATACAAAGTATCACACTTTTTTGTCCTCCTCCACCCACTCACTCTTAGACCTTCACACAATCTACCTGGTTGGAGGTAAAGGGACCAGCTGCAGTCTTCTCAAACCCTAGGAGAGGAACCTGGAGTGAGACAGTAAAAGGGAAAGATGACACTTGTCTGGAACACAGTTGTTTAATTTAACAAGAAATTATTTAAACTGTGCGCTTAACACCTATGCTCATCAGAGTATTAGTAGGGTAGTCAATCTCAATGTCCATGAACAGATGAATGGATAAACAGGTTGTGGTACATCCGTACAATGGAAAACAATTCAGCTCTAAAAAGGAAGGATGTTCTCACACATGCTACAACATGGATGGACCTTGAAAACAGGCTAAGTGAAAAAGCCAGTCACTGTAGATCACATGATGTGTGGTTCCATCTATGTGAAATACCAGAATCGAATCCCTTACGGTCAGCAAGCAGATTGGTGGTTGCCAAATGATGGAGGGAGGGGGATACGGGTAGTAACATTTTAATGGGTACAAGGTAGGTTTCCTTTTGGAGTGATGAAAATACCTTGAAACTAGGGAGAGGTTGTGGTCACCCAGCATTGGGTGTGTACAAAATGCCACTGAATTGTTCACTTTAAAATGGTTAATTTTATGTTCTGTGAATTCCCAATAAAAAAATTTTAAATCCTCTATAAAATGTTAAAATATGAAAAGAAAGGATAGAGGTGAGCCCCAAAGGGGCCCTTCCTCTCCCTGGGGCCGTGTGCACCCCAGTTTTGAAACTCCTCCATGCCTTGTGAGAGAATTCACATGAAAGGCAGATTCTTTGGCTCACACTCGAAGGACTTCAAAACCCACTTGCAAAGAAAGGTGGGTACGTGTGCCAGATGCAGTTAGAACAGTGGAGACATAGGCATGCAAAGTTTTGGAGAAGGCCAAAAGAGCTGGAGGGGAGAAGAGTAACTCCCAGGTCAGAATGACAGCTCCAGATCCAGAAAAAAATCTGAGTTTGCCTCAGAGCCCAGTTCCCAGCTGTGAGAATCTCTTCCTCTCTCTGAGCATCAGTTCTCCATCAGTTCTCCATGCCGATAGACCATGACCTCATCCCAAGTCCCCAGTCCCCAGAAGCTCTGAAAGTAAGTTCTACTGCAAGTTTGGTGGAAACCCCATTGGTTACACAACCTGCCTGACCTGAAGTAAAGTTGTTTATAGTCTTTATTTATTTCACTGAATATGAATATTCATACATTTCACCATATAAATATTACTGCATTTGATTAGAACATGCTGCCCCAGACCCAACTGTACTATATATTTAGTAAATGGATAGTACAGGCACACCTCATTACTAATGTCTATAAAATAAATAAATAAGGGGCGCCTGGGTAGCTCAGTGGGTTAAGCCTCTGCCTTCAGCTCAGGTCATGATCTCAGGGTCTTGGGATCGAGCCCCACATCGGGGTCTCTGCTCATCGGGGAACCTGCTTCCCCCTCTCTCTGCCTGCCTCTCTGCCTACTTGTGATCTCTCTCCCTGTCAAATGAATAAATAAAAATTTTTAAATTAATTAATTAACTAATTAATTGCAAAACTCATCTGGCCCTGAGGACCTGTAAATGCTAAAATGTATTAAATGCTTGCTATTTTCTAGGCATGGTGCTTCATGCTTTGCCTACATATTCTCATTTGATGTGACGTAAAATCTGTCACAAATTGGAACACTGTAAATGTGAGCTGTCAATTACAGAGTGGCATTAATGTGGGAAGTCACCATAGAAAAAGTGTTCTTCTACCAAGGTTTTAAAGGTGATAAATTGGGAGGGGATTGGTGGATAGCGTGGGAAAGGTTGCTACAAAAGGTGGGAGGAGTGGGCTGTTTCTATTCTCAATTTTCCCCCATCCCAAGTGCTGAGGAAAGAAAACAGTTGGCAACAGGGTATGAACCCTTGTTGAGGAGTTTGGATTTGCTAATGGATGGTAGGAGGGGCTAAGGAGGAAGGGCCATGTGTTGTGGATTTCACAGTGCAGCTGGAAACTGGATTTCTATCACTTTCCCTCACTCTAGTTCTGCCACACAAAAATCAAATGAAGATAAACTATAGACATTACTACGATGGAGAAAAAAACCCTATGTTGGTAGTTGTTTAAGGATACTGAATACAAAGGCTACATTCATTAAAGTCTTATTTTAAAAGGTGTCCTTCTCTAAAAACCTGAACATATTTAAATCTTAGCAATGTCACATCAAGGCATTCCTGAATAATAGAGAGAGGGCAAAAAGAAAAGCACTCATTTTGCAGAGTCGAAATTGAGGGGCACAGATTCAATACCTTGCCCAAGGTCACAGATCTGCTTAGAATAATGCCAGGCAGAGGATGCAAACATCGTTTCTTTCAACAATAGATTTATTCACCACCCCAAGGGGCACTTAGAAATTGTTGAATCAAGAACAGTTCTGAGGAGGGATCATCAGAGAAGCCCGGCTCTCAATTCCAGTCCCTGGCACTGTTCGAAGTGTCCTCTTTTATTATAGGTTATCTTATCCCAAGTTAAACCAGGCCATAGGGATCCAGAAAGTTCTCAAAGGAGACCCCACTAAGTGATTGGCAAAGAAAGGCAAAAGGGTTGTACCTCTGTCTCTCTGGCGTGAGACAGAATCAGACTCCCAACCTAACTTTACCACCAGCTCCTTGATGGTCTTCAGGAATGACTTCTGTCATCAAACAAGAGGATTTGATAGGTGACCTGACCTGTGCAGTATTTTTTTTAAAAGCCTTTAAAATATGATTTTGTGTCTTCTTCAATTTCTTTCATGAGTGTTCTGTAGTTCCTCGAGTGCAGATCCTTTACCTCTTTGGTTAGGTTTATTCCCAGGTATCTTATGGTTCTTGGTGTTATAATAAATGGAATCAATTCTCTAATTTCCCTTTCTGTATTTTCATTGTTAGTGTATAAGAAAGCCACTGATTTCTGTACATTGACTTTGTATCCAG
>NW_019154153.1:5004402-5195607 GCF_002288905.1 Enhydra lutris kenyoni
CTCGAGTGCAGATCCTTTACCTCTTTGGTTAGGTTTATTCCCAGGTATCTTATGGTTCTTGGTGTTATAATAAATGGAATCAATTCTCTAATTTCCCTTTCTGTATTTTCATTGTTAGTGTATAAGAAAGCCACTGATTTCTGTACATTGACTTTGTATCCTGCCACGTTACTGAATTGCTGTATGAGTTCTAGTAGTTTGGGGGTGGAGTCTTTGGGTTTTCCATATAAAGAATCATGTCATCTGCGAAGAGAGAGAGTTTGACTTTTTCATTGCCAATTTGGATAACTTTTATTTCTCTTTGTTGTCTGATTGCCATTGCTAGGACTTCTAATACTATGTTGAACAAGAGTGGTGAGAGTGGTCATCCTTGTCGTGTTCCTGATCTCAACAGGAAGGCTGCAAGCTTTTTCCCATTGACGATAATATTTGCTGTGGGTCTTTCATAGATAGATTTTATGAAGTTCAGGGATGTTCCCTCTATCCCTATACTTTGAAGTGTTTTAATCAGGAACGGATGATGGATTTTGTCCAATGCTTTTTCTGCATCAATTGAGAGGACCATGTGGTTCTTCTCTCTTCTCTTATTGATTTGTTCTATCACATTGACTGATTTGCGAATGTTGAACCATCCTTGTAACCCAAGGATGATTCCCACCTGGTCATGGTGGATAATCTTTTTAATGTGCTGTTGGATCCTGTTTGCTAGGATCTTGTTGAGAATCTTAGCATCCATATTCATCAGTGATATTGGTCTGAAATTCTCCTTTTTGGTGGGGTCTTGCCTGGTTTGGGGATCAGGGTAATGCTGACTTCATAAAAAGAGTCCGGAAGTTTTCCTTCTGCTTCAATTTTTTGAAACAGCTTCAGGAGAATAGGTGTTATTTCTTCTTTGAAAGTTTGGTAGAATTCCCCAGGGAATCTGTCAGGTCCTGGGCTCTTGATTTTTGGAAGGTTTTTGATCACTGCTTCAATCTCGTTACTAGATATTGGTCTATTCAGGTTGTGAATTTCTTCCTGGTTCAATTTTGGGATTTTGTAGTTTTCCAGGAATGCATCCATTTCATCTAGGTTGCTTAGGTTATTGGCATATAACTGTTGATAATAACTTCTGATGATTGTTTCTACTTCCTTGGTGTTAGTTGTGATCTCTCCCTTTTCATTCATAATTTTATTAATTTGAGCTTTCTCTCTTTTCTTTTGGATTAGTGTGGCCAATGGTTTATCGATCTTATTGATTCTTTCAAAAAACCAGCTTCTAGTTTCATTGATATGTTCTACTATATCTCTGGTTTCTACCTCATTGATCTCTGCTCTAATCTTGATTATTTCCCTTCTTATGTGTGGAGTTGGTTTGATTTGTTGTTGATTCTCCAGTTCTTTAAGGAGTAGAGACAGACAGAAAAAGATGGAAGACCATTCCATGCTCTTGGATCAGAAGAATAAACATTGTTAAAAATGTCTATACTGCCTAGAGCAATCTATACTTTTAATGCCATTCCGATCAAAATTCCACCGGTATTTTTCAAAGAGCTGGAGCAAATAATCCTAAAATTTATATGGAATCAGAAGAGACCCCGAATTGTTAAGGAAATGTTGAAAAACAAAAATAAAACTGGTGGCATCACGTTACCTGATTTCAAGCTTTACTACAAAGCTGTGATCACCAAGAAAGCATGGTACTGGCATAAAAACAGACACATAGACCAGTGGAACAGAGTAGAGAGCCCAGATATGGACCCTCAACTCTATGGTCAAATAATCTTCGACAAAACAGGAAAAAATATACAGTGGAAAAAAGACAGTCTTTTCAATAAATGGTGTGGGGAAAATTGGACAGCTTATATGTAGAAGAATGAAACTCAACCATTCTTTTACACCGTACACAAAGATAAACTCAAAATGGATAAAAGACCTCAACGTGAGACAGGAATCCATCAGAATCCTAGAGGAGAACATAGGCAGTAACCTCTTCAATATCAGCCACAGCAACTTCTTTCAAGATATGTCTCCAAAGGCAAAGGAAACAAAAGCAAAAATGAACTTTTGGGACTTCATCAAGATCAAAAGCTTCTGCACAGTGAAGGAAATAGTCAACAAAACAAAGAGGCAACCCACGGAATCGGAGAAGATATTTGCAAATGACAGTACAGACAAAAGGTTGATATCCAGGATCTATAAAGAACTTCTCAAACTCAACACACACAAAACAGATAATCATATCAAAAAAATGGGCAGAAGATATGAACAGACACTTCTCCAGTGAAGACATACAAATGGCTATCAGACACATGAAAAAATGTTCATCATCACTAGCCATCAGGGAGATTCAAATTAAAACCACATTGAGATACCACCTTACACCAGTTAGAATGGCCAAAATTAGCAAGACAGGAAACAACGTGTGTTGGAGAGGATACGGAAAAAGGGGAACCCTCTTGCACTGTTGGTGGGAATGCAAGTTGGTGCAGCCACTTTGGAGAACAGTGTGGAGATTCCTCAAGAAATTAAAAATAGAGCTTCCCTATGACCCTGCAATTGTACTATTGGGTATTTACCCAAAGATACAGATGTAGTGAAAAGAAGGGCCATCTGTACCCCAACGTTTATAGCAGCAATGGCCACTGTGGCCAAACTGTGGAAAGAATCAAGATGCCCTTCAACAGACGAATGGATAAGGAAGATGTGGTCCATATACACTATGGAGTATTATGCCTCCATCAGAAAAGATGAATACCCAACTTTTGTAGCAACATGGACGGGACTGGAAGAGATTATGCTGAGTGAAATAAGTCAAGCAGAGAGAGTCAATTATCATATGGTTTCACTTATTTGTGGAGCATAACAAATAGCATGGAGGACATGGGGAGATGGAGAGGAGAAGGGAGTTGAGGGAAATTGGAAGGGGAGGTGAACCATGAGAGACTATGGACTCTGAAAAACAACCTGAGGGTTTTGAAGGGGCGGGGGATGGGAGGTTGGAGGAACTAGGTAGTGGGTATTAGGGAGGGCACGTATTGCATGGAGCACTGGGTGTGGTGCAAAAACAATGAATACTGTTATGTTGAAAAGAAATTAAAACAAAAAAAACTCTAACTTGGAAAAAAAATATGATTTTGGATATACAGAAAAGTTGTGAAAAATAATACAAAGAATTTGTGTATGCCCTTCATCCAGATTCCTCAAAAGTTAACATTTCACCCTATTTACCATTTTCTTTCTCTCTGTGTTGTGTATGTGTATGTACACACACTTATGTACACCGTATGAGAGTACATTGCAGACATGACACCCTTTCAGCCCCATATACTTCAGAACATCTTTCCTAAAAACAAGACATGCTCTGATATTATTGTACTGTAATTACGAAAATAAAAAAGTTGCATCAATAATGACACTACTATCTAAATTACAGACTTTCTAAAGATTTCACCAATTACTCCAATGACGCCCTTTATAACAAAAGAAAATCCAGACACTGATTGCATTCATTTACCACGTCTCTAATTTAGTCTCCCTTAATCTAGAACAGCTTCTCGGTTGGCGTTATGTTTCATGCCACAGATATTTTTGAAGACTCTAGCTCAATTTTTTTGAAGAATGGCCTTCGAGTTGGGTTTGTCAAATGTTTCCTGGTGGTTAGATTTTACTTATATGGCAAAAGTGCCACAGAAGTGATGTTGTGTTCTTATTAGTACATCATTTCAGGAGGCACATAATGTCAATTTGTCCCACTACTGGTAATATTAATTTCAATTGTTTTTTAAAGGTGGTGTGTGCCAGGTTTCTCCACTGTAAAATGAATCCATTAGTTTCAACACTCTGAGATTTCTCGCCTAAATCAATTATTATGAAGATGGTTGCCAAATGGTGATTCTCTATCATTTTTCTACATTTATTTATATCATGTTGAACTCATGGATTCTTATTAACAGTTTATATTCCTTTAGTATTATTATTTATCTTTATACCCGAATTATTTATCTTTATACCCAAATTCTCTAACATCTACTTTGTCCCTAATATTCTATGAGAAGACTAAGCATTACCTGCTTGTAAAGAGTAATCATTTTTTTAAGGGTGATGTTTAAATTGCAAACCAAATGTTGAACCTCTCCCTAAAATTCACCAAAGAAAGAGACAACATGGTTGAGTGCCCAAGCCCTGAAAAAATGGTTTGAAAGCTTTGAACCTAAGTGTTTATGGGGTAGAAAGAAAGTAAATATATGAAGGGGGGTACCCATAAGAACGGCTAAGTCCATGAACTGTAGAAACCTCTCTGATAGACGGTTGGTTTGAGTTTCCTGTTTCACTCAGGTTGTAGCTGAAGGTTATTTACTTAACCTTTTCCACAAGCTGAGTCTGATCACCCATGCATCTCTTCCATTCTCAGATTTATTCTAACTACATCCAGTTGGTTCCCACACTCCCCTACTTCTCCCTCTATCTCTTCCCCCACCTAGCAGGAAATAGAGCCCCCAGCTCTCACTTGTGATGCTGAATGAATTACTTGGAAATAGTTTATTCAAGCATGTTGAATGGCACTTGCAACTTCTGGGGGTGGTTCTTGCGAGAAACAAAAACAAAACCTCACTGGGTAGGAGAACATACATGTAATCTAAAGGGTTGCCTTTGTGTTGGGTCATTCACTGGCCACTGTTATTTCAATTCCAACCTTTTAGGTAAATCTATATATTTATAGGTTCAGGCTGATAAGGAACCGGTCTCTTCTTAAACTGGGCTCCACTTAGGAAATAACAACATGCCTGAAAACCACGCAGAATGACTTAATGCCTTTGCCAAAACACAGCCATCTAAATGGGTTTAACATCTTGGGACTGAGGCAGAGGACAGCAGATCATATGAGCTCGGGTAACCTGCGTTTTCTGGACTCCCTAGACAGAATGAAGAGGTGGGGCATGTGGGAGGGAGCAGCCTCATTCCCTCTGGTCACCCTTGGAAACTCAGCTCAGTGGCCGGGCACCACAGGAATCTGTACATGGGCTCTGAGAAGGCCAGGGAAGCCTTGCACTTTAGCGGTGGCATTTAGATATTCCTCTGAAATGCTAATGAAGACTTGATTTCAGAATTGCTAACAAAGTTCTCAGACTTGTTAATGTATCACTCCCTCTGAAGGCCAGAGACAGCAGCACTAACAAATGGCTTGAAGAACCCAAAAAGGAATTATTGCCTTAGTTGAAAGACTTCCAGGGAAAGACAGTTTCTAGCTCTCCTTGAGGTCACATACTGCTTTCTCAGTCCTCTGGCAGCCAATACCTTGTTTGTTTCCTCTAACCTACATCTCTCCAGCTGATTTTGGCCTAATTTCCAGCTCATCGCCCTTCTCAAAATACATACCCAAAGACCTTCTCTCTTTTCAAGTTACCCTTCTCTTCTTAGATTAAGGAGAACAGGTGAGAAGGCAATTGTGGGATGAGGAGGACATGGAAATTGACATTGAATGCTGCTAGTGTCATGTTCTTTACTCCATGACTGCATTTAAGCCTCACGGCAAACGAGGTAGAACTAAAGAAACCGAGATTTGGAGAAAATGAATGACTTGCCAGGGCTCTGAAATCCAATCTTCTTTCCCTGCTCTGAGCTACCTCTGATGAGTTTATAGTTAGAAGTTGGCTATAAGGAAATTATACAACTTTTAGGAAATTGTATAATTTCTTTGACCCTGATTTAGGGACAACAAAATAGAAATTTCTGGATTTGCATGTGTGCAGATGTATACATAGAGAGAGATGACTATCTATGTGAATATACATTCATAACCATATGTATTTGTGTACACACACACACACACACACACACACACACACAAATACCTATCTTATTGTTGAAAAAAACAGGTTCAGAGAAATTACATGATTTGCTGAAAGTCATACAGAAAATCCTTCTGGAAGGATAAGGATTTATATATGCTCCATCTCTTTATCTCCCCCTTCCCTAACTAACCCACTTCCATTTGCCTTGTATGTCATCACAATGGATCATTGCAGTCCTTATTTATTTCATTATACTAGTTATAGGTGTACAACATGATTCATTATTCGTTATAGATCATGAAATAATCTCCACGACAAGTCTAGTTAACATCCGTCACCACATATAATTAAAATTTTTTCCCTTGTAATACAAACTTTTAAGATTTGTTCTCAGCAACTTTCAAAATATACAATGGAGTGTTACTAACTCAAGTCGCCATGCTGTACATGACATCCCCAGGACTTCTGTATTTTGTAACCAAAACCTTGTACCTTTTGACCCCCTTCACCCATTTTACCCAACTCCTATCCCCCACCTCTGGCAACCAGCAATCAGTTCTCTATATCTATGAGTTTGTCTGTTGTTGGTGGTGGTGTTTTGTTTTGTTTTGTCTTGTTTTTTAGATTCCACATATAAGTAAGACCACATGGTATTTGTCTTTCTCTGATTGACTGCTTTCACTCAGCATGATGCCCCAGGACCATCCATATTGTCACAAATGGCAAGATTTCTTTCTTTTTTATGGCCGAATAACATACATACATACATACATACATACATATGTATATATGTCTATATATATATACACACACATACATATGTACACACACATATGTATGTATATATATCACATTTTCTTCATTCATTCATTCATCAGTGGACACTGGTGGTTGTTTCCATGTCTTGGCTATTGTACATAATGCTGCAATGAAGACTGGAGGGCTATATACATCTTTTCAAGTTAGTGTCTTCATGTCCTTTGGATATATACACAGAAGTGGGAGTGCTGGATCATATGATAGTTCTATTTTTAATTTTTTAAAAAGATTTATTTCTTCATTTTGAGAGAGAGAGGGAGGGAGAGCATGCACACATGAAGTGGGCCTAATTTTTAATCAGATTAATTTTTTTGACTTCTGAGTTATATGAGTTCTTTCTATATTTTGACTATTAATCTCTTATCAAATATATAGTTTGTAAATAGTTTCTCCCATTTAGGATTGCCCTCTCATTTCACTGATGATTTCCTTTGCTGTGCAGGGCACTTTAGTTTGATGTAGTCCCAGTTATTTTGTTTTTGTTGCCTTTGCTTCTGGTGTCAAATCCAAGACTGATGTCAAGGAGCTTCCTGCCTATGTCTCCTTCTAGGAGTTTCATGGTTTCAGCTTTTACATCCAAGGTTTTAGACCATTTTGAGTTAGTTTTTGTATGTGCTTTAAGAGAATGGGACAGTTTCATTCTTTTGCATACACTGACCAATTTTCCCAACACCATTTGTTGACAAGATTGTCATTTCCCCATTGTATATTCTTGATTCCTTTGTCATGACTTAATTGAGCATATGTTTGTTTCTGGGCTCATTATTCTGTTCCACTGATCTACGTCTCTGTTTTTATGCTAATATCATACTGTTTTGATTACTATATCTTTTGTAAAAACATTTGAAATCAGGAAGTGAGGTTTCCAGCTTCGTTCTTCTTTCTGAAGATTTCTTTGTCTATTCAAGGTTCTTCTGTGGTTCCAAACAAATTTGAGGATTGTCTGTTGTATTTCTGTGAAAAATGTCATTGAAATTTTGATAAGGATTGCATTGAATATGTAGATTGCTTTGAGTAATATAAACATTTTAACCATATTAATTCCCTCAATCCATAAGCACCGTTTATTTGTTTCTTCTTCAATTTCTTTTATCCATGTTTTGTAATTTTAAGTATACAGATCTTTCATCTCCTTGATTAAATTTATCCCTAGGTAGTATAGTCTTTTTGATGGAATTGTAATAGGATGGGATTTTCTTAATTTCTATTTCCAATTATTTGTTATAGGTGTATAAAAACACAACAAATTTTGGTACATAGATTTTGTATCTTGCAATTTAGTAAATTTGTTTATTAGTTCTGACAGGTTTTTTTTTGGTGGAGCCATTAGGGTTTTCTCTATATAGTAGCACATCTTCTGCAAACAGTGACAATTTTACTATTTCCTTTCTGAACTGGATGCCTATTGTTTCTTATTCTTGCCAAATTGTTCTGAGACTCCCAATACAATAATGAATAAAAGTGACAAGAGTGGCCATCCTTGTCTTGCTCCTGATCCTAGAGGAAAACTTTCAGCTTTTCATTGTTGAATATGACATTGGCTGTGAGTTTGTCATACATGGCTTTTATTATTTTGGGGTACATTTCATCTATATCCACTTTGTTGAGAGAATTTATCATAAATGAATACTGAATTTTGTCAAATACTGAATTTTGTCAAATACTGAATTTGTCAAATATTGAATTTTGTCATCTATTATGATGATCATATGATTTTTTATCCTTCATTTTGTTGAAGTGGTGTATCATGCTGATTGATTTGTGGATGTTGAACTACCCTTGCATCCCTGGAATAAATCTCACTTGATCACGGTATACAATCCTTTTAATGTACTGTCGAATTCAGTTTGCTAATATTTCACTGAGGATTTTTGCATCTATGTTCATCAGAGATATTGGCCTATAATTTTCTTTTCTTTAGTGTCCTTGTCTGGTCTTGGTATCAGAGTTATGCTGACCTCATAAAATGAGTTTAGAAAGATTCCTTCCTCTCTATTTTTGGAAGAGCTTGAGAACGATTGATATTAACTTTTCTTTAAATAATTGATAGAATTCACTAATGAAGCCATCCTGTCCTGGACTTGTGTTTATTTTTTTTTCATTGTTGTTACAGTCTTTAATTTACTTAAACTCTCTGCAGCATTTGACCCCTTTCCTTCTAAGATTACTCTCTTCCCATGACTCTCACCATCCAAAATGTCCTAATTCTCTTCCAACCTCTTTGGCTGCTATTTTTCTTTCTCCCCTATGGGCTCTTTACCTTTTATCCAGCAATTAAATATTGGATTTCATTAAGGAATTTTCTTCTCATTCTGTATTTTTACCTAAGGTGATCTAATCCTTTTTCCTCATAGAAAGAAACCCTATTTCCCTCATAGAAATTTACCTTTAGTTTATACCTTTACTCTGATAGCCAGGTTTACATATTTAAGATTTTTTTTTTTATTTATTTGACAGACGGAGATCACGAGTAGGCAGAGAGGCAGGCAGAGAGAGAGGGGGAAGCAGGCTCCCCGCTGAGCAGAGAGCCCGATATGGGGCTCGATCCCAGGACCCTGGGACATGACCTGAGCTGAAGGCAGAGGCCGTAACCCACCGAGCCACCCAGGCGCCCCCAGGTTTATATAATTAAATCCAACTGTCTCTTTCACTTACATGTTCAAAAGCAACTTGAACTTGAAATTTTCAAAATCTAACTCAGGATTTTTCCTCCTAAAACATACTTATTTTCCAATATCTCCTATTTCAATGAATGGAAACATTATCCACCTAGTTTAACAACTTGGAAATTAGGTGTCATCGTTCCCCCTTCATATGTGATATATCACTAAGTTTTTGGTTTCCTCTTTATTTCCAGCATCACAACCCAAATTGACTAAAGCTCTCTTACCTGGACTCCTGCTAATCTTCCAAATCCACTCTGGTTCCCTTCCATTTTGTTCTCTGTAGTGCAACCAGAGAGATATTTGTGAAACTTGAATGTGATAATGTCATGCTCCCTACCTAAAATCTTTAGTAGCTTCCCTTTCTCCCACCATAGAACCCATAATTCTTGACATGGTCCACCAAGTCTGCCAGATCTTTCCCTTCTGACTTCTCCAGCTCATCATGCTCATTATTCTCCTCCTTCTGTAGGTTCCAGCTACACCAACCTTCTTTCAGGTCTCCAAATATGCCTTGTCCCTACTCTTTGCAGGGTCTTTAGACATGCTGTTCCTACAGCCTGGAATACTCCTCTCCCTTCATCTTAGCAACTCGTATACTCTATTTTAACTTTTTTAGGAGTTCTTCCCAGTCATAACAGCCTCAGGGAATCCTTCTGTGATCTCTTTGACCTACCTGAATCTCCTTGTTATATGTTGTCATAGAATTAATAACAGTAGAAACTCTTAAACAAACTCTACTTAACTGAATTCCAGATTCACCAACTCTTTCCACCTCTCTGTGAAGCATACTGATTGATTCCTATGGTGCTTTGAATGCTGGAAGCATTCAACTTTAATATAGTTGGATATTTTTACTTCTCTCTTGTTTAGTGTTTGCTTATCAAGAGTCTTTTGTATTTTTTCCTGAATCAATTCATTCTAGTTGTATCTGTTAATTGTAACTTATATAATTGAATTTAATATTACAAAAGCCAATGAAATGTGAAAACAAAAACATATTCATTTATATTAAAACTAAGTTGAATAATTTAGAAAGAGTTGATAAAGGTAAGATACCAAAACTTTCTTAGGAGTGAGTGAAACAATTCTAAAATGTTGGAGAAAGGATTATAAAACTACAGAAGAATTCTGCAGTCAGATTTTTTTTCAACTCTGTCTTTAACTTCCACCTTCACTTTAAAGAAGTAAAAACAGGAAATCACAGATGATGCATTAAGGGTGTGTTCTATATAAGATGACAGAAAAAAGGAGTTGGCCAATGTCAAAAGACTCATGCAGTTGTGTGTGTGCGTGTGTGTAACTATACATATATATATATTCTTGGTTAAAATAATTATTTTGCTAAGTATTTTTTAAAAATTTTTATTTTATTTATTTATTTGACAAAGAGAGATCACAAGTAGGCAGAGAGGCAGGCAGAGAGAGAGAGGGGGAAGCAGGCTCCCTGCTGAGCAGAGAACCTGATGCGGGGCTCGATCCCAGGACCCTAGGATCACAACCTGAGCTGAAGGCAGAGGATTAACCCACCAAGCCACCCAGGTGCCCCTGATAAGTATTTTTTTAATGATTCCTTCCACCAGTAGTTCAAGACCTATGCAGGTAATTACACGGGTATATTCCCAACATGACTGGTTGTAGAATCCAGAGTCCAGTATAAAATGTGAAAATGTGGGGCTCCCTGTTCCAAACATATTAAGAATTTCAACATGGTGACAGCAGAGCATTAAACCAAGTGTGGAGCCTGTCTAAGTGTAGGGCCCTGTAAGCCTGCACGGTCCCATACCAAGGAGCCAACTCTGATTCCCATCTTCTAGCACAGAACTTGGCATGTAGAGAATGATTCTTTGACTCAGTAGGTATTCATGGAGGGCCTTCAATGTGTCAGGCACTGCTCTAGACTCTGGAAATACAGTACGTATAAGACAAAATCCCTACCCTCTTGGAGCTTGATTTCTATTGACAGTGTTAGGAAGTCGGGGGGATATATAATAACTGATGAAGAAGTAATATATGTGTCATATTAGAAGATTTTAAATGTTATAGAGATAAAGAAAACAGGGAAGAGGAATAGTATAAGAGATAATATTTGTTACATGAATGCAATGAATGTCTAGCCAAAATCCAAAGGAGATTAATATGGCAAAATAAATCAAAAATGAGGGAAAAAAAAACAGATGCAGGGAAAATAAGAATACAAACAAAAAAATCTAAACCATAATCAAAAATAAAGTCAGTTCTATTTAGGCTATCAATTTGGTTCTGAGCTTCCTGGTAACCAAAGCAAAAAATAAGAGATGATCAATCACATGATTCTCATTATCAGAAAGGAACAAGCATGCTAATGTCTTAGGATTAAAAGAAATCTTTATTTTGGTGAAGTCCCAATAGTTCATTGTTGGTTTTGTTTCCCATGCCTTTGGAGACATGTCTAACAAGAAGTTGCTGTGACTGAGGTTGAAGAGCTTGCTGCCTGTGTTCTCCTCTAGGATTTTGATGGATTCCTGTCTCACATTTTATCATATGGTTTCACTCATGTGTGGAATATAAGAAACAGTGCAGAGGAACATAGGGGAAGGGAGGGAAAACTGAATGGGAAGTCATCAGAGAAGAAGAAACATGAGAGACTCTTAACTATAGGAAACACACTGAGGGTTGCTGGAGGAGAAGTGAATGGGGGGATGAGGTAATTGGGTGATGGGCAGTAAGGAGGACATGTGATGTATACACATCATGGGTGTTATACGCAACTGATAAATTGTTGAACACTATACCTGAAACTAAAAAAAGAGATAGCTGTTATATCTCTTACTTCCTTATGGAACCGAATGAGATTGCAGCTGTGAAAATAGCTTAAACATAAGGTACTATGATGTGCAGAGAGGTATTAGTATTAGGATACCTTCACAGGATAACAGAAAAAATTTCATTGTAACATCCTTGTTTTTCCTGGAAATGTGCTGA
This sequence comes from Enhydra lutris kenyoni, assembly GCF_002288905.1. Taxonomy (NCBI): domain Eukaryota; kingdom Metazoa; phylum Chordata; class Mammalia; order Carnivora; family Mustelidae; genus Enhydra; species Enhydra lutris. The sequence continues at coordinate 5,016,623 of NW_019154153.1, forward strand.
ATAAATTCACTTTTGTAGGCAAAGAAACTTTCAAGTAGGCTAAAATCCTGAAGTTGAAATCCAGCAATCACTTCAGCCCACAAAAACATCAACCAGTCTGTATATGTTCTGTGATGTTCCTTACTGACCCTTACTAGGGGAAGAGGACAGCCCAGTCCAGGTGGCCAGTGACATTACACAAGATGTCCTGGGTCCACCCCTTCCTCTACTCCTACCTAACCCCCAGTTCCACTCTGATGGGGGCTGAAGCTGCTGCACCTTTTCCTTCAGTTCCTCATAAGGACCCCAAGACCCCAAATAGGAACAGCCCCAAGCAACCAGGGGGTCCATCCTCAGCAACATGGACAAGTCTTATCCACAGAAAGACCCAGAGCCAAGTAACTGCTGGCTAAGAGCAGGAAAAAAATAGCCACACACACTCAGCTTCCTGCCATCCACGCCTCTTCCTCGGCCTCTCTCACTCCACATGTCTTGGTCTTTCTCTATGCACTCCCTCTCCTTACCAACACCACAATGTACTCAAAGGAAATCCTATTCATTTTACTTTTCACAGAGGCAACTGGTTCAAAGGGACAGACAACTGAACAAAGAAGCAACACGAACAGACAAGTCCTTTGTCTATTCCTCTTTCTTTGTGTCTGCCACCTTGTGTCTGTGTGTCTCTCTCCCACACACTACAAACCGACTAAAGATCTACGTGTACTTCAGAGACAGTCTGATGGGAAACAAATAAATAAAAATTACCAGCCAATTTGACTAATAAATTGTCTTTTACCTAGATGGAAAAAAAAAAAAAGCCTAAAACCTCATGAGGTCAGAAACATCATAGGATGTTTCTCGGAGAAGTTAATTTCGTGACTACCTTATACATTCTTTTGAACAGTGAGCCCCGAATTTCCCTCAGCCACCTGTTTGAGGTTTTTCAGATACTGAAGATCAACCCATGGAGACGGGCTAGATCCAAAGAGAGAGCTCTCTGAGCATTTCCACCAATGCTGTTGTCAGACTATGACTGGTGCCATTTGAATTTCTCCATGAAATGTGAAAGAAGAAGAATGGCCCACCAGCCACTGTTTCTGACATTGACAGTTAACAGCAGTTCCTCCATGGGTATCCACTTAGGTATTGAAGGAACACCATTAATGAGGAAGAGCTTGCTGCATACAGGATTTCTATTTTAGGCCTCCTGCTAGTAAATACAAGTCTGTTTACACTGACTTGAGTCTGGGACATTCTCTAGCTGCACAATGGCTGTTTGAAGCATACCTTAAATGTGGTCTTTGATACTCTGAGCTGAGGTACGTGTGGTTAGGTCTCTTTCTTTTTCTCTACCACGGTGGAATTGGAAACTTCTTCAGGGCTTGCATCATGTTCACGTGAACAAGATGAGGTTTTGGGGGCTAGTGAATTCCGCCACTCACACCCCTACCTTGGGTGCTCTTATATCTGATCATTCAGAAAGTAAGTCCTCTCCCCACTGTCTCCTTCTCTGGGAGCCTGTGTCCACCAGCTTCCCACCTCCCAGGACAGGGCCTCAACCTCACTTCTTTGTTGGAGACCCACAGCACTCAGCCATGAGTCTTTGACCCTGTTCCCTGAGCTGGATGCTTGTGGATGCCCTGTTGACATCAGCCCCAGGAGATCACCACAGTTGACTAAGAAATTTGTGAACTTTTGCAGTTTGTTTCTACCTTGAGGTGTCCCACTTGTCTCCAGATCCTGTTAATTCACTCTGAAATTCTTTTTTTTCTCCCTTCTTGTTGCCACTGCCTTAGATTAAGTCCCCACTATTGTCCACCTTAATTATTACAATAACCCACTAACTTTCCTGTCATCTGGCTCTAGTTTCTTATCCATCCTCAGTTTGCCAACATAGTTACCATTCTTCTTGTCCTGTTAACCCTTAGAACCATAACTTCCCCTCCAAATCAGGGTTTCTCAACATCGGCCCTATTGACATCTGAAGCCAGATAATTTTTTATTGTGGGTGGCTGGTCTTTAATTGTAGGATAGCAGCATTTCTGGCCCCTACCCACTTGATGCTAGTAGTATCTGCCCACAGGTATGACAACAAATGTTTCCAGAGGGTGCAAATATCCCTGAGGGGCAAAGGTGCCCGCTGCTTTCAGTCCTTCTTAACTATATCCCTCAAGTTTTATTAGGTAGGATTTCAAATTTTGTTCTAAGTATTTGTTCATCTCTATTAACAATTTTTCCTTGACCTATGGATTGGGTACAAATGCTTTAAATGCTGAACTTACATTGTTGCTGCTTTAGTTACCTTTTTGTTGTTCATTAAAAACTTTTTGCTTTTGGTCAGAAAGGTTGGGTTATGTGATATTTATCCTTTGGCCCTTTGTTGAGCCTTCCTTTGTGACTTAGAACCTTCTTAATTTTTGCAAACATTTCTTGTGTGTTTGAAAAAATATACATTCTTCATGCTTTGTCACTTAGAACATTAATTTTTGCAAACATTTCTTGCGTGTTCGAAAAAATGTACATTCTTCCGTTGTTGGGTGCAAGATTCTCCATACGTTAGACCAATCTTGTTCTTTATTTTATTCAGATCTTATAAATTAAAGCCAATTGTTTACGGATTTATTTATTTATTTTAGAGAAAGAGAGCACCTCAAAGAGTGGGGGGAGGGGCAGAAGGAGAGGGAGACTCTCATGCAGACTCCCTGCTGAGTGCAGAGCCTGAGGCAGGGCTCAATCTCATGATTCTGAGATTCTGACCTGAGCCAAAACCAAGAGTTAAGTTGAATGCTAACCAACTGAGCCACCCAGGCACCTCAATCACTGCCAATTTTTAGGTCACTTTATCAATTACCAGAAAGGTGTATTTTAAAATATCTTATAGGGAAAAAATTAAAAATAAAATATCCTACAAAGATTTGTCAACTCCTCCTTGTAATTCAGTTGATTTTGCTTTTATATATTTTGAGAGTCTGTAATAGATAAATAGAAATTTGTGTTTGTTATATCTTCTGATGAATTGTTACTTTTATCATTATATAACGATCTCTCTTATTTTGCCTTAAAGACTTTTACTCTGCAGCAGTTGTAATAGCTGCAGTTTGGTCTTGATTAGTACTTGCCTGGTATACTTCTTTTTACCCTCTTACTTTCCACCTTATTGAATCTGCTGGTGTAGGTATATTTTCAGAAAGCAGCAGAAGCAAGTTTTCTTTCTCTCTCTTTTTTTTTTTTAACATCAAGTGGGACAATTGCATTTTAACCAGTGAGTCTAATCCACTTAAATGTATTGTGTTTCCTAAGATATTTGGGTTTATTTTCACAATTTCTTTTTTGTACTTTCTATTTACTTTGCTTTGTGAAATCCTTTTCTTGCTCTTTTCCTGTCTTCTTTTGGATCAGATTTTCTGTACGTCTCCCTTTTCCTCCATTACTTTCAAAATTACATGTTGTTTTTACTCTTTTCGTGGCTAACCTTCAACCTTTGTTAAGCATGTTGGCCCTAACGTCTAGATATCACTACCTTTTTCCAAATGATGTAAAGAATTAAGAATGTTTTAACTTTACATATTATCACCATCCAGAATTTTTGGTATTTCTACCTGACTTTTCTAAATTTTATTGTTGTTGTTGTTATTATTGTTATTGGTGCTATTTGGGGGAACGAATGTATTTTTTGACTTTGCCTAGATGCTTACCAACCTCTTTGAATTACCTTTTCTTCTTGCCTCTGAATTTTCCCCTCTGGGTTCAATTTCTTCTTTCCTAAAACGCATACTTCTAGAAATCCTCTCCACAAGAGTCGTTGAATAGTAAATTCTCCTGGTTATTGCTTAAAAATATCTTTATTTTCTCTTGTTCTTAGATGATTGTTGAAAGAGATAAAAATGAAGGTTAATTTCTCTCAGCACTTTAAAAATCTATTCCACTGACTTCTGGCTTTCATTACTGCTTTTGAGAAGTCATTCCTTTGTGAACAATTCATATTTCTCTCTTGCACTCTTAAGATCTATTTATTTTATTTTATTTTTTAAGATTTTATTTTTTTAATAACCTCTATACTTAACATGGGGCTTGAACTCACAGTCCTGAAATCTAGAGTTGCTTGTTCTACCTACTGAGGCAGCCAGGCTTTCCCCATTTGGGGTTTTTAAATTTTTTTTTTCTATGATGTTACTTAGTATAGATTTAATTTTATCTTTCTTAGAACTCATTTCCTGCCTCTGCAGATTCATTTCTTTCATAGATTCTAGAAAATTCACGGGCTTTTTCTCTTTGGTTATTTCCTCATTTTCTTAATATTCTCCTCCTGAAATTCCTATTAGTCATATGCTTACCTTCAGTCTAGCCTTCATGTCTCTTAATCTTGTTTTTGTATTTTTTATCTCTTTATGTCTCTGCTATATTTCATGCACCTTTTTGAAAGATGCCAGTTCCTAAACTCTCACTTTTGCTTTGTTTAACCCATGTCAACTACTATAAATTTTTTATTAACATATAATGTATTATTTGTTTCAGGGGTACAGGTCTGTGATTCACCAGTCTTACACAATTCACAGCACCCACCATAGCACATACCCTCCCCAGTGTCCATCACCCAGCCACCCCATCACTCCCATACCCTTCCACTCCAGCAGCCCTCAGTTTGTTTCCTGAGATTGAGAGTCTCTTAGATTTGTCTCCCTCTCTGATTTTGTCCCATTTCATTTTTACCATTCTTTCCCCATGATCCTCTGCCTTGTTTCTCAGATTCCACATATCAGCAAGATCATATGATAATTGTCTTTCTCTGACTGACTTGTTTTGCTTAGGCTAATACTCTCTAGTTCCATCCACATTGTTGCAAATGACAAGTTTTCATTTTTGATGGCTGCATAATATTCCATTGTGTACGTATCACATCTTCTTGGACATCTAGGCTCTGTCCATAGTTTAGCTATTATGGACATTGCTGCTATAAATATTGGGGTGCATGTGCCCCTTCAGATCACTAAATTTGTATATTTGGGGGTAAATACCCAGTAGTGCAATTGCTGGGTCATAGAGTAGCTCTATTTTCAACTTTTTGAGGAACATCCATGCTGTTCTCCAGCATGGCTGCACCAGCTTGCATTCCTACCAACAGTGTAGGAGGGTTCCTCTTTCTCCACATCCTTGTCACATCTGTCATTTCCTGACTCATTAATTTTAGCCATTCTGACTGGTGTGAGGTGGTATAACATTGTGGTTTTGATTTGTATTTCCCTGATGCCAAGTGATGTTGAGCACCTTTCCATGTGTCTGTTGGCCATCTGGATGTCTTCTTGGCAGAAATGTCTGTTCATGTCTTCTGCGCATTTCTTGATTGCATTATTTGTTCTTTGGTTGTTGAATTTGATAAGTTCTTTATAGATTTTGTATCTTTCCAAGTATCTTCACCCATTCTGTCAGTTGTCTTTTGGTTTTGTTGATTGTTTCTTTTGCTGTGCAAAAGCTTTTTATCCTGATGAAGTCCCAACAGTTTATTTTTGCCCTTGCTTCCCTTGCATTTGGAGATGTTTCTAGGAAGAAGTTGCTGCAGCTGAGGTTGAAGAGGTTGCTACCTGTGTTCTCCTCCAGGATTTTGTTGGATCCCTGTCTCACATTCAGGTCTTTCATCCATTTTGAGTCTATTTCTGTTTGTGGCTTAAGGAAATGGTCTAGTTTCATTCTTCTGCATGTGGCTATCCAATTCTTCCAATACCACTTGTTGAAGAGACTGTTCCCCCCCACATTGGACATTCTTTCCTGCTTTGTCAAAGATTAGTTGACCATAGAGTTGAGTGTCTATTTCTGGGCTCTCTATTCTGTTCCATTGATCTATGTGTCTGTTTTTGTGCTAGTACCATACTGTCTTGTAATAGAGCTTGAAGTCTGGAGTTGTGATATCGCCAAATTTGGTTTTCTTTTTCAACATTCCTCTGGCTGTTCGGGGTCTTTTATGGTTCCATACAAATTTTAGGACTATTTGTTCCACTTTTGTGAAAATAGTTGATGGTATTTTGATAAGGATTGCATTAAATATATAGATTGTTCTAGGTAGCATAGACATTTTAACAATATTTGTTTTTCCAATCCATAAGCATGGAACGTTTTTCCTTTTCTTTGCATCTTCCTCAATTTCTTTCATGAGTATTCTATAGTTTTCTGAGTACAAATTCATTATCTCTTTGGTTAGATTTATTCCTAGGTATCTTATGGGTTTAGGTGGATTGTAAATGGGATCAACTCTTTCATTTCTCTTTCTTCTGTCTTGTTAGTGTATAGAAATGCAACTGATTTTTGTGCATTGTTTTTTATCTTACTACTTTATTGAATTCCTGTAAGAGTTCTAGCAGTTTTGGAACAGTCTTTTGGGTTTTCCACATAAAGTATCATATCATCTTCAAAGAGTGAGAGTTTGACTTCTTTGCCAACTTTGACTTTGTTCATAGGACTTTTATTTCTTGTTGTTGTCTGATTGCTGAGGCTAAGGCTTCTGGTACTATGTTGAATAGCAGTGGTGATAGTGGACTTCTCTGCCATGTTCCTGACTACAGAGAATGATATTCACTGTGTGTTTTTCATTGATGACTTTTATGATATTAAGGTATGTACCCTCTAGCCCTACAGTGTGAAGAGTTTTAATTAAGAAAGCATGCTGTACTTTGTCAAATGCTTTTTCTGCATCTATTGAGAGTGTCATATGGTCCTTGTCCTTTCTTTGATTAATGTAGTATATGACATTGATTGATTTGCAGATGTTGAACCAACCTTGTAGCCCAGGAATAAATATCATTTGGTCATGGTGAATAATCATTTTAATGTACTGTTGGATCCTGTTGGCTAGTATTTTGGTGAGAATTTTTGCAACTGTGTTCACCAAGGATATTGGTCTGTAATTCTCTTTTTTGATGGGGTCTTCGTCTGGTTTTGGGATCAAGGTAATGCTGGCCTCATAAAATGAGTTTGGAAGTTTTTATTTCCATTTCTGTTTTTTGGAACAGTTTCAGAAGAATAGGTATTAACTCTTCTTTAACTGGTTGGTAGAATTCCCCGGAAAAGCCATCTGGCCCTGGGCTCTTGTTTGTTGGGAGATTTTTGATTACTGCTTCAATTTCCTTGCTGATTATTGGTCTGTTCAGGTTTTCTATTTTTTCCTGGTTAATTTTGGTAGTTGATAAGTCTTTAGGAATGCATCTGTTTCTTCCAGATTATCTAATTTGTTGGCATATAGTTGCTCATAATATTTTCTTATAATTGTTTGTATTTCTTTGGTGTTATGATTTCTTCTCTTTCATTCATGGTTTTTATTTATTTGGGTCCTTTCTCTTTTCTTTTTGTTAAGTCTGGACAGAGGTTTATCAATCTTATTAATTCTTTAAAAGAACCAGCTCCTAGTTTCATTTATCTGTTCTACTGTTCTTCTGGTTTCTATTTCATTGATTTCTGTTTTGTTGGCTTTATAGTATCACTTATCTCTTGAATTCTCCCCTCATGATCCAGTAGTTGCTTATCTCTCTTTTTCTCAGCTTCCTTTTTAAAAAAGATTGTATTTATTTATTTTTAGAGACATTATAATAGGCAGAGAGGCAGGCAGAGATAGAGGGGATAGCAGGCTCCCTGCTAAGCAGAGGACCCTGAGATCATGACCTGAGCTGAAGGCAGAGGCTTAACCCACTGAGCCACCCAGGCACCCTTCTCAGCTTCTTTATTCTCCGTCATTTGGTCTTCTATATAACTAACTCTCTCTTCTGCCTCATTTATCCTAGCAGTTAGAGCCTCCATTTTTTATTGCACCTCATTAATAGCCTTTTGATTTTGACTTGGTTAGATTTTATCCCTCCAGAAAGGGATTCTGTAGTACCTTCTATGCTTTTTTCAAGCCCAGCTAGTACCTTTATAATTGTCATTCTGAACTCTAGTTCTGACATCTTGTTAATGTCCATGTTGATTAGTTCCCTGGAAGTAGGTATTGCCTTGTTCTTTTTTTTTCTTTTTCTTTTCTTTTTTTTTTTAGATTTTATTTATTTATTTGAAAGAGAGAGAAACAGCAAGAGAGGGAACACAAGAAGGGGGAGTGGGAGAGGGAGAAACAGATTTCCTGCTTGAGCAGGAAGCCCAATGCAGGGCTCAATCCCAGGACCCTGGGATCATGACCTGAACAGAAAGAAGATGCTTAACATCTGAGCCACCAGGGTGCCCCTAGTTCTTTTTTTTTTTTTTATTTGTTTTTTTTTTTTTTTTTTTTTTGGTTTTGTTTTTTTTTTGTTTTTTTTTTGTTTTGAGGTAAGTTTTTCCGTTTTGTCATTTTGTCTGGAAAAGAAGAGATGAACAAGGGACCAAAATGCTACAAGGATAACAATGACCCCAAGAAATTTTGCACGAGACAAATCAGAAGAGACCTGAAACTGGATGGAGTTGGGGGGGAGAAAAGAAAAAAAATATGATATCAGTCTGGTGAAAAGAACAGAGCCACACACTAGATTTTGGGGGTATTTTGGTCTGTTAGAAGAAACTGCCTCCCAAAATTTTAAAGAAAGAAAAACTCATATATACACAAAAGTAAAGGTAAATACATTGAAGGGATGGAATATGACATTAAATATGAAAATTAAAAAAGATTTTAAAAAAGGAATTGATAAGAAGTTGGTTGAAAAAAGAAAGAAGAAAATTTTTTAAAATGGGGGGGAGAGAATATGATCAAGCTGGTGAATAGAACAAAGTCGTACACTAGATTTAGGATACACTTTGGGCTATTAGAAGAATCTGCATCCCAAAATTTTAAAGAAAAACTTATATATCTATATATATGGTTAAATACAATGAAGGGATAGAATATGATATTAAAAATGAAAAGTTAAAAAGATTTTAAGAAAGGAATTGATAAGAAGTTGGTTGTAAAAGGAAAGAAGAAAAATTTTTAAAAAAGAAATAGAAAAAGAAAAAAATAAAGAAAATTTTAAAAATTAACTTTGAAAGATTAAAGAATCATGGGGAAAAAGCCATGAATTCTATGTGCTGTATTCTCGTAGCTCTGATGTATTTTAGTTCTTATTGATCAGTGAACTTGGTCTTGGCTGGATGTTCTTGCTGATCTTCTGGGGGAGGGACCTGTTGCCATGATACTCAGATGTGTTTGCCCAAGGCAGAATTGCACCACCCTTGCCAGGGGCCAGGCTAAGCAACCTGCTTGAGTTTGCTCTCAGAACTTTGTTCCCTAAAGGCTTTCCTTACTGCTTTGGAGGACGGGAATGAAGATGGCGGCCTCCCAATCTCCAGCTGGAAGAGCCAAAAGCGCAGGGCCCCACTCCTCAGTGTATCCTCAGAGAAAAGCAGTCAATCCCTCCCGTCTCCCTGGTCTCTGGCCACACTCTGAGCTCACCTGGCCTGTGACCGAGTGTTTCTATCTCTGGTGCATGGCCCCATTTGGAATCTCCAAACCCAGCAGATTCCTGCTGTGCTACTCCTTCTGGAGCAGGAAGGTGAGTGTCCCAGGATCTGCCACTTGTGGGGTCCCTGCTCAAAGAGCAGTGACCTGTCTGTGCCACAGATCACAGTTTAACGTAACCCTGAGCTGAGAGCCCACTCCTTGGCTCCGTTTCTGCAGCCAGCTTCCCCGCCCCGATACCTGGGAGCTCTGCCACCTCCAGACACCCCCGATCTTTCTGTGACCCCACGGGACCTGAGACCACATTGTCCCTATGAGGGGTCCACCCCCACTTAGCCTCTGGAGCAACATCCCTCCATGGAGCAAACTTCTAGAAGTTCCGATTTTGTGCTCTGCTGCTCTCTCACTTGCCAGGAGCCAGCCCCTCCCCCCAAGGTCTATCTTCCCATTGCTTCAGATTCACTTCTCCACACATCCTATCTTCCAGAAAGTGGTCGCTTTTCTGTTCCTAGAGTTGCAGCTCTTCTTCTCTTCACTCTCCTGTTGAGTTTGTAGGTGTTCAGGATGGTTTGATAACTATCTAGCTGAATTCCTGGGACCCAATAAAATTTAGGTCTCCTACTCCTCTGCCATCTTGGAACCCCCCCCTCAACTACTACACTTTTGTTTTTCTGAGTTCTATTTGTTTTTTCAAATCTGCCTGGGTTGTTTGCATAGTGTCTTATGATTTTTTTTTCCATTTTTCCCTGTATATATTTTAATAATTTTTTTATTTTTTAAAAGATTTTAGGGGCTCCTGGGTGGCTCAGTGGGTTAAAGCCTCTGCCTTTGGCTCAGGTCATGATCCCAATGTCCTGGGATCAAGCACCGCATCAGGCTCTCCTCTCAGCGGGGAGCCTGCTTCCTCCTCTCTCTCTGCCTGCCTCTCTGCCTACTTTTGATCTCTGTCTGTCAAATAAATAAATAAAATCTTTTTAAAAAAAGAGAGAGATTTTATTTATTTATTTGAGAGAGAGAGACCCAGCATGGGGGCGGGGGGTGGGAAGCAGAGAGAGAGGGAGAAGCAGACTCTCCACTGAGCAGGGAGCACACACGGGGCTTGATCCCAGGAACCCTGGTTCATGACCTGAGCCAAAAGCAGATGCCTAACAGACTGAGCCACCCAGGTGCCCCATATTTAATTATTTTTAAAGGATACTAATATACAGTTTCTCACCAGTAGCTCTATTTTCTGAATGATGATTCTTAGAGCTCTACACCTATTGTTCATTGTGTCTGTTGATGTTTTTCAGGGGTGGGTTGTGAGACTGTAACATCAAAGCTAAGAATTCACTACATCGGTCATGAGAATTCTGAATGACCGGCACTAAGCTTGTGTCCTGCTGGGCCATTTTGTGTACCATGGAATCCCAACAGTATCTTCCTCTCGAGATGACTTCTCATTATTTCCTTGACCTAGGGACTCCTGAGCCACTCAAGTATTGTAAATGCAAATCCCTGATCCACCTATATGAAGGTGATCATGTGATGATGAGATTACAAGGGACACTTCCTTTTCTTCTACTCATAGCCCAGGCTCAGCATACAACCTTATGTGCCATCTTCCTTTGCAGGTGAGCAGAATGTTCCCTTATAAACCTTTTCTTAGCTTTACATGAAACTTTACTTTTAAGTCTCTACCTGGTATAGACTCAAGGCCTCATATTCAATATTTCTGCGGACCTAAAACCCAACCTAAATTTAAAAGTATGAAACCTAAAAGCCTGAAAACCCAACCCTCTCTGTACCTGCCTCAACAGCCAGGGTTGTCTCATATCTGTTCACTTGTTGACAGCACTCATTTTCAACTCCTACTTGTTTTCCCCTGGGGGGATCTGCTTTATTTTTTTGTGAACTCAGCTTTGCATGTAGAAGGAAACATTTTTTAAAATATTTTGTTCAGGGGCGCCTGGGTGGCTCAGTGGGTTAAGCCTCTGCCTTCGGCTCAGGTCATGGTCTCAGGGTCCTGGGATCGAGCCCCACATCGGGCTCTCTGCTCAGCGGAGAGCCTGCTTCCCTTCCTCTCTCTCTCTCTGCCTGCCTCTCTGCCTACTTGTGATCTCTGTCTGTCAAATAACTAAATAAAATCTTACAAAAAAAAAATTTTGTTCAGCATTTCTAAGAACTTTGAGAGAGGAGAGTTTTCAGGTCATCTATCTGTCGTGTTATAGGAAATGGGGAACCCCCCAAGAATTAATAGTCAAAAGCACTAATTTGATTACTCCCTATTACCTAGACATTAAAAATCAAGCTCTTTAGCATAGCACTTAAGAAACCTTTGGTCTGGCTCATAAATGCTTTTCCAGTTCCGTTCTCTTCTGAAGAGAATGCCCTGTATTCTAGCCACATTGACAACTCATGGTTACTCCTGGTTGTGTAACTTTCACATATCTACAACCATCAGACTTAGGCTATACCACACCATTCTCCTGAAGCGTCCTTCTCTCCTTTCACAAACTTCTGTTGTTTGGCCAAAGCAAACCTCAAACATTGGCAGCACTGTAAAACCTATTCCAGTTTCCCAAAACATAATGAATCAAACCCTCTGCTCCCATTGCATTCAATCATACCTCGTTTATAATCCTTATCACATTGACCATAGTGTTTTTATATCTTTAACTAGATTTAGAACTTTCAGAGAGTCAGAGCAGGACTTTATCCATCATTCTCAACATACAGCACAATATCTGGCATATAGTAGACACTCATAGATGTTACAGCAATTATCTTGAATTACAAGGCTACTCAATTCTTGGCTGGAGAAATATAACTTGAAATTTTCATACTTTTAGGTCTTATAAACAGTCTCATTATTGAAAATCTCCACATAGCTGCCAATTGTCAGTGGTGCTAGATTAATCACAACACAGAGCAAATATGTTCAATATAGGCCCTGCCTATAATTTTTATTAGAAGTTAGTTCTGATTTATTTTTTTTTATTAAAAAAATTTTTTTAAGATTTTATTTATTCATTTGACAGACAGAGATCACAAGTAGGCAGAGAGGCAGGCAGAGAGAGAGAGGGAGAAGCAGGCTCCCTGCTGAGCAGAGAGCCCAATGCGGGGATCTGGGATCATGACCTGAGCCGAAGGCAGTGGCTTAACCCACTGAGCCACCCAGGCGCCCCAAGTTAGTTCTGATTTATAAATAATTCCCACTTCAGTATCTGAATGAGTAGTCACTTATAGTCTAGGAAAGATAGAATAGTTAGTTATAAGACATAGTGTACATGTCTTGTACACTATGTAAGACATAGTCTTACATAGTGTACAAGACACAACCATATTGTCTTACTCGTTGCTATAACTCCATAGCATAGGACTGGCATGGGAGCAAGTGCCCAACGAGCACATGAGTGAGCAGATAGGAAGTTATATAATAAGTAAAAGACACTTTAGCGAAATGGCAGACAAAAAAAGTTTTAAGACTTGTCTGACTCCACTCCTTGTTGGGCCATACTTGTCTTTGTATATGCCTGGCATACAGTGAATATTGAAGAAAACAAATGAGTGAATGAATGTTTGAAAAAACTTAATTAGGTTGAGCTGAATATGTGAGAACAACCCAGATCTAGAGTTACTGAGAGAGGAAAACCAAAAGGCCAATGTTTTGAATGAAAAGGAAAAAATTAACTTTCATAAATCTTTTGGGTTTTGCTTCAGCCATGTATGCTAACCTTACTTGTTTGATCCTCTTGTCCGTCTGTCCTTCCATTCATCCATCCATCCATCATTCATTCACTCAAGAAACACTTCCCAAACATCTACCATGAGCCAAGCACTGTGCTTTTGGTTTAGAGATTTTAGTTTGGTGTTGAGAAAAACTTGCTGATTTTCTGTCAGTAAATGATTACCATCAGCATGCTAGGAGAGAATGTTTCTTAAAACTTTTATTCTGTGATCCGTGAATTCACTCATTAATTTATTTAGCAAATATCTTGGAGCATATCCTCCCTGCCAAACACTGTGTGAGGCACCAAGGGTTCATTCTTTGTTTTACGTAGTCATTCATTCAGGAAACAATTGTTAAATACCTAGTAAGTGCCAGGTATATACTAGGTCTCTGCTTTCAAAGAGCTTAGATAACGATAAAGCAAAATAACAATAAAACTAGGATGTGCTAGAGGGTGATATATGTATATCTTTATTACCGGTGTGGTCTCTGACCTCAGAGACCCAGAGATTCTAAGGAGACAGAACCTGATCTGAGTGCTGCCTACCTGGATTCTTTTGACATGCTGAGCCCTATGTGAGCATATATGAGTGTGACCTGGCCTGGAGGCAGAGAACCCGGGTCTTGGGAAGAATGGAGCCAGAAGGACAAGCCCCACATGGAGGCCTCTTTGGCTTACACAGCATGTCACCAGGGACAGAGCTCCTTGCCCTGTGGCCCAGGCTGACCTGCCTGAGCTGTCTATGGGGAGGGCAAATATCTGCCTTCAAGCCACTCACCATGCCCCACCCCTGGTTGGAAACTTCGACTCAGTGTTGACCTGGTTTTGAACTGGTGACCTGGAGGTGAATGACTCCATATCTCATTACTAATTCCCCATAGCCACTCGGTTCCTTCTGCCAGCCACAAGCAAAAGAGTTTGGTGGGGACAGGGACAGAAGTCCACCCAGGGGCCCTGAACCCATCAGCCACAGCCTGCACCCTGGCTTTAGCCCCTGCCATCTGGCCTCCTTCCATTCCCCCCGTCCTTTAGCCTGGTCTGACTGAACAGGTTTTGGGAGAGGCCAAGGTCATCCTGGGGCCGACCTCCACAGATGGATTCAGCTGGAGACTGCAGCTGTGGTCCAACTCAACCATGAATGCTCAGGGCTGAGACATACCCCTTCATCATAGTGAATCATCATTAAACCAAATGAGGCCTGGGCCTCAACCAGGTGGGATGCGACTAGATCCAGAAACTGTAAAATCCCCTTCCTTGTCTTGACTTCCCCTTTTCTTCACTCCATTTCCTTCTGCACCCCTAATTTCCTCCCTTACCCGTCCTGTCTGCTCTTCAGGCGTTCTTGCCCTTTGAGACACCATCGTCACCTCTCTGAGGTTAACTTTCAAGGGAGATGATTTCCGTCTGGGAACCTGGGCACATACTGGTGAGAACACATGACTGGGAAGCATCGCAGGGGCTCAGTCAAGGAATGTCAGCAAGTACCAGTCCCCATAGTTTCTTGGGCCAAGGCCCAGCACTCTCAAAAGAAAGCTGAGATGTGAAGGAGCACTGGCTCTCCAGACTGCGTCTGGATGGGTCAGCTCCCAGGAACCAGACTGGAGCTGTTGGAGAGTGACTGAGGGGAGGGTAGAGCATCAGAGGCACTGAATCCTTGCTCTAATGGACATAATTACTTTGTGCTTTCTATTGCCGCCATGAGAGTTGCCATAAAATGCATTGTTGTTGCTGCTGTTTTTCTAGGGCTTAAGATACGTGGAAGTGAAAATGCCTCGTCTTTTCTAAAAAGTATGGCTTTAACCATCAATCATACATAGAGTGTGCTTCCCTGAGAATAGCACATACCACCTTGTACTGAACTATTCCCTTCATGCATTTATTTCCTCCACTAGACTGTGACCTCTTCGAAGATGAGGGTCATTGCATGATCATTTTTTGTAAGTAAATGAGTAAGCAAATGATGGAAGGTGATGGCTATGTAGGTAGCCCATGGAGAGTGAATTCAACTTTTCCTCTGTATCTCTTTGGATTTATCTCAGAGCTTATTTCAACTACAGTCATGTCCAATAATTCAGACGCTGAGAGTAATCTGGTATAAAACAAAATCAACACTTAGAGAAAAGATAAATTAAGGTACGATGTTTTCGCTTATAGTACTTTAATTTAAAATATTGAGCTTCATGGGACACCTGGGTGGCTCAGTCACTTAAGCATCTGACTCATGATTTGGCTCAGGTCATGACCTCGTGGGTCTTGAGAAGGAGCCTCCAGGAGGGCTCTGCACTCAGCAGGGAGTCTGCTTGAGATTCACTCTCTCCCTCTCCCTCTGCTTCTCCCCTCTCCCTCTCTCTAAAATAAATGAATTCTTTTTAAAAATAAGAGAAAATGATGAGCTTCAAAACTGTGTATGGTTCCATTCAGATAAAGTCAGCTTGCTCCCAGCCTCAAACTGTAACGCTCAGGTTACATGTGGGGAGAAATGATTACCGCCAGAAATCAGCTGGCAACATGTTTCTTGTGGTCACAAAGCACAAAGTGTTGGCTCTAACACACAATCAGACTGCGTGTCTCCTAGGAGCTTATGGCCCACCATCCTCAGATGCAACCTTGGACTTGCCAAGCACAGTCAGAAAGCCACTCAAGGGCATTTTGCTCTTTCTCACATGGCCAGCATTTGAGCAACGACTTTATAGGGGAACAACTTCCTTAAACTTTGCCCCAGTATCATTTTCCTTGCTTTCACTCCCAGCTATAGTTCATACTAGGGAAATCACACTTTGTATTAGACACTCCTCTGGACACAGAAATGCCTGCTATTTTTAGAGAACAAAATGCCACCGTGAGGAATCAAAGACTTGTCTGTGTTTGTTCTGCACTGACCGCTCCGCCTGTGATTCCTGGGCCTCCAAATAAGGCTTATTTTCCCCTCTTCTCATTTTTTTTTTATCAGCCCTTTGGTCTCTTAAGTACACAAAATTCAGCTACATATACTAAATTCATTACATACTCCAATTTTGTGCTCACCATGTGTCATGGTTATTTTATACCACTTCACTTTCTCTGCGACCTTCATCAAGTCATGTGCTTCCCCCTTTGGACATCACTTTCTTCATCCTTAGACAAGATCGGGCGCGTTCAGGGTGGTATGGCCATAGCCACTTTCTTCATCTTTAATGGAAAATGAGCAACTTGAAGATTTCAGAGTTTCCCTCTGGTTTCTGATCATCATGGTAATCCCGGTTCCTGGCATGTTCCCTGGCACAGAGGGAGAGCTTAATAAACATTTGTTGCACTGACGAATTAATCCAATGATGTAGTGAACCCATCAATCACATGATACTGAAGAGGGAATAGAGGCTTAGTTTTAAATCTTAACTGTGTCATTATGTTGCTGGGTGAACTTGGTCAGTTGCCTGTAAGACAACTGTAAGACCAGAGAGGAAACAAGATTTACCCAAGATCATAGAGCTAGTAAGAGCAGAACTAGGGCTAGAACTCAGGTCTTCTGAGTTCTCTTCTATTAAGATGCACTGATTAGAAATCTGGTGTTTTTTAAATTAGGAGAGGGCATCAAAAACCCATTGGTGATCGCTTTTCTACCCAGACCCTGGATAAGAACAGCAACCATAAATTTGAAGAACAACACATGCTTCAAGAAAGGAGGCCTCCCAGGGCGCCTCTAACCAACAATTTCTTCTCACCTGCCAAGAGGAGATAAGCAACCACCAAGTGGGCTAGTTGATGTGGGCTGATCTGATAGCCCTGCTCAACCAGGCTTTGCAGTTTCCTCCTAGAGGCAGCTCATGTCTGGGCTGATGACAAATGCGTCTGCTTCTACCATCTCCTAGTGTGGGAACCAGCATCTAGAAAAGGGCCTTGAAAATCTTATTCAAGAACAGTTTCCTTTGACATAAACCTTCTGTAAAGGCAGAGGTGGTCTCCATTCTTATTGACAGTGACCCTGGTGGCGTGCTGTCTGTTTCAAGCTGACCTAAGCTGGAGTGGGGATGCCTGGGTGTCATTTGGGTTCCTCCTGTAAGCTCATCTCTACCTTCGGCTTCCCCAATGCTCCACAGTTCTGCTTCACTGGCACGCTGAGTCCAGGGTAGGCTTGAAACCTAAGGACAGGGTCTCACTATCCGAGGGACCGCAAAGTTCGCTGTGAAAGGCATGAACTGTGGGGCCAAACAGACCTGGACTTGCATCCAGTTTTACTGCTTATTACCTGTGTGACTTCAGGCTAGATATTTAATTCTCTCTTTGGTTTACTCATCTGTCGAATGTGAATCTTAGCAACTACTTCATGAGATTTTTGTGAAGATTAAGTGTACAATATTTCCAAAACACCTAATGCAATGCCAGAAATACAATAAGTGCTAAATAAATACTAGCTAAACAATTCTTTGGTGCCCTCCAGTTTCCTGGAGTCCTGAGCTCCTTCCCAGGAGTTGAAGAGACTCTTGGGTAGGAAAGGGAGCAGGGAGGGAAGGAGAAGGGAGGTGGCTTATGGGCCCTCTGCTTTAGCTAAAACAAATGCTTTGTTATCTGTTACTTATGCCTGTTTCCCTTCTAAGCAAAGTCTGAAATCTCTGCTCCATCCAGTTCAATCCCTTCCTTTATCAGATGAGGAAGCAGAGCCCAGGGAACATAGAAATGTCACATGGCTATTCCAAGATGATGCTGGGAGCCAGTACCTGTGGTGGCTGAAAGCACAGGTTCTGCAATTATGCTGGTTGGGTTAGGTGTCTGTTCCATCAGGGCTCAGCTACGTAATCTTGAACTAGGTACTCATCCTCCTTGGGCCTCAGTTCCTTCCTCTGGAAAATGAAGGATAACAGTGCCTGCTTCCAAGGGCTTTGGGGAAGACAAAATACATTTTTGTATCTAAAGTGTTTGGAATGGTATCTGACATATAGTGATTGGCAAGCATGAGTGATTGTTATTGGAAGACTTGATCCCACTTCACAGTCTAGTAAAATTTAACTGTGAGTACGATACTGACTTTTAGTCTGTGCCTATCCTTCACTGCAACCCAGATGCTTTATGCGGTGAAGAAAAGAGCTTCAGCTGGCTGTGACCAGCTTGGACACAACTTGAAGGTGTCATGTCTCCTCCAGCCCTGAAGCTTGGGCTGAGCACCTTTGCTAAGAGAGTGAGTGGTGAACAGATTTAGTTGAATGAAAGGGAAAAGCCCATTCCGGACAAAAAAGATGACACGAGAAAAAGAGAAGCTCTACCAGAGCAATTTCCTCCTCAACAGATATCACTGGGGAAACACTTGTGGAACAGGGTAAGTGGGACCGTTTGGGCACCATTTTGACCACTAGAGGTCAGTGGAATGTTTGCTAACAATGGCATGTGGGTTCCTGAGGAGAGGCTGTGTCCACACCAAGACTGGACATAGTACCACCACCACCTTCCCTTGGTGGATGTGGGTTTGGTCTGCTTTCCAGGAGCCCTCTCCATGCACATTTGTTCCCTTGTCCCTTCTGTGACCAGGCAGCATTGGCCAGGCAAGGCTCTGTGCCAAGGACGGAGGGTGTGGTACAGAGCCCTCCCTTTCTCTAGAAGGTAGAGATCCCTTTCTTCTTGACAGCCAACCTGTCCAAATGTTCAGGACTGTCAGTGGCCTTCCTTCTCTAACAAATACAATCCAATCTTAAAGGCCTTCATGAGGTTGGCTTCCCTGACTTCCAACCTTCACATATTCAGCATCATATCACTTCATTTTTCTACCTATCTCTGCTCACCGTCTGCTCTCTTTCTCTATCACAGACCCTCACCATTCTCAGACACCTTCAGAAAACACCATAAATAAATCAGTGTTCACATGCCAGATAGCCTATACCATGCTGCACCTCTCCTATGCTATTTACCACATACTGCTGGTGAGACCGCTGTTCCTGCAGTTGTCCTGGCTCATCTACTAGACTGTGAGCCCCTTGAGGTCTTAGGCTGTGAAATATTTTTTTGTAGATGCACGGTTGCTAGTCTAAATGTGATGTTTATCACTGTTTGCTGAATGAACATATGAGTGAAAAAAGGAGTATGGCCACTATTCAAACACAGAACATATTTTTTCACTGCAGCTTACAGGCCCAGACTAGTATACAAGAACCTCTGTGCAGGAAGGAAGAGATCCAGAAGCTTCCCAGAGGCTATCCACTTCAGACTGCAGCAGGGCTAGCTGATGCCTTAGTATCCCGGCTTTGCTGGCATTCACCCACGGTCATGTTCTCTTTCTTTTCCTGGATACGTAATTAGGTTAAGTATTCTCGCCTCCCTTACAATTAGATATTATCCTATAACTAAATTATGGCCAAGAGAATGGGAGCAAAGTAATGTGTACTTCTTCCCAGGTTGACAAATAGAAACCTATAAGGTGCCATCCCCAATTTCTTTCCCCTAGAGGACCTAGAAAAGGTGGAGCCATGAGTAGAAAGGTGTGTGTTTCCCTATATGACCCCATGAGAAGCCCACCTGCTGACTATGGGCAAGAAATTAACCCCACTGAAAATTTTTATTTCTCAACACTTGGTTTTCTTGGCAATTAGATTATAATTTTTTACCATGATTATTGACCGTAACTTCTAGGTTCCCATTGTTTCAGTGGATGCTAACATACTGCTTTAAAACCTTCTAAGCTCAGAATCTATAACACTAACACAACTGGCACAGAGTTTTTTCATTTAAGAAGATTCATTTGACATTTTATTTCTAGCATTAAATTTCCTCATCTGAAGTAACTTTGCCTAAAAAAGGGTCATTTTAATGAACTATAATTTCTGAAAACTTCCTTTTTTATTAGTTGAGAAATCTCCTTACTTTTCAACAAAGGGATGGATACATACAGCATGTATTATTGTACATGTAGCATGTATTATTTGTACATATAGCATGGATTATTTAGTTTAACTCTGGCAAAAGCCATTTTTGCATGTTGAGATATTTGTACACCATTCAGTATAAAAACGTCATGAACATATTCGTCAACCATTTAACAGTAAAGTATATCTGAGGCTCACTGGTCCTGAGCATACTTATATCTAATTCCAGAATCGGGGGCCTTGGTATCAAAAGGAAATTAGAGTATTTCAAGGTATAACTAAATTCATATTTAAACCTTGAAATGTATTTTTCTCTTAGTATTGCCAATGTATGAAGCAAATGAGTGGTCAAATGAGAAGGGGAAGAACAAGAAAATGAAAAATGAAGGGGACAAAACAGAGTCACTGGGTTTTAAAACAACTGTTTAAAACAACAGTTTTAGTCTGAGAAAGACTCACAGTCATGATAAAATCTGAAGGGTAATTTATTTGAAACGTGTTCCAAATTTCTAAAATCTGCTTCTCTGACAAATTCATTGCATCTCTTGGTTGCTGTTTGAGTTTTAAAAGAGTCAAACCCTTTTATCTTCTGTATCTTTAGAAAGCAGCAGGAGAAGAAAGCAGTGGTCTAGTCTAATCCCCCAGAGGGAAAACTGCCACTTCTTAATGTTCTACAAAATTTTCTCGTCTTTTCAATTAACTTTCTTTCTAATGTAAATACAAATTTAAACCTAAGACTTTCTATAGGATTTTTCCCCTTCATCCAAGTGATGTCACAAATCAATGCAAAATCAATGATCCAAGATGCTTGGTGGGTAAAACTAATCCTAGGTGTTTCTGGAGGGTGAGTCGACATGTAAAAAACTGCCCTGGTTACAGCGTGTTCTGGAACTGGCTCTATTTGACTGTGTGAGTACCATCATGCAGTGCTGAAACGGAGCCTGGAAATTTCATTCTAGATCTCACTAACTACTGGAATCAGTGTTTTAATCTCTTAGTGGAAACTTTCAGTGGTTTGATTCTGTATTTGAGATTTTTTTTTTTTTAGGTTCTACATCATTTAAGTTGTATTACAACACATATAGAAACACAACCTGTGGACCCTGCTTTTCCATAACTTTGTAAGCATCTGTGTGTGTGTGTGTGTGTGTGTGTGTGTGTGTGTGTGTGTACTGTGTCTATATGTCTAATATATATTAAATGAATACAACATGCATAAATACTTTTTAAACACAACAGTGAACTATTTGCACCTTTTGATAATGCTTCTATTTACTTGCTTCTCTGTATCTTGTGAAAAATGTTTAAATGTTATCTTGTATTGCTCTTAGATGGAATGCTAATTAGTGTGAAATCACAAATAAACAGCAATTTAAATATAAAAAAGAAAAAGAAATTAACTTTTTGGTAGAGCATAAGCCACAGCTCTCTCGGCTATAGGAAGGACGGTGCCTTGGAGGAATTCAAAGGTCAGGGATTCTTTTTTTCCCCTCACTGTTGCAAAACATATGAATCATAGAACTTTAGAGCAAGAATGAATGTACCTAACCCCCCAAATTTTATTTAACAGATAAACAAATTCAGGACCAGTGAGATGAGTCAACTCGTCCAAGGTCACACAGCTACTTGGGAGCAAAAACAAGATTAGAATGTAGGCCTTTTTCTCCTTCCATATATCAGGGTTTCAAGGGTGTCCCAGAGTGAGCCAAGCCAATTCCTGAGAGGCCAGACCACTCAGTACTGCTTCCCTCTGCTATAGTCTATTTCTGCCTTGCAGCATAAAATAATTCAGGAAACAGCACAGCTACTGAGAAGACGCCAAGCAAAGATATTACGTTTCTATATGATAAGAAAAAGTAATGGCTTGCAGCCCTAGAACACTAGGAATCCAAGATCAAAACATTAAGCCAAGTGTGGCAAGAATTATGGCTAGAATACAAAAGAAGTTTGGGAGCAGAGAAAGTAAGTTAGCTATAGGAAAAATGGTCCTAGAAATGTCCTTTGGCTCAGTTTTGAGCCAACCCCTGGATCTCATCTCCATAGTGACTGTATTAGTCTGGGGAGACCTGTACAGGAAGCTTCCAACTTCTAAGAGGACACGTAAAATAATCATGAACAGAATGTTGGTAGAAATACGGATGGTAAAAACATTGTGGTTTGGTTTCAGATGGAAATGAGGAAACTGGAGGAAAGGCAATCCTTGTTATAAAAAGCTAAGAGCTTGGCTGAACTGTGTCCATGTCCTAGCGTTTTGTATTCTAATGTTCTTGTGCTTTGTAGGACTTGCAAGTGATGAAATGCTCTATTTAGCTGAAGAGCTTCCTAAGTGAAGGGTTGAAACAGTGGCTTGGTCGCTCCTAAGGGTTTACAGTAAAATGCAACAGGGGAAAGATCGCTGGAGACAGAAATATTAATCAAAAGAGGAATCAGAACTTGGAGGTTTGGAAAATTCTCAGGCTATACATATTACAAAAAATGAAGTTTGCTCTGAAGAGATCCCTTAGAGTGTGGCTGAGCAACCACATGGTAAAGGACCATGGATACAACTCATGAGTCTCATCAGCCTTTTCAGCAGAGGCCAGAGGAGATGGGATTATACCAGCCAAGACCCTGCCAGTTTGAACTAAAAGGGACAGGGAGAGTTGAGAAGGCATGAATGAGAGCTGTTGGACTTCTTAGATCCTACAAGATGGGACCATAGAGCTCTTTGGCTGCAAATGTGTGCTATCCTTCTGGAAGAGGGAAGAAGGACCCAAAGGCAATTCAGAAATCAGCAGGGGTGTCTCCCCCACACAAGACCCAGAGTGCACAGGCCAGGGGTCTGGGGGGAGGTGGGAGGGGCAAGGCTGTCTCTACCTCTGTGTAAAAGGACAGGGACACTGCAGAGAGCTACAGCATGGGGTGTCCTCCCCCACCCCTGCAGAGAGCCACTGCACATTGTGCAGTCCTGGGGATGACACTGTCACCTTGGTGAGCCTGGAGGGCACATTGTCAAGCCAAAGATGATTATTCTTGAACAGTAAGATCTCCTGGAATTTGCCTTGCTAGGTTTTGGACTTGCTTGGGACCCATTACCCTTGCCTTCTTTCCAATTTCTCTCTTTTGGAATGGGAATGTCTATTCTGTGCTTAGTCCCACCATTGTCTCTTGAAAGCACATCTTGTTTGGTTTTATAGATTTATAGCTAGAGGGGAATTTTGTCTTCAGATAAATAGCACCTCGAAGCTCATTCGAATTTCATTTAAATGGCATTTATTTGAGACTGGACTTTAGATGTCAGAGTTGACGCTGGAATAAGTTAGACTTTGGGGGCTGTTGGGATGGAAAGTATGCATTTTGTGTGCAAGAGGGTCATGATTTGGGGGGACAAGGGACAGAATTCTATGGGTTGAATTTTAGCTTCTCCAAAATTTGGATGCTGAAGTTCTAACCTCCAATAAGATAATATTTGGAGACAAGGACTTTGGAAGGTAATTGGGGTTTGATATGGTCATGGGGTGGAGCCCCCCATGATGGGATTAGTGTATTTATAAGGTATCAGAGACTGATCTCTCTCTCTCTTTCCTCTCTCTGCAAGGACACCACTGTCAATCAGCCAGGAAGAAGGCTCCCACCAAGAACTAAATCCTCCAGCACCCAGATCTTGGACTTCTGGCCTCCAGAACTATGAGAAATAAATGTTTGCGACTTAAGCCACCCTGTTGATGGCATTTTGTTGCAGCAGCCCAAGCAGACTAATACAATAACTGGGCTTTTGCTAAGCTTCTCTCAGAGAAAACCACTGGCTACACAACTTACAGTAGACAAATCCACAAATAACACAGATAGGAAGAAATTGAAAAAAAAAATGGATCATGGGATAGAAACCAGAAACACAATCATAATTTAGCTCGAGCATCTTTATACAGGTCACAGACACCTGAGGTGTTTGGGTTTTTAAAAAGTGAGGTTACATGTTGAGGTATCAGGCACCTCATGTGCTCGTCAGAATCATTCTTTCAGGAAGCCTGTCTTAGCCACCCACTGGCTTCTCCCTGAAGCTTTAGGAATTTGCTCTACAGAAATATTTCCAGTGACAGCCTCTTCCACCAAGCCCTATCTGTGCAATGTAGGTATGAGTACATATTCTTTTCTGGTCCCCATGGAATAACAAGACGAGCAAAAAAGAGAGCTCATTTTTGGGGGCACATGAGTGGCTCAGTCAGTTGAGCATCTCTCTGCCTTTGGTTCAGGTCATGGTCCCTGTGTCCCGGGATCGACTGAACCCTGAGTCAGTCTTCTGCTCAGGGGGAAGTCTCCTCTCCATCTCCATCTGCTCCTCCCCCAGCTAGTGCGCTCTCTCTTTCTAATAAATAAATAAAATTAAAAAAAAAAAACTCATTTTATCTCATTCTGGACTGCCCTGTAAGCAGCAAAAACCCGTCACATTTTCTGTGGCACTTTTCTATGGCACTTTATATTATCTTCACTAACCCACTCACCAGCCCTGTCAGGTGGCTGGGACCATGAGCCCATCTTAAAAGCACATGGAGGCTCAAAAAAGTTCATCCCATGAATAAATAGAAGAACTGAAACCCCAGCCCAAAGCATCTAACTCCAGAGATTATCCACTGAATGCTACACAGCACTCTCTCCAGGCGTGTGTGCAAGTGTGTATGTGTGTGTACCTGTGCACGCGACTAAAAGGCATACGGTGGGAAGATAGGGAAGTCATTTATTTGTGTCTATTTCACACTCTTGGAGTGAAAGTTCCACACCAAAGGGGTGGATTTCTTTTACTAATTAATAAAATAACATTTTTTGTGTGTTAATACTTGTGCTTACTTTTGAAAAACTCTTCCAGAAATGAAGACTGGGAAAAGATATGACACAGAGTCATTGAGGTTGGCCATTGCCATCTCTGTTCATTCATCCATTTATTCTGCAAATGTTCACTGCGTCCCTTTCCTGGGCTAAGCCCAGCGCAGGTGCCGCAGGCCTCCCTGGACATCAGGCGCTGTCCCTACGCTGGCCACCGTCTTGCTCTGGACTGGACGGGACCTTTCCATGAGGCCATGTCAGGGCAGCCTCTGGCCAGAACTCTCTGGTACCTGTGTTGACAGTCTTTGTGGCAGAAGAAGACTTTGCCTTGGCATTCCCCAGCAACAAGAAAAGAATGTGCTTTCATTCTTCCCAGGCTCTACCTGGGTGTGGTGGGTGCTGCTGTCACTGGAAGGTTTCCGTCAATAAAGCCTGCTTAATCTCCTTAGCCGGATGGTGGTGTCAGCCGGCTTGAAGCCGGCAGGAAAGCAGCACCATGCTTCAGATTCCCCAAATTGTTCAAGGCTGTGGGTGAGCCACAGCAGATCCCACATGAACCGAGGGACCGGCATTGGCTTGCCCGAAGGAGGGGAGTTGAATTCAGGGTTTTCTCTCCATCTGCTGATCTGGGCATGCTCCTTGAGGCACCTTTACCAACACAGAGGGGCTGAGCAAATTCCCTGGATGCCAGGCAATTGAGCAATTTCCAGGAGCCCCACCAACATCGCCATTTCCTCCTCGCTGGATAGCTCTCCAGGGTTTGCAGGAGAAACCCGAGCTCCTCAGCCTGCCCGTGAGGCTCCCCACACCGGGACATACCTGGAGCTGTGCAACAAAGGATCTCTGAAGCTTGTACAATTTGTGGGGTCTTCTTTAAGAAAAAACACAAAATACCTAGGTCTTTCCCCTGCGTCTTGGAAGGGGTCTGTGGCAGCGAAGGGGACTGAAGTTCAAGCTTTAGAACATCATGAAAAGGCCCACCTTTGCCCACGCTTACCTTTTTAGGTCTTCCTCTCTTGACCTCAACATGGATTCCTCCATTCCAGCCAACATTTCTATTCCGTAGGCATCTCCCATATCCTGCTTGACGTTCTTACTTATGCTTCCGTGAGATGAGTCTGTATGTAAAATGACCATGAACTCCTTGAGATGCTACAATAATAATTTTTAGAGCGACTGTTTTATTGGATGCCTCCTCTGTCAACGTTGTGCTAGATGTTTACATCTTGTAAGATAGGAATATATTAAATAGTATTAAATATTATAGTATTATATATATTATATAATATATAGTATTAAATATATTAAATAGTATATTAAATAGTACTATGTTCGCATTGTGAGTTACATTTCAGAGATGTTAAATGGCCTGCCACCGGTCCCACAGCAAACAAGTGACCCAAAAAAAAAAAAAAGTATAATTTTAAAATTGCATTTTTCTTACTTCAAAGTCTACACTCTTTAACCTGTACCAAACTGCCTCTATTCCTTTCTGTGCTCTCTATAATGGCCCCCTCAGAGCACAGCACCAGACACATGGTGTTATTCTCCGAATCACTCATACCTAGATGAGAATGTCTCAGAGAGGAATGGGGCCAAATGTTTGCAATTTAGTATTAGAAAAATACTAGACCTCCTAAATGTTTACTATTTAATGGTTACTAATTGGCTGTTTTATCAGGCATCCTATATTTGCTTTTTGCTTGCACGGACCCAGCCTATGTGTACCGGTTAGCAATGCTACAACGACGCTGTGGAGGAGGCGGGCGGGGGGGGGCGGGGAATCTTCCTGAAACTCAATGGCATACAATTAAAAGCATTTTTTCTTGCTTCATTTATAGGTCGGGGGAGCTCAGCTGATGGAGGGTGGGCTCAGCTGGACTTGGCTTGATTTCTAACCTACCCCATGTGTTTTTCATCCTCCTTGGGCCTATGGTTTTCCAGGGTAAATTCATTTCGGGACAAAGGCAGGTTTACAAAAGGGCAAGACCAACCATTCAAGCCCATGCAAGCCTTTGCTCATGTCATGTCTTTTAACATGTTGGCCAAAGAAAGTCAACAGGCCAAGCTCAAAGTCCAGAGCAGGGAAGTACACCCTGCCCACAATGAGACCACAGCAAGGGAGAGATGCATTGCAGGGTGTGAAGGGCTGAAACAAGAGCTCAACCCACCACAGTGTGAAGCCAAAGAGAAAAATGCCTACAGCTCTTCTTAAAGCTCTCAGAACAGGCTTCCCAGTTGATTCAGAGTACCATGATGTTCTTCTCAGAATTCTCCAATCACTTTAATTTCAAATACAAATAAATACATCTACATAACCTTTTCAGAGAAGAGGAGGGAGAACAAGGCAAGCACTAAAAAGTCAAAAAATGCCGGGTCAAAGTCTTTGGGAAGGAAGATCAAGCTCATTCCCAGCTGCCCTGGTCTCATCTTGAGTAAGCACAGTTAGAGGAGTGCCCCCCGATTCTCCAGCAAAAAATATTGGTAAAGAACTTTTCAAGTCATTTGATATAAAAAAGGGAGACGGTTTGCATTTCTTGTCCCCACCCCCAACCATACTGTGATTAAGAGTGTGGTGTCCTACCTATATTTGAGCTAGCAATCTGTCTGCTCAGTTGGGCTAATTCTAGCCTGGGGGGATGTCAGGTAGACAGAGGAAAGCAACTGGAATGCACTCACAATAAAACAAAGGAACAAAAGGTGGAAAGACGCTTTGGAATTCTTGAGGAAGAACCCCATACTTAAGTTGTCAGGAAATGCATTCTTCTTTTAAGACTGTTTTATCATTGTCACTGGAAATTAATGTCAATGATCAGTTTTTTAAATACCTTTTATGAAATATGTGTAGTAACTATGCATTTTTCAGAAGTCCAGAAATGGATGCACCAGAATAGTAAGGGGATTATTTCCGTATAATTATAAGCATTTTTTAAAATTTCTCCTTTATTTTATTTTTACTTTGTTTCTTCTCTATTGACCTCATGTTAATGATATAACAAAAAGGAGAAAAAAAGTTAAAGGAAGAAAAGAAACAAACTTAAAAATTTGTTTTCTAGAAATGGCCATCACGGAGCAAAAGTGTTTATTTATAATGTATCCCAAAGCGTACTCTTCAGGCACTTTTCCCCATGCTATTCAGAGTTGTGGTAGTTGGGATGGGTTCTGTGATAAATAAATCTTGGGAGAGAGGTCTTAAAAAAAATTGTAACTTTGAAAAACAGAAAAGAAAAAAACTGCAAGAGTGAAGAGTGAAGAAGAGGGCAGAGTAAGTGACACCCTCAACCATGCCATGCCAATGATCCCTCCTTCAAGAAGTACCTCGCCAGAGCTCCTTGGAATTGTTGTTTGAGGCTAACATTGCCTGAGCATCCATTCTGGCATAAAGAATGGTGAGTTAGGCAAGGCAGGTGGACTGAACTGCTGCTAGCCAAGACGCCTGAACAGGTCTGTGTTGCCCTCCCTGCATTTTGTGGACCCTCCCTCTCAGACGCCCTCTCCATCTTGTACACCAATCCCTCTGCCCTCACAGAGCCTCAGTGTCAGAACCAACCTGGCAGCCTGGCCATGTACAAACTCCTCAGCTAGGCTATATGCTGTTCCTCTGTGATCTCGTAGCAACCTGGGTGGTCTCTTTGCATAATATACATCATTCATTTATTCAAGCTGTTATTCAAAATGGCGCACCTTATATGAGCAAGACACTGTACTAGGCACTAGGGACACAGCAATAAGAAAACCTCCTTGGAGGTTAAATTCTATTCAGGAAATTTAATAGGGCAATAAAAAATAAGAATAGTCATGAGCTGATAACTGTTAAAACTAGGTGGTGGGGGCGCCTGGGTGGCTCAGTAGTCATGATCCTAGGGTCCTGGGATGGAGCCCTGCCTCATGCTCTCTGCTCGGCAGGGAGGCTGCTTCCTCCTCTTTCTCTGCCTGCTTCTCTGCCTACTTGTGATCTCTGTCTGTCAAATAAATAAAATAAAATCTTTAAAAAAAAAACAAACTAGGTGGTGGATATGTGGAGTTATTATTACTGTTCTCTCTATTTTTGCAAATGTTTGGAATTTTCATTTAAAAAAGATTTTCATAATAAATACAGGAGTCACACAACTCAATGCAAAATTATATCCATGACAAGTGTCCCAGTCCCAGAGGAGACATAGATGATGCAATAACAGCACAGAATGGGGAGATCACTGTAGGTAGGGGAGATTTTCCCAGATGAAGCAGCCAGAGAGCTGATTTCAAAAGAAGGGTCACTGAGAAGCCAAAAGACAGCAGGTGGAACTTGCAGCAGAGGGGACAGAGAGAGAGC
Source organism: Enhydra lutris kenyoni (assembly GCF_002288905.1). Taxonomy (NCBI): domain Eukaryota; kingdom Metazoa; phylum Chordata; class Mammalia; order Carnivora; family Mustelidae; genus Enhydra; species Enhydra lutris. The sequence goes on from NW_019154153.1 coordinate 5,045,642, forward strand.
ATAGAGAGCATAGGGCCTGTCGTAGAGGGAGGACCACACACAGGGGCTGAAGGAAGCCAAAGTGCCTGGAGCCCTGGGGAGGAGAGAAAAGATGCTGGGAGAGGCGCCAGAGAAGAAGGGGCCAGACCAGGTCTCCTCCTCCACTAACTGGGGACCACCAAAGGGAGCAGTAAGTCCTGTTCAACTCTAGCCTTGAGTAGTCTCTCCAGTGTCTACAGAGCAAATGCACACATGAATAAATAAAGAATGAATGAACAGACAGTGGTTAGACAGAGAGGGACCCAGCGCCAAGTGCAGTTAGGTGGCCAACGTCCTCAGATGTTCTGTCCTAAGCAATCCCCTTCCCTGTCTATCCATTTCCGCCTCTGAGCCGAGCAGTGTTTGGCATAACAGAGCCAATCTTCCCCCCCTCTGATGTTTCCTTCTTTATGAAAGCACCTCCACCCAGAGCAATCACCGGGCATCCCTTCCCCCTGGCCTCTCAGCAAACCCTCACTCACTCTGTCATACAGGAGCTGGCGCAGCAGACTTGACTGGTGAGTGCGGAAGGAAAAACTGGACGGCCACTTCCTCTCCTTCCACTCGCAAGCCCACAAAGCGTGCTTTCTGCCCTGCTCCTCCCTGCCCTCGGATTTACACGTGGCCTGTCCCCAGGGAAGGCAGCATGGCCCCGTGCTGCTCCGACTAGGTGGGCAGTCAGCCCAACGCTGGCGTTTCATGTTACTTAGCCCCATTGTCCATAGATATAAACCATATTCTCTGACTTATCAATAATAAACGAATAGTTTAGCCCCTATCACTTCCTTCTTTGTCTTTTTTCTCCAGTGGTTCTGAACTGAGATGGAGAAGAGGAGCTTTGTCTACAGAGCCCTCAGAGAGACCTCTCCGTCAATGCTTCTACTACCCCTCCCAGGGTACACCACCCTCTGGGGCTCCCAGCATTGGCTTAGCCACCTGTCTGAGACCTCAAGGCCACCGCCATGCTTCCCCTCACCCTTCCACTTAAACTTCATATCGCTGCTTTCTCTCCTTGCTGGAAGATCTGACTCTCCTTCTGCCGTTCACTTATTTATCAAGTAAGGTGGGGAAGGTTCCTCCTTCCATGGGGCCTGCAGTCTAGGCAGAGTCAACCACAAGAAAGAAGCACATGTAAAAACCAAGATCATTTCAAAGGCTAATAACTACTATAAAAATAATAGAAGGCTGGGCGCCTGAGTGGCCTAGTTAAGCATCTTACTCTTGATCTCAGCTTATGTCTTGATCTTGGGGCTGTGAGTTCAAGCCCCACATTGAGCTCCACACGGGGTATGGAGTCTCCTTAAATATGTATATACATATATAGCGATGTGATGGAGACTACCTGTGGACAACTTTACCTGAATAAAAGGAATTTAAATGGAAACTTAGGGGCCCCTGGGTGGCTCAGTCAATTAAGTGTTAGCCTTCACCTCCAGTCACGATCCTGGGATCGAGCCCCACCTTGGGCTCTGTGCTCAGTGGGGAGTCTGCTTCTCCACCTCCCTCTGCGTGCCGCTCCCCCTGTTTGCACTCCCTCTTTCTCTCTCTCTGTGTCAAGGAAATAAATAAATAAATAAATAAATAAAATCTTTTAAAAATGATAAATGAAAAGTTGGATGAGAAGAAAGTAGCATCCAGAGGAAGAGCATTCTGGACAGAGGGGAATGACATTTGCAAAGGGCCTGAGGTGGAAATGAGCTTGACATGTTTGAGAAAGAGAAGTAGAGATGCTACAGCTGAAGTACACTGAGGGAGGGGAGCACGATGGGGGTTGAAATTGGGTCGGCAGGGGCCAAACCATGCGGTCCTATGGCTTGTTGTGAGGAGTTTGGAGTTTAGGTCAAAGTACAGTGGGAAGCCACTGGGTGCTTTCTCGACTGGGAACTCCTGGAACTTTGGTGTTCTTGATCCTAGACTCTATTCCCTCGAGCGTGACCCCTCTTTGGAACATATCGTGAAGAACCCTGGGTCTTTCCCATGGTATTCATGGTTCTCGTAATGGGTCGTCACTCCTGTCAAGTAGAAAAGTAAGAATATAAATCATCACGAGTTCAAAGTTTAACTTCTACCCTTTCAGTCATATCCATGGCTGTCGGGTTTTTCTTTGTTTTTGTTTTGATTTTTAAGAATTACAGTAAAGGGTCAACGCTTAACCCAAACAAATGAGTCACTGATTATCGAGTATCAGGCAGTTCTGGAGAAAAACCTTTGGGACCCTGTCTGGTGCCCAGACTGGGCAACCCCTATTCTGTGTATGTATCATTCTAGTCAGGGACAAGCTCTGGGAAAAAAAAAAAAAAAAAAGGAAGAAAAAAAAATACAGTAAGAGTAGGCAGGAAAAGCAAAAAGCCGTGCCAATGATTTCAGTCAAAAAAAAAAGGCAAAGAGACTGGAAATGCACCCTCCAAAGAGAGAAACACATTGCGACACTAACGGGGAAATCCCCCTCCTTAATCAAGTGAGCGCTCCGAAAAGCAGACCTGAACACAGAGGAGGGGAATCACATAGCTAGTTTCCCAGCGCCCTTGTGAGTTGACTGCTCAGAGCAGCTGTTGTTAAGAAATATGGGTGCTTGGGGTGGGGGAGCAGGAGAGAATTCCAGGCTCAGCTGGGAAACGTCCCCCCGGAATGGAAACCTCCACTGTTCTCACGCTGCTCTGTCAAGAATCAGCTCCAGGCACTGAGAGAAAGAGGCATCCATTGGGAGGCCTGAACCCTTCAAGCAGCCAAAAATCAGCTTCACACAGAACAATCTGATTGGCCAGAGCATCTTCAGGGTCACCTGCCACTTCCTGCAAATGAGGATGAGGATTTTGTCTCTAGTGACCGAGTCTCCCAACAGGAGGGAGCTTCAGGGGTTACCGTTTGTCTCTATCATAGGACAACTGGAATTGCCCTGATCCTAACGGGTCCTGGGATCGCAGGGATCTCTAGTTCACATATCTTCAGAGAACGTCTGTGAAGTGCCCTCTACTCCCCTAAGCTTCAGACCATCTCGATTCACCTACTTCCCAAATAGTTACTGTGCAGCTGGAGGCAGAAGGTTTCAGAATTATCTGGAGCACGTCTTCCTTTGATCTGCGTGCCATGCTATCAGGAGCAGAAATCAGAAAGAAGCATTCTGCTTTGCTATGCGGCCAAATGAGGAACCACTAAGCCCCCCTGGAAGGTCCCCCTTGCTGGTGGTGCCAACAGGACAGCCTGGCGGGGAGCCCAGCTGAGGAGGCTGTTAGCCTCTTCTTCTTTCCGTCAAGATCTCTATCTACAAATTGCAGTGTGAGACCTGCCAGAGAGAGATGGTGAGAGAGAGCTGTTGGGGAGAGCTGGGGAAGCCAGGTACCCGTGCGATCCAAAGGGAACAAAACGATTACGAAAAGCAAGGGAGGTATGCAGGAAAGCAGGTATGTCCCACACTTGTTTGAGTTTAGTTCCTGTCTGGGCTTGAGGCAGGATGGATGGGGTTTCTGAAAATGCCCCTTCCTTGTCCTTCTTTCCAGGTTCAATTCATTTCGATCCAGCAAACTTCTGCTGAGCGTCTGGAATGCGCCAAGCTGACTCTGAGGGCAAATGCGTGGGCATGGCTGTATGGCTGTGTCCACCCGAGCTGGAGGAATCAGTGTGCTAGGGCAGGGCTTGGCAAACTACGGCCCCAGGCCAGCGGGGGCCCGCCACCTGGTTCTGTCGAGCCCACAAGCTAAGAAGGGTCCTCACTTTTGCCCCTGTTTTTTTGAATCAAAAAAGGAATTCTACGTTGTGGTGTATGAAACTTACATGAAATTAAAATTTGAACCACCATCGATGAAGTGTTACTGGGACACAGCCATGTGCATTCATTGACCTGTTGTCCGTGGCTGCTTTGGCCCTACAGAGGCAGAACCAGGGAGCTGCGCCAGAATCCAGCCAGCCAGCAAAACCTAAAATCTTCACTCTGGGGCCCATGACAGGAATAGTGTGCGGACCCTTGGATGAGAGTTATGCCCCCCACAACTTTCGCACAAAGGGTGGTAAGTTCATTTCCGAAGATAAGAAAAATCTCCTGCTTTCTAAGTGTTCTCGCATATTCTATATTTCTAACACATGATGTAATAACTGGTTTCATGGCCACTCTGCCATGTTTACGTTGGGTTTTTAGTATTCTGGTAGGGGTGAGGGGGAGGACTCAGCCTTCCCTGAAAAGGTCTGGACGTGAGATGGGAGTCCGTTCGGGTTGAAACGACAGGTACCTGCGGTGGTAGGGCGCCCTGAGCCACACACAAAGACCCTGTGGGTTCAAATCCAAGCCCCACCCCCAACAGTAGTATGACCTCGGGCAAGTTGCTTCACTTCGCTCTGCTTCAGTTTTCATGATCTGTAAATTGGGCCTAATATTAACAGGGTTTTCCCAAAGATTGGTTAATTAAAAGATTTAAAGCACTTAATAGAGGGCCCATTATTAGTAGTATCGGCCTGCGCTCTGAGTGAGAAATGTCACAACTCTTTCATTTTGTAAAGCTTAAAGACTTACCGCATTATTATTTAGTGCTTAGTGATGCTGGCTAATGTTTTCGTGGCTCTTCTAATGAAGGTAGTTTGTTTGTTTGTTTTTAAACAATCTTTGGCAGCAAGTTAAAGGGAACCTAACTAGTTGTAAAATTAAGCTGAAATCTCTCTAGAGAAAAACCATCACAAAGACATGACAGAAGTTCATTTTCTACAGTGTAGACACAAACAGGGGTGAGCGAAGAGCCAAACCTAGCTAGTTAAGCAGGATGTGTTTTTCTGTTGCACATTAAAAGCACTTTCTTGTGGCAGCAAAATATAGAGCAGAGGGTTAAAAAATGTAAAGACACGTTAACCCTGATCGACGCCCACGACAGAATAGAAGAGTTAATTAGCGGCTGTTAAAAATAAATCTGGACACCCCTCGTCGGTAAACATTTTACTCGGAATGGTTTGATAAATGGGAAGTTCAACACCAAGTCTCTTGGTGCATTATATGATTTTGAATGTTGATCTAATTTGCCCAAGTAGCTATTGGAGAGTCATTTAAACAGGAGTTGAGGATGCAGTAAACAATTACATTGATGTAGAAAGTTTCCTGAAGAGCCAGTTCCACTTTTTCAGCTTCTCTTCCCTGCAGGGAAAGCTTGAAGCCTGTAGACCCATGGGCAGGCATGAGCACTCTTTGAGACGGCAGTTCCCCTAAACGCACAGCGAGGGCTAGGAAGAGGAAACCATCACCTTCTGCAGGGCTTGCTTTGTAGCCCCCATCTTTCTGAGTGACGGTCAACGTCGCAGGGTGACAAAGAGGGTGGTGACTGTGTCACAAACACCAGCCCTTTCACCTCTGGCTGCGTGACCTTCAATCAGCCATTGCTTTCTCATCTGCCAAAAGAGGGGAGCCGACTGGTTGAACTTTAGGCTTCCTCTGAGTTATTAGAAGCCATGACCTTTAAGTTGCAAACTGGCAGCGTGACTCTTGTCATCTCCGCTGCTGTATTTGGTCAACTTTTGAGGGTGGGTAACTGGGGCAGGTGCGGGGAAAAGGAATGAGTAAAATGACAAAGGCAATTTACAGATATTCTAAAAACTGTATTTTCTCTTTCTGTGAAGGAAACTCATATGAAACTGAGAAGATTGGCTTCGGTTTGACCTTTCTACCTTCTATTAAACATCTGTCATGAGCTGAACAGAGGGTGATGTGGTCCCCCATGGAAGAACGTGTCCAAGCAGCCTTCCACAGTAATTGATCCCACAATGGCCAGGGAGGAAATGGGGAACCTGCGTAATCCATGGAGATCCCTTTAGTGACATCATCTATGGCGTTTATGATTTCAGGGGGACCTCAAGTTGGCATGCCCCATTTCTTTCCCCACCCTTGTCTCTTCCTACTTGTCTACCCACTGAGGAACTTCAGTCTAGCCGATCTGCTTCTCTCCTTTGCCTTTATGCAGGTCAGACTATTTCTTAATGTTAGGATATGACACTCGGCCCTGAGAGTAAAGAAGGTAGAACAGTCCCGATAGCCTCAGATGAGCCGATGGAGGGTTCTGGAGAGAAGATCCCTTCTAAAAGTTGTCCTGCCCTGAGGAAAAGGAACCAGGCCTTTTTACACCTTTACATATATGACCCTCATTGCCCAGGGGCTGCCCCTGTGGAGTCTGTGACCTTGGGTAAGGAGACCGTCTTCAGCAGAGGGCAATTCCTAGAGATGGACGAGCTGTCTACACCTCCAGCAGCTGGGAGAATGAGTGCTCCACCCTGAAGAAGGATTCTGGTCAATTAATCACAACACTCAGCACAGTGGGCTCTTCCTGGAAGTTTGCAGGAGGGGAGATTTTCATTAGTTTGAGGACCATACATGGAGGGTGGCTGACTCACCTGGGGTTCCTTGGTAGCAGACCACAGACTCCAATTCTGGCTCCCTTCATCTGTCGGTGGGAAAAGAGAGATCACAAATGGATGGGAAGTGCGGAACTAAGCATGGACCCAGAATTAGCATCACTACAGCCTCTGGATGCCTCTCCTGACCTTGGAATTAATGTATTCCAAGGTTTTTATTGCTGTTTTTGTTCTTCCTTTCAGCTATCTGCTCAAGATCTTAAGTATGGGGAAAAGACATCAGATTGGTTTAGTTTAATTCATGTACCCACCGCTTTGCACGGAAGGAATAGTCCCACCAAAATTGCACATGGGGGTGGGGGTGCCATGAGGAAGGGGAGGTATAGATTGAGACACACACACATTCACATGCATATGCAAGTACACAAAACAGTGGCAATTATGTTGCCCGGAGGAGGCTTTCCTTTCCCCCACCTCATCAAAAAGATAAGAACAATGGACTGAGACCTCACTCTGGTGCCAAGGGGGTAGCAAACACTTTGGCAGGAGTCATAGCACACCTCCAGGTCACCAGAGGCAATGGCATTGTAAAATTAGCACAATGCAGGGCACCTGGGTGGCTCAATTGGTTAAGCATCCAATGCTTGATTTCGGCTCAGGTCATGATCACAGGGTCATGGGATCAAGGCCCTCAGTGGTCTCCTTAGCCCTGGGTGTGGAACCTGCTTAAGATTCTCTGTCTCCCTCCCCATCTATCCCTCCCCTACTTGTATTCACTCATGCGAACACACTCTCACTAAAAAAATAAAATAAAATATAAAATAAGATGATGAAGCTCTAATAATCTAAAATTTTTCATCCTTAAAGGAGAAGGAGAAGGAAAAGGAAGAGGAAGAGAAGGAAGAGAAAAAGCAATGTCTTCTAGCTAGGAAGTGTCACATCACAGGTTTCTAGAGAACAAAATAGCAAAATCCTTTTTCAAGACAATAAACAGATAAAAATTAGACTCTCCCTGCAAATTTTTTGCTGCCCTTTTCCCTTTGCCTTTTGAGTTGATCCCACAGAGGTTAAGACTAAGTGAATGACAAGGGAACGGAGTTCATTGCTCAGGGGGCGGTTGCTGTGTGGGCCAAGACCCCCACAGTGTAGTCGTCAGACCCTTCTTGGATGTTGGACATTATGTTTCATGCAGGTTTCTCCAGGATGCAGGGAAATCTCATCACTGAGCCTAGCACGGTTCAGACAGAGCAGGAGCTCTGGTGTGTTGGGAGTTAAGTAAGGAAGGGAGGAAAGAGAAGACAGGAAGGAGAACGGGGCCAGGTAGCTTGCTCTTGACCCATTAGTGTTTAGATAACAGGAAGGCATCTTACTCAGAGAGGACCTTCCCTGACTAGCAACCATGTAGAGAGATCTAGAAAGAGACTTGAGGGAAGGGCGACAGGAATTATTGAGGAATGTCCCTCTGATTAGCAGAAGGGTATGAGTTTTAGTCAGGTGTGAGGTAGAGCGTGTTCTGAGTATCTTCCACAATCAGTGATTTACTCAAAGACTAATTATTGAAGGGATAACTATTTTTGAGGGGAAGGCGTGGAGTAATGAGAATTTATAAGCTGCTTCTAATCTAATAACTTTATTCTAAAGATGAAGACACCAAGGTCTAGAAATAGAATGTGGAACTTCCACTTCTGGCCAAAATGGAGAAGAAGGGTCCATATTTACCATTCCACTTAAAGCAGACAAAACAATCCTTCAGGATCAACATTTGCCTATCTCCTCCGAAAACCAGCTCAGATGGAGAGCAGGGTTGGGACTAGCGTGAGGCAAGTCAGGCGTCCCCGCACGACCCCGAGAGCAAATGCCTCCTTAAATCTTGCCCCCTTGGCACCTGCTTGCCCGACGGCATGATTACATGTGGTTGAGGTGATGCTCCAGGTAAAGAGGCAAATAAATATCTTAACTGGGTGCTCTGAGCTTCTTCATTTCTCGTCTGCTTCCTCTTTTATGTGGTTTTGGTCTGGACGTAGGCTACCTTTAATGGACATGTACCTTCACACCAGCCTCCCTGCCTCTTCCACCTGGGCCTCCCCCACACCCACCCCTGGCTGCCATCATTCCCACTGTGGCTGCTGCCTGGAACCATGCCGCGGTTGGGGTCACCTCCCCCAGCACCGTCCTGCTGAAGCTCACTTCCCTGTCTTCCTGGACCACTGGCCACCTGGGCCTCCCTAGCATCCATCCCTGCTTCTTTTCCCTGGCACTGACATGGTACTCATGGCTTCTGTCATTCACCCGCTGCAGCAAGTACTCTGAGTACAGAGAAACTTCCAGCAGAGGACTGGATTGGCCTTTGCCCTTTTTTGGAGATGATAATTTCCCAAATGGCCTTTGGGAAAGGTGTGATGCAGGGAGTAAGCTAAAAGGCAAGGTAGGCGCCTCTGTGGTTAGACATCTCTGTTTTCTAGCAATCGTGAGATGGCGGGACTGCCCCTCTTTCTAGAAGTCAAAACAAAACTGAGAAAACCCAGTGCAAATAGCCTTTCTGTCATGTACTTCCCAAGCAACAACCAACCCCCCTTGCTTTGCTTCGAGCTCAAGTCCTCCGAAGATACCAGTTTCTAGCTGCCACCCTGGGTCACCCCCTGCCCGGACGGATGGAGGACAGATGCCTTTCCCTTATCAAAACCAAGGACGTGACTTACAATAACAGAATCTCGGGTTAGGAAGGCCCCCTTAAAGGGTCATTTCATGCATTCCCCTGCCTCCAGCGAAGTGTTAATGCACTCCTCTGCAAACAGTCCCTTGGCTGTCCGCCCTGCTCATTCCCCTCTGTTCCAATGAAGAGCAACTTCACAAATATGTGACAGACAGTGGCCACCTTTTTGAGACCTGGGTCAGACGTTCTGGGCTCTGGTACGAGGGCAGTTTCTCTTGTCTTACTTCTTGTGGAGTCAGGAATACACAAGCTTAGAGAAGGACCTGAGGAAGGCATGGAAGTCGAAACCCAAACAGTGAAGTCCAAGGCTGAGGGCACGAGGCTCCGTCTACACCCTGCCTACTCAAAGCACGGTCCTAGACCAGTAGTAGCAACAGCTTCACCTGGGAGCTCGGTAGAAACGCAGTCTCCGGCCCCACTTCAGGCCTCATGACTCTGCTTCTGCATTTTGATGTGGCTCTCCAAGTGATTCATGTGCACGTGGAAGTTTGAGAAGCCCTGGGCTAGGGCTCGTGCTCCATTACTCTCTGCGAGCTTTGGGGCAGGAAGGTCAACTCAGAGCAAGACCACGTGTGTCCGAGAGCCTGAGTCTGTCCCTACACCGCACACACTGCCCTGAGCTGGGTGCCAGCGATCCAACCCAATCCTCTGACTCGGAAGGAAGGTAGGACTATTCCTGCCGGCTGCCCCCCTCGCCTCACCCCACTTTGGAGCTGTCTTTGCACTTAGTACAGGGAACTCCATTTTGTTGGGGGGTGGGTGTGATTTTTTTTTTCCCTTTAAGCGTGTGTTATTCGTTTGAATTGCTTTTTTTGTTTTTTTAACAAGGGGTTGTTATTGTGTCTCTGAATGACCCCCTTGTGGCCCCTGTTACCCCAGCTCCCTTTGATGCAAGGCCTCTGTTTTAGAAGCAACAGGGTTCTGCCACCCGGACCTGGTGAGGCATATTTAAAACTGTTTAAATTGACAGACCAGGCAAACAGGATTAACTCTGTGGGCCCAGAAGGGGAGGTGGGGGGCTGGGGGAGAGCTGCAGAATGGTTTACATGGATGAGCAAAAGGACAGCCGGCTGGGCTGGGAAGGGGCCTATCACTGGAGCCAGCCAAGAATTCTCGATCTGGGAGGTAGGCAGAGAGCTTGCGATCTGCTGGTGATTGGATTAGGCATGGTGTGAAATTCGGAGCAGGGCTGCACGGCTGGGGCTGGGGCCCAGGCTGCTGTGGGGCCAGGCTGCCGAGGCCCCGCTGAGGAGACCGCGTGGGGAGGCCCATCCCTGCCCCAGCAGGCCTTGGAGACAGCCTCAATGTCACAGCCCTGGAGCCCCCCCCCCCCCCCCCCCCCCCCCCCCCCCCCCCCCCCCGCCCACTAGGACCCCGTCATCGTCCCCACCCCACTGCGTCTTCGTCTTCGGAGCATTCTCAGGGAAAGCAGAGGCTGCCTGGCCCCTATTCATGGGGCTCCTGTCCCCCTGGCCTGGAGCAAGGATCCTGGCCTTTCAAGTGTCTGGGTCCCCAACAGCTCTCTCCTAAGGTCTCTCTTCGCCTTCTCTTTGTCTCTTCCTCCGCTCTCCCTCTTTTCCTCTCTCCCTCCTGCACAGTCTGGTTCATTCAGCAGGATTCCTCTCCATCTGGATTTGTTCAAGAGCCCAATTCAACTTGTGCTTTCCTCTTTTTCAGGGATTGGGAGGTTCTGATTCACATCTTTGAGGATTTTGAAACTTCTTCCTGAAGCCTAATCAGGCAATGGGGGCTGCGGGGAGTGGGTGGGTGGGTGGGATTTATCATTGCTGGAAAGTTGGTGAGGTTTCAGCCTTTCTGGCAAAGTGAACACCACCAGGTGCGGGTCTAAAAGAGGGAAGAAGGATGAGAGGAAGAAGGTGTGGGGAAGGAAATGGGTTTTGTGGGCATTCCTGAACCCACCCCTAGTGGAAGGGGCTCTGTTTGTCAGGAGAGCAGTGGTGATGCAAGCCGATGGCCAGAGGATGACACCTGGACCCAGGCCAGAGGCCTGAGGCCAGTCATGCCCCAACCATCCTTTGACTCTCATACTCACAGGAAACAAACAAACAAGCCTCCCAGCCATCATGCGCACCCAAAGAAGTCTTCCATTTCTGACTCTGGCAAAGTACATCTTCAGTCAAGCTACTTTTCTTCTCTGTGTCAGTTTCGATGTTTAGGAAGCAGGGAGGTTAAGCGATCACATTCCCTCATCTGCTTTGAAAAGCTACCAATCTTTTGATGCATGAAAGGCCTCCAAAGTTCATCTGGTTATATTCCATAGCATCTTAGAGCTGGAAAAGATCACAGGGGAAAACTCCATGACTTTCCAGATGATGAAATCGAGAGCCCTGGGGCCCCGCGTCCCTCCCAAGTGCCCATGACCTCACCGACTCATTGACCAGCCCTCTTAGGAGCTGGGGAAATCTCAAAATAGAACAAGATCTCAGGCGCCCTGGGCTGTGTTCTTGTCTCTTCTGCCCGCTGGCTCTAAGAACACCTGAGCGCAGTTTCAGACAAACCACAAACGTACTATCCCTGTGATGCTCAGGAAAGTACCTGCTGGGAGGGCAGCTCTCTTTCCCCATGCTCTTCTGTCCTCTCTTGCTGAGTGCAAACCCAGGCAGAGGAGAGCTGGCCTGTCCGAGTTTTGCCAGACTTTATCCCGGAGCAGGGGACTATGAGTGCTTCCTTGATGCCTTCCGGAGTAGATAGCCTGTGTCGTTTAACAGATTCCCTTGCATGTGCCAATCCAGATCTCTCCATGTCATCTACCTAGGTGCTGTGTTAACAAGAATTCCAAGTCCGAGTCCAAATCTGGGTCCACGGGGGAAGAGTGTGGGCACTGGCTGGAGCATCTGCCACGGATGAGGGAGAGTGGCCGCCTTTAAATTGTAAGCTCTGAACGTGGCATAGAGAGAGGCAAGCTGGTGTGTCCTGGAAGAACGCATGTCCCCGAGCTGCACCGGCTCCTCCCATATTTCCTTCTAAGGAGCCTCCCTCCCACTCTCGCTATAGCCTGTGGCATGGAGACTTGGGATTTCCCCAGCCTGTGCAAGGATATGGGGGGGAGTGGTTTTCTGGTGCCGAAAAAGGCTTTTGAACCCTTCAATCCCCAATATGCAATTGAAAGCCTAATAGAGATATTGACAGCCTATGGGTCTTATTCCAAATGTTTCCAAATTCTGTAGCATCTTCTGCCCACAGTCCTCGGTGGACCATTTCAGGTAGCAAGCCTCCAAAGTTGGACCTCCCCGTAATTCTTCCCCTCCCTGTACTTGCATATATTCCTCCCATCAAGAGCTGGGCTGGAGTCTCCTTCCCTTCGCCTCGACCTGGGCTGACCTGTGACTTGCTTTGGCGCATAGAATTTGGCACAAGGAAGATTCTGGGACTTCCAAACCCACGTCTTCAGAAGCCTGGTAGCTTCTGCTTCCTTTCTGTTTGGAAGCCAGCACGGATGTGAGAAGCCCAGCTAGCCTCAGCCCACATGCTACAAGGAAGCTCACGGCAGCCACACCGAGAGGCTGTGTGGAGGAGTATCAAGATGCCAGACACATGACTGACATCTTCATAGATTTTTCAGCCCAGCCCAGTCGTCCGCAGAATGCAACCAAGCAAATGACCCCAGACGACGCCTCGTGCTCAGAAGAACTGCTCAGCTAAGTCCTGCCCAGTTTCCTGAGCCTCTGAATTGTGAAAAATAACAAATTGTTGTTTAAGTCTCAGAGTTATGGGGTGCTTTGTTACAATGCCATGGATGAATTGAAACTTATGCTTGGGACCATGGCTATGGCACAATACTAGAGAAAGCGGACATTCTTTGGTCTTGTTTCCCTCTTGTCTCGATGGGCAGGCTGGGCCCTGACTAGAACAAAAAACTCACAGGTATAAGCCGAGTCCACAAACGGTCACGACTTGGGTTTTTTGCTGTTTTTGTTTTTGTTTTTTTAAAAGATTTTATTTATTTATTTGACAGAGAGAAACACAGCGCACGCGCAAGTGAGAGAGAGAGAGAATAAGCAGGGGGAGTGGGAAAGGGAAAGGGAAGAAGCAATCTTCCCACCGAGCAGGGAGCCCCATGCAGGGCTCCATGCAAGGCTTGATCCCCGAATCCTGGGATCACGACTTGAGCTGAAGGCAGACGCTTAATGACTGAGCCACCCAGGCGTCCCACAACTTGTTTTAAAATGTCTGTCTATGACCTGATTGCCACAGAGAGGACAAACAACCAAGAGTGCCTTGGTCCTTACGGGGAATACCCAGTTGTCTGGACGTGCACAGAGAGGATCACCACGGCGTTAGAATGCTGCAGCAACAGCTTTAGGAAGGACAAGTGTGTCTACTACGTTTTTTTGGAAGCCCGCTGTCTGATGTCATTTCATTCAAACCTCATTTCTTCTGTTCCTTCGTTACTTGGGCCTGTGTGCCTATCCAAGGACAGTTTGGATCGTCTTCATCCATTTCCCCAGAAAGTTCCATCATTTCTCGCAGGAGTTCTGGAGTGAACGCTTTCTCACCATGTCAGCAGCCAGAGTCTGAGCAGATCCTGTCCCAAGACGCAGTGTTGCTCCCATGGCCACGGAGAGCTCAGCCCTGCATCCCGCAATCCTGGGAGCATTCACAGGGCTCCACATGTGCTCAAGAGGAAGTCCCCAGGAGTGACTGGGGTATGTATCAGGCAGGAAACCCTCCCATGTTTCAGTAACACTATTTTAAACAGCATCAAATAGTGGCTAAAGCTGGAGAGAGAGAAAGGGAGCCCAAATATTTCACTTGCATGAACTCAAGAGCACTTACTCTGAACAAATACAGTTTCCATCAATAGGAGCCCGGCTCTATAAACCACAATATTATCACATAGTGGAATATTAACATCCATAAAAAAGAATGAGGAAGTTTTAAAAATATATTGATAGGGAAAGTTATGCAATGTATATCGTTCTGCGGAAAAAGTTCAAAATGTGTACATAGTGTGCTTCCTCTTTGTCTAAAAGGAAGGATGACAACAATGTATATTTACATGTGTTTGCATTTGAATAAAGAAATACTGAAAGAATACACATGAAATTAATAACAATGGTTGCCCCTGGCAGAGGAGAGAGGAAGGAGAGGCGAAAGGGTAGGTTGGTAACATGGTGAGTTGAAATTTACCATAAGCTTTTTTATTGTTTTGATTTTGGGCCATGTGAATTGCATTACCTAATCCCAAAAAATGTTGGAGGAAAAAGGGATCCGTACTTTGCCTAATTTGATTAAAGAACAGCACAAGAAGAAAAACCAGGATCAGAAGCTTTGGATGGAACCATGCCTATTTAGGTTGCCTGGGATAACCCCACTGTGAACAAAGAGCTTGAAAAATCCCAGGAAGGAGGCTAGGCAAAGGGAATGCTTTATCACAGCTTCAGAGAATCCAAAGCCAAGATAATGCCAGAGGCAAGAGGTAGAACCAGCAGGCTTCCATAACCTGCAGGAGATGTTAGACTGTGAGAGTGGTTAGAATGCATTTCCATCTGGACTTAGAAATCTCATGCTCTGACTTACGTGAATTTTGACCGACCTTCCAGACCCATGATTCCATAAGTAGTCCAGGCCAGATGTTCCTGGACAGTGAGAAAGAGCTCCATTCTCTAGCCACATCTGAGCCGAGGGTACACAACGGTAGGTCTGAAGCTATGCTCTGTGATTCAGAGGGTTTGTGACTTGGGTACCGAACCCAGACGAGGTTAAATAAATTGTACACCGTAAACTGGCTTTCCTTTCCGTTTTAGAAATACGATGTAAGTTTCTCGAGGTCGGGGACATATACATCCTACCCATTTTGGTGGCTGCTTGTTGAAGGAAGAACGAATGAATTGTCTAAAGCCTACGAAATACGCTTTACTGGCAAGTTATTTGAAAAAAATATTTGCAAGAAGTATTTGAATTCTTTTCTGAAGCAACCAGGACTCCGGGCAGTCTCTAACACGGGTCAAAATGTGGCAGCGGCCAGAAGAGGGCAGTGGTGCCTTTACCAATGAATAAAAGAGAGCCTAAGTGTGCACGTGTGTGCGGCAGAGTTCACACACTCCTCGGTTCCTTCTCTCCCAAGTTAGCTCCTTCCCGCTGTTTCTGTCAAGATAGAATGACCTGCCCTTGCTCAATATGTACACTTCAGTGATGGACAGTTGAGGTCATAGTCCTTGACCCACAAAACCCCCTTGGCTAGACTTGGCAAACCCACTGTGTGCTGGAATGAACTTGAATTCTACATTAATACCTTCTTAATAACATTCAGAAACTGTGGGGATTGTTTTCTGGGAAAAGAAGATACCGCCTCCTTCCCTCTTCCCCTCAGGGCCTCTGACCCCTCTTTATCTCCTGACAGGCACCATATCTAATCATGGGAATGAGGGGGAGCCTCAGCAAGACCTGGGCTCTTTCCCGGTGGAGGGAGCAGGCAACAACAAGCACCGGGCCACGACTGTGGGCTGCTCAAATATTTAAGGGTACAAAGAAGCAGCTGTCGAATACTTGTGCTCTTGGGGAGGGAGAAGCAAGTCAGACTGATAATTAGCCTGCACCGGGTTCTTGCCGTGAGGGTTTCTCATCCCCCCTGGGGCCCCTTGTACCCAACCTACTACATTCAGTCCACCCCAGATGGGGCTGTTTCTTCTCCCTGCATCCCCTTCTTCCGAAACTGGGAAATGAGATTTTCTGCTATAGAGTAATGAGTGAGTGCCCCATAGACCTGGGCCAGGTCCTTCAACCCTGAGTTATTCCAGACTTCACTCTATCTGATCAATGGGAGAACTGGACTCACCCTCTTCCCACTTCCAACCTTGATGATGGGTGTGCAAAGCCCACGTACGCATGGGCGTACACCTAAGGGACCATGTAGGGCACCTCTCTGGGATCGCAGATCCACAAACTGATAAGCCACGTGGTGCCAGGCAAAATGCAAATGGTACCAATGAGGACAAAAGTCAGGTATGGCAGGTACGTAGAGTCGCCTGGGGCCCACGGCCCGAGCATGGTATGGAGTACGATCAGGCACAAGGAGGTGTCAGAAAGGAAAAGGAGAATGATCGTAGTAGTTAAATAATAACCATCTTTACGTGCGTGTAACTACTTCCGAAATGCTGGGTCACATACTGCATTGCGAGGCAGGCCAGCACGGGGACAGCCCCATTTTATTTTACTTATTTATTTATTTTTATGATTTTATTTATTTCTTTGACAGCAGAGTGAGAGAGCAGGAGCTGGAGGAGGAGGGGGTAGGAAGGGGCAGGAGGAGAGAGAGATGCAGACTCCCCACTGAGCAGGGAGCAAGAAGAGGCTCTATCCCAGGACCATGCAATCACAACTTGAGCCACCCAGGAGCCCCAGGGACAGCTCCACTTTAAAGATGAAATTGGTACAAAGGCAGCTCAGGCAACCTCCTGTGGTGATACAATTCCCCTGACTTCATAGCCAAGTCCTCCTGGATCCATCCTTTCCATTGGTCATGATGGGTAGAAGTCACTGGCAGGAACAAACAAGCTTCCCGTGTTTCACACAGAGAAGACAGAAAGCTCAGTTTGGAGGATTCTGGTAAGGCCTTTGGGGATGGGAGCTCCATGGGCACCCCACACACACCCCAAACTTTGTGGGTGGGAGGGTGCTCCCCAACTATAAGCTTGGGCTCCTACAGAGCTAAAAGGAACAGCAGAAGCCATCTGTCTTGCTTCTCAGAGGTACAGGCTAAAGGCTGTTTGGTGTTCACGGTTCATTTTACTCATAAATTGCAAAAAAACACTTCAACCCTACATGTCTTGAGCCCAAAAGAAGCTACATCAAGGGGGCGAGGGTACAAACCAAGTCTTATTAGCCTTCCTAACCCCCAGGAGTGAAGGATGCCTCCCCTCCTCCTGGGGCTCTGTTGTCTTCTCCAGCAGTGATGATCAGGAACCTCTAGGATTATTGCTGGAAGCACTGGCTTGGGTGGGGGCGGTGGCTGGGAAGGCTGGAAGGGGAGATGTGTGAGGACGGGAAGCTATGTAAGTAGAGGTGGAATCAATATAACTGTGGGTGCCCAGTGCCAGTCTCTGTCCTAAATATGTTCTAGAAACACTTTAGGACACCGTTGACTGAGTATATCACTACTCTCCAGTAGGAAATGATGGAAAATCATGATACTAACAAAATGTATTATATTATTATGCCTAATACAGGTACCCCATTATCTACACATATTATCACTCATGATGGTCCAAAACCTGGGATCCATTCAAAGCAGGAATCATTACTGTACTTTTACAGATGAGAACACGGAGCCCAGAGAACTGAAGTGATTTGGCCAAGGTGATACACTGAAACTCAAACCCAGGACTTCAGGCTCTATTGAGACCTAGTTTTCCACGGGGGTGGGTGGTGTCGGGAGACAAAGGGGCCAGATCGGCAGCATAGGCCTCCCAGCTGTGTGGGGTGGCCTTGCTGTCTGGGAACTTGCTTGGCCTCCCGCCCCTGTGACCTGAGCAAGAGGGAAGAAATTGGTGGGTGCGGTGGGAGGGGGGAGTGTGAAGAGAAAAGACAGAAAAAGCAATGGACTGGAAATCTCTGCTCTTGGAGTCTGGTCCAGACCGTGCTTTTAGCGGTAGCTTGGGCAAGTCACTTCATCTCTCTGAGTCGGGTTTATTATGTAGAACAAGGGATTGGAGCAAATGATTCTCAGTCCCTTTGAGCTCTAAAATGTCAGGATTACGTATTTATCTCTACACACATGCACACACACACACACACAGTATTGCACCCAGTTATGAATGCTAACACTAATTAATTCATTAAGTAGTTATCAGCGCCTGTTACGTGCGAAGCGACTTTCGTGCTCAATTATGATTTAGAGGTGAGTGTAGGCCACATGCATATTTGACTTGCAGTGTGAAGTCAGATTCTTTATGCTGGTATATCAGTCTGTGTGTATCAAGAAGAGGACTGGAAATTTGGAATAGATCGTCAGCATTGGGCTTGCAGGAAACTCTGAGTGCCCACATTAACGCTAGCTGTTAGTAAGCTAACAGAATATATCTTGTGCGTTAGCTAGACCATATATCTAGGGACACATGAAAACATCATGAAACCAAGTGCATAGGTTCCATGAACTGTTTCACGTGCCAAATTCCCCAAGAGAGACTTTGCCCTTGAGCAACAGATCGTTTTAAGAGTTGCCTTCTCATCTGAGCTTTCTCCTGCCTTAGGGCAGCAAAAGGACTGGAGATGAGAAGGGGTGATGCATGGTGGTCTTTTGCTGGTGGAGATAATTTTCTGAGCCCCAGCAGGTAAACATCTCTGCTGGCCACTTCTGCCCGGTGGCCCCATGAAATGAGACCATTCCCCGTTTTTTCCAATTTCATTGTCCTCCTAATCCCACCATGAAGCTGGGCTTGAGGGTGGAAGCCGGGCAGGAGAGAGAGTCCATTCACCTAAAACACAGAGAGGTTAAGCCAATTGTCTCAGCCCACACAGGAAATCAGAGGCCGGGACCATGGCACAGCCCTGGAATTCATGAGCTCTAGGCTTCGCTTCTAGACAGATGTTTGTGTTTCCTCCAATGTTTGTTTAATGGTAGAAACATTTCAGTAGAAACCAGAGACCTGGCTTCTCTGAGGCTCACCTGTTGCTTTGGAATGTATTTATTTGTGCGCGGGGCCCCATCTCAGCAGACTGCTCCCTTCCTACAGCCAGAAGGCTGATGTGCTCACGTCACGGTCACCTCGGCAACCGGCTGTGATATTACAAACAGCAGATTGTGCCTTGAGGTAGATAGCAAGTGGCCCCAGCAGGTAAAGTGGGCCAAACAAACTTCCTGTTTCCAGGCAAAGATCTAAAAGAAGAACGGTAAAATGTTCCCTGGCTCTCCCAGCCCCCAGACATGCTCTTCTCCAGGGTAACAAATACCTCACAAATTGACATTGGGTTTTGGGGGGTTTTCCTTAGTTTTACCTTCTTGCAAAAGGAAGCAGAATCATCTTCCTTACTGATGGCTGCTCCAATCCCCCATCCCTCTGTTGCCTCTAATTTACTTATAAACTAAAGGCAAAGAAGGGTCTCCAGCTTCCCTTGGCGCAGTGGTCGACTGGGTCTGGACCCTTAGGTGTTTAAGTGTGCATTCTGGTCATGGCGGTGATGAGCCATCATGGATCTACACTGGGTCATCCTCAAAGTAAGAGGAGGAAAGCTAGAACTATGGAAAGCCATGCCTCCATCACTTAACACATCTGTTTACCAGGAAGCCCAGAAGGCCAGGGGCCTTCTCAGAGTTTGGTTCCAGGATCCCCGACAGCCTGACCACCACTTCCTACAACTACAAGGCTGTCTGGGGGTCAGGCCCTCATCCAAACCATCCCCGAGGTAATTTACCTGCTTCTGATGTTTCCGATGTCACTAAGCTTAGAGCCACCTCCTACACCATGACATTGTTCTAAGGCCCTGGAAATGGAATAAGGGAGCTCAAAGAAACAAAGATGACCAGTTCAAGCCCTCCCCTAGATCCCCTTATAACCACCTGCCTTTGGCTTCTCCTGAGTCCTGCTTCCAGGGCACGGCCACAGCTGACTGGGCATTCTCAGCAGGCCTTCTGAGCCTTCAGTCCTGAGGAGCTCAAGGAACTGAGCTGACGTACAAATCTTCGTGTATCTAACTCATACACAAAGTGCTCACCTGGTTTCTCTTCCTTCCGTTGTGGACCATAACAACATTCCCCAAACCCCACCTGCCTTTCATGCAGTATACACTCTTGTTTTTAGCAAGCAACTGTAGTACCCATATCTTGGGAGGATGTACTTGGTCGTCACATTGAAAGGAAGCCAACACCTTCACAGTGTTTGGAGAAAGAGGGACACTATGGAAGGCGTTCTCAGTCCCCACAAGTCCTGCATGTCCGAATCTTAGCTGTCTTACAAGACCACACACAAAGGCCAGCTCCTCCACAAAGCTTCCCTCAAACACACATGGCAGGTACTTCTCCCCCTACAGACCCACCATCTGATCCAAACCTCCCTCCAGGTAGGTATCACTTTGTGTGTTCACACGTAAACTACATCCTACCTTCCTTACTAGATTCTATAAGGCATTTAAGGACTGGATCTATGTCTGGTCGTTGTAACCTCTTTTGCCTTGAACATAACAGCTACTTAATAAACTACAAAATAAATAACTATAAATCAATGAACTTGATTATCTGGACTATTTTTACCTTCTCCCTTCACTTCTTAATGGGTCTTCTCCCTGCCTACCACACAAAGGTGTTATTTCACTGATGATTTATGTGCTGCAAGGCTCCCCTCTTCTACATTCCCCAGTGAGACATGGAGATTAATACTACCCAAGCAGCATCTTTTGGGCAGTGAGTTCCCCAAAAGGCATTCCTTTTATTCAATCAATAAAAACAGAAATCACTTTTGAGATCTTTGCTTAGGATTCTAGACTCTGTCCTTGAGCTGCAGGCAAGAGACCTCCCTTTCCAAGATTACTGGATCCTTTCTTCTACACAAATTAAAGTGTAACATATCCCAATTGAGCCTATCTCTAGAGCTGGCTAGTTCTGCTAAATGTACCATATACTCTCTTCATGCAACAATTACCTGAAGCTTTGGATGCAGGTCATGGAAACCCAAAATATCATTGGCTTAAACGAGATGGAAATATATTTCTCCATCTCATAGAAGAGGTCTGGAGGAGATAGTACAGGGGTGCTGGGGGAGCTCCCTAAGGTCATCAGGGACCCGAGATCCTTCCTTCTGGCCTGCTATTCTCAGAACTTGGCTCCTGCCTCATGGCTCATGGCGACTGTTGAGCTCCAGCTCTCTTGGCAGCAGCCCACCAGCAGAAACAAGAAGTAGCAAAGGACATGCTTCTTCCCTTTAAAGACACTTTCTGGAACTTTCCCATGACACTTCCCCTAAATTCTACTGGCCACAGGGAGGTTGATAAATGTCATATTATTCTGCTTCAGCTTACGAATCCCAATGCATAGTGTTCTGTTTCTAAAAAAGAAGGGGCTAATGGCTACCAGGGGAAACCAGCAGACTTGGCTTCACTTTCTCTTCTGAAGAATTCATTTTCCATCTTTGAGAGACTAGCTTTCTCATTCCTCAACACGGTCAGGATCGGCAGAATGGCTAGGTCTCCCCTTGTTTTTTTGTAAACCAGGAGTTTAAATGGGGCTGGGGGAACCCAAGGTATAGCAGGCCAGGTGACTTTCTCCAAACCTGTAGCAAATTAGAGCCAGGACAGGAGTCTTGGCCCCCAGCCCCCCCACCAGAATCACCTCTTTAGGAGGCTCATCTGGGTCTGAGCCAGGAGCAGAGGTTGTCCCTGCACCCGCCCATGGGTGCCAATGAATGCTGGGATCCGGAGACGTGTGGGACTCCTGGCCAAAAGCAACCTCAGGAAGCTATAGATAAGAAATCTGTGCCCGGTGGCATTGGGTTCCAGTGTGTTTGTTCCAGGAGCAGCACTGGGCTGCCCCTCCACACACCACCCTCCTCCCAGGGCAAGAACTACGCTTCCCAGACCAGCCAACTGCCCTCACCCGGCATGGCGGTCTCCTGCCACTTGGCAGGGAGCTTGGGACCACGAAAGGCAAACCACATGGCTTCACCCATTCTTGGGGGCCCTGAGTGTTTTTCAGGCCCACGAATCCCTGCCTGGGCTGGTGGCTACATGCAGACTTTCCTGTTATCGTCCCAAATCTGGCCCGGCCCCGCCAGGTCTGATGCTGCCTACCTGAGTGGGACCTGCCCTCCCACTGATGGTTTCTCCTCCACGGAGCCTCAGGACAGGTATTTGGCCTGGCGGTTTGCCTGCCTCCCCTCCCCAGATGCCGGGGCCTCTGAACATCTCACAGACTGTGGGGGCGATGGCTCCAGTTCTGAAACAGTTCGCACACACAGGGTTGCGGTGTCCCGGAGAGGCAGGGATGTGCCAGCTATGGGACTATCTTGGGCTGGAAGGCAGGGAGATTGGGCTCTGTGCTAGGTGAGGTGGACCCACAGGGAAGAACGGCACTGTCCCATCTGAGACACCTTCCTGATGGGGCAAATGGAAGTTCTCCAGGTCTCCGTCCTTCAGAAATGTAGTCTCCCTTCCATGGCTGAGATGAGCACCTCCATCCTTAGACAAGTTTATCTTAATCCCCTTTCACAGACGAGGCCACTGAGGCCTAACCATTAGTAGGGGATATAACTTCCCAATCTATCTATGTATTCTTACACAGGTCATCTACCCTCCCTAAATGGGTGCTGGGGCTTTCAGCCAGGCCAGCCCTAGGGTTAAGCTACAATGTTAGAGTCTCTCTCTCTCTCTCTCTCTCTTAAAACAAAAACAAAAACAAAAACAAAACAGTGTCAGAGAGTTAACCCTTAGGACAGTGAAGCTAAGCTCCTTTTTTATCAAACCATGTTCCTTTTCTCTTCCTCCTCCTCTTTTCAAAATGATATCTTCTTCACCTATAAGATGAAAATCTTCTCTGATGCCTTGCTCAAGTCCCACTTCTCACTCTTCTCCCCAAAGGAAACACTACTGCCCGTCTGGGTTGTGCCCCCCTGACCCACAGGTGTGACCAGCAACAAGAGCTGGGGAAAGGTTTGAGGGCACCGTCTCTGCTAGGCCCACCCCTGGTCCTTTGTAAACCAGGACTTTTGTCCCCTGGTGTCTTCCTCTCCTTTCTCTCCTCAGAGAATCTTCCAAGAACAGGTTCACGGCAGCCCTTTCCCACTCTACTTCAACTGAGTGCCCCCTTCCATGACCCTCTTCACACCCCAAACCTGGGGGGACCAAGGGAAGGCTGTCCCACAACGAGAATAAGTGGGTATTCACTCTGGCTGGGCAGGAGGCCTTTTTCAGCATGTGGGAAAGAGCCACAGATGCCTGAACTCCTGCAAAACAGTATCCAGGGAGCCGGTGTCTCCAGGATGTCCCCAAGTCTGCTTTGGAGAAGTAAGCCAGGCTGGGAAATGGCTGCATGACTCTGCTTTCCAGACAGACAAACCCAGACTTAGAGAACTAGATCTGCCTGAGGACATCCTGACTCCTGTACCAGTCAGGTCCTAGCCAGGGTTCCACAGAGAAACAGCTCACTCTGGAACACGGTCTGACTCAGTCTCTCTTTTGGTTTTAGGAAAACAAGATACAATAGAAAACCCATCACTTGTGGCCATTCGTATGCCTGGGTTCTGTTCTTCTCGCACAGTTAGACCTTCATGAAGAACTTCCCATGTTTTGCGTTGTCTCCAGATGAGAGGTGAATGGGAAACACATCTTAACTCTCCCTGAGATTGCTAAGTCTTAAAAATTCAAGTCTCGGAGGGAAAGAGCTAGGAATTAAAGTCTCATTGCTCAATGCAAAGATCATGGTCTTCAAATCCTGGTTCTTCTCCTCACTAGCTGTGGTTTGGGGGCAGACTTTTCTTTTTCTTTTTCTTTTTCTTTTTCTTTTTTTTTTTGTTTCTTTTCTTTTTTTTTTGTGGTAGCATCTCCAGGACTCTGTTCCTTTGCCTGCCTGCTGCAGGGTAAGCAAACTGATCTCTCAAAGTGGTTCTGGGAATCAGAGGAGGTAACACGCAGAGAAGGAGCTAGGTTGGTCGCTGGCGCACATGGGGTAGCTGGCCAGAGCAGCTCCATAACCTATTTAGTTTCTTTGAGAGAAGCATTATCCTATCATAATTAGTTTAAGCCAGTGGACTTCATGCATTTTTTTTTTTTAAAGGAATTCTTTCCACACTTCCAAGTCTGCGGACCATCACAACCCCCAACCTTAGTGGCAGGCGAGAAGGTTTTTTAAAAAATGTTCATAACAATGGCTCATTGAGCAAAGCCCTGCAAATGAACCGGACAGCTGAGGCGGTTTTCCAGATAATCCCCACCTCAAATCGAGTGACGCCTGCTCTGATTGATCGGGACACTTGTCTCCGCTCCCTGCCTCATCTTGCCCACTGCAGACCCGGTTGTCCCACTGATCCCTCAGTTAATATTCTTTTTAAAAGATAGTGTTGATTCACAATTCACTGCAGGCTGTACTAAGGTAGTTCAAAGATCTTTTGAAGGAAAGAGAATGATTGGGTCTCTTAGTCACCACCTCAGATGCGAGTTTTTCAGAGAAGTAAAATCCGGGACAAAAACCAGAATAGCCTCCCTAGCTCGCTAGTCTTTGGAAAAGCCAGAAACACAGCCCTGTCTGTTTGTTGCCTCATCAGGGTTTACCACACTTCCATAAAGGGCCCAAGGCGTATAGGAGGAACAACCGATTTGCAAGGAGAGAAGGGAAGCTCAGAGAGGTTAGGAGACTGGTCCATGGTCACACAGGAAAACAACGGTCACATTGGAACAGTGTGGAACAGTCCAAGTCTCCAGATGTCAGAGGCTTCTCAGAACACTCGAGAAGACTTCCCCTATCCTTTGGGGAGGGCCCAGTTTCACAAGAAATAGCTTATGCCCTGACAGCCCCATGCAATTTAAGGAATGCCAGAGGACCATCCTTCCTCCCTCACTATCCCCTCCAGCCAGAAGAATTCCTCCTCCCACTTAGATGCCTGAAGTGATTCATTCCTTGGAGGATTCCCAATTACAGGTCCAAAAGATGATCCTGGTGCACCCTGAGTCACTATGCCTGGGGTGGAACCTGAAGATGCAGGTTTGTTAGAATCTCCCCAGGCGACAGGCAGCCAGTCTTAGGAACCACTGCTTTTTTGGCATCCCCGGCTATACTGTTTGGAAAAGGAAGGACACCTGGGAAGAATAAGCCAATGAATGGCTGGAAACGTAATGCAAATTTTTCCTGGGCCTGAGAGATGGCCCCCAGTACACAGAGCAGATACACTTAGCCTACTTCTGGTCTTCTTGCAATTCAAGAAGGACAGGCTCTCCAGATTCTTTTTTATTTTTTAAGTAATCTCTATACCCACCGTGGGACTCAAACTCATGACTTTGAGATCAGTAGTCACATGCTCTACCAACTGAGCCAACCAGGTGCCTCATTTTTTTTCCTTTTGTTAGGTTTTTGGAATTTTTTTTTTTTTGAGATTTTTTTTTTTTTTTAGGGATGCCTAGGTGGCTCAGTCAGTTGAGCACCTGCCTTCAGCTCAGGTGATGATCCCGGGGTCCTGGGATAGAGCCCCATGTCAGGATCCCTGCTCAGCGGGGAGTCTGCTTCTCCCTCTTCCCCTCTCCCTAATCCTTCCCTCCCTAACTCTCTCTCTCAAATAAAAAAGAAATAAAATCTTTGGGGCGCCTGGATGGCTCAGTTGGTTAAGTATTTGCCTTTGGCTCAGGTCATGGTTCCAGGGTCTTGGGATCGAGGCCACATCATACCCTGCTCAGCAGGGAGCCTGCTTCTCCCTCTCCCTCTGCCTGCAGGTCCACCTGCTTGTGCTCTCTCCTCTCTCTCTGTTTATTTATAAATAAGTAAAATAAAATAAGTAAAATAAATAAATTTTTAAATATATTTATATATTAATTATTTATATATAAGTTAATCAAATATATTAATATATATAAATAAAAATAAAATAAATAAAATAAAAAAAATTTTAATTAAGATTTTTAAAATTTATTCATTGGAGAGAGAGAGAGTATGAGCAGCAGGGAGGGCCAGAGGGAGCGGAGGAGAAGCAGACTCCTTGCTGAACCAGGAGGCCAACACAGGGCTCCATCCCAGGACCCCAGAATCACATCCTGAGCTGAAGGCAGACACGCAATCCACTGAGCCATTTAAGCACCCCTCTTGGAATTTTTTTTTTTTTTTAAGATTTTATTTATTTATTTGACAGAGAGAGATCACAAGTAGGCAGAGAGGCAGGCAGAGAGAGAGAGAGAGGGAAGCAGGCTCCCTGCTGAGCAGAGAGCCCCATGCGGGACTCGATCCTAGGACCCTGAGATCATGACCTGAGCAGAAGGCAGAGGCTTAACCCACTGAGCCACCCAGGCGCCCCCCCACCTTGAAATTCTTAATAAAACATGGTCAGCACAGAGTTTCGCAATTATAGTTGATCCAGAAACCTGCCCCATCCCCCTCCACCAACACCTGTTAGTATTCCAAAGGACAGATTTTGTTGGGAAATGCTGACTTGTGTAAACCATTTTAGCAGCAGCTTCCTCTCTAGGTAGCCTGGAAAAGTAAGGGAAGATTCAGGGAGCTGCAAAAATTCCAGGTTAAAAAACATTACCAGGTAAAACTTTACCTGCTTGGGACCAGTTCAATTTTAACATTTGATTGATCGATTGATTGATTTAAAGATTTTATTTATTTACTTGACAGAGAGAGAGAGACACAGTGGGAGAGGGAAGACAAGCACGAGGAGTGGGAGCGGGGGACGCAGGCTTCCCACCAAGCAGGGAGCCCAGGGCTGGGCTCGATCCCAGGACCCTGGGATCATGACCTGAGCTGAAGGCAGACGCTCAAAGACTGAGCCATCCAGGCATCCCAATTTTAAGGTTTTACACAATGCTATCTAGAAAAATCCCAGATGTGGGTTTAAGCTCCCTGTAGTTTTCCTATGAAGTGGGTTCTTACACAACAAAATTGTTTCCTCATCAGAATATCGATATTAAGCACTTCTAGGCAGTGTTGGAGTTTCAAAGTTCTCAGTGTTGATACAATATAATACTCGGGGGCGAATATTAGTATGCTCATTTTACAACAAGAGTGCTGACATTCAGTAAACTTAAACCACTCACTGGATTACAGGAAGAGGCTCAGAAATAATCTAGTCTAGCTGTTCCCAAGCCCAATTCCACAGCAGAATACTTAGTGCCCTTGCTGAAATCCTAAGGCCCTGGAAACTCTGCTTTAGCAGTTTTGGGGGGAGGGCCCAGGGATCTGGGCTTTTAATTAACCCAGGTAATCCTTACGCTGCCTGGACCCATGCTTGGGTCCAATCCTCTCTTTTTTGACTGGGAAAATGAAGACCTGGAAAGATAAATGGAAGAACCCCCACATCACAAAGCCAGGACTCAAACACGAATGTTTCTCATTCCAAGTGTGTGGCTCTTGCCCTAAATCCCCGATGCCTCCCACTGGGGCAGAGGGTGGTCATGGTGAACCATGGTGGTCCATGGAGGCCCACATTCGCTCTCCAACTGGTGCATCTGGAGGCAACAGGTGAAGGCACTTTGGAAGGTCAGCTCATCTTTCCCAAGCATGTGGGAGCCACATCTGTCCCCTATTCCTTTTGACGGCCTCGGGAGGTGGACAAAATCATCTTCCCGAATGAATGAGGTAAGATTCTCATGTTCCATTTATTTATTGTAATATTTATTTTTAATTATGTTTCCTTTAAAAGTGACCTGGTCTGCCAAAATCTGTCTCCACACTGACATCTTACAGAGAGACCCTTTCTCGAATTTATCCCCCGACACCATCTCTCTTTGATCTCGTCCCTCCTCAGCACCTGTATATCCTGTTGCCTTTGAAAGTGTGCTTTTGCTGAATTGTTGGCTGTAAATGTTCTTAATACCTTTTCATGGCCTGTGTCCAGCCTTCTCCTCAGGTAAAAATCTCTGTCTTCTCCTCACTCTGGGTCCCTGCTCGGTCTATACCAAGTTAATGCACATCGTCATTCAGTCGTAGAAGAAAACACTGGCTGAGAGTCAGTCCTCCTGGGGGTTAATCCCAGCTCCACCTTCCAGCAAGCCACTTCCTCAATTTCCCTACCAATAAGTGAAAGCATCAGACTAGATTAATATTTCCCAGGACAGGTTCTAAAGGCCAGTTTCTCAGGAGGTGAATGATTGTTCTAAGAAACAAAGTCACTCTGTGGTGAAGAATGTTTTGCCAGTGCTGGAATAAATGGGTCTTTACCGCCAGATGTCTCAGAGACTTTAACATGCATCATGAACCTCCACCAGGGTGATGGCTTGTACAGAACCCTTTTTTGGAAGGCACCCCATGAAGCTAGAGTGCTGCAACACTGACTTGGCCAGAGGCTGGGCAGGATGAGCTCCGGGGTCCCTTCCAGAAAGAAGACATGTAAATAGTGTACTAGGCACTGAGCCAGAAGTCAGAGGGCTTGGGTTCAAAACTCTTCCACTTGCAAGGTGTGGGGTGGTACTAAGCACATCGCAGTCCCCCCACCCCGTCTGAGCCTCAGTTTCCCCAAACACACCTCACAGGGTTGTAGTGGAGATGCAGCACCTAGCATGTGACTTGGGTGAAAAATAAAACAAAAAACACTTGAACTTGGCTTTCTTGCTGTCTGCTGTTCAATGTCCTTTCTCCCACCCAGGGCTTCATTAACAGCTCTGTGGGATTGCCTTCTGAAATAGTTCTGTGCATCTGCCCCCTAACTCTGTACCTTTTAAGGAGAGTTTTGATTCAGCCCCGACCACTGGCTCACCCTGCCCCAGGCTTTTGGGTTCTTTTTCCTTCATCCTTTCTGGAGCAGGGAGGTACTCTAACCAGACCTAGCATTCAACATAGCCCAGTAGGTGGTTTAGCAAAGGGCTTGAGAAGGTGTGCACCGAGCCCCTGAGGCTCTTTTAACCAAGGTGGGGGGCATGGGAGTCTTGCTGGGAGGACTGGGGTCACCTGACGGATGGTTTTAGGCAGGGAGCGGAACGAATTGCTTGCCAACACACAGTAGAGCCCACTCAAGGCTCAGGAATGTTATCACCTTTGCTCACCGGAAAGCAGGTGTTTGTCTAGGCTGACCCAGGGTTCAGGCATACCTGGGCTCAGTACAAGCGGTCTTGTCCCCCGGCTGAGCGTGTGCATTTTGACTCTGCCGGGGTCAGGGGTCACTAGAAGTAAAGGTCAGAGGTGGGTGTTGGTGGCAGGGAGTGATTTCCGGTGCATTTTGTATTCATTGCAGAGTCAGAAAAAGTTACTCAATTAACAGGTTTATCAGCGTGGGTTGTTGGGAACCTCAGTACCCCCTACCCCATTACATCGGATCCCACAACTGCGGTGCTGAACTTGAGGATTTCGACGCTTTAATCAAAGCCCAGCAAGTACTACCACGTACTTACTACTACTCTAAACACCCTACACATGTTATAAGTTCTTCAGTCCTCGCTATTCTGTGAAGTCGTTTCTAGTATTTTCCTCAGTTGCGCAGAGAGGTTAAATAATTTGCTAACATTCCACAGCTATCTGCTGGTGACTGGGGTGAGTCTAGGCAGTGTGGTTCTAGAACCAGTCATCCTCTCTACCTTACCAGACTGCCTCTGTAAAGTAAATAAGTAAATCTTTCTTTCTTCCTTCCTTTCTTTTTTAAAGATTTTATTTATTTGAGAGAGAGAGAGAGAGACCATGAGAGAGCAAGAGAGAGCACAAGCAGGAGAGAGACAGAGAGGGAGAAGCAGGCTCTCTGCGGAGCAGGGAGCCTGACACAGGACTTGATCCCAGGACCCTGGAGTCATGACCCGAGCCGAAGGCAGACGCTTAACCAACTGAGTCACCCAGGAACCCTCCTGGTATTCTTTCTAACCATAGAAGGTATAAAGAAATAACTTGGAGAGGTGAGAAGGCCAGCACGGGTGACATAGCTATTTCTTTCTTCGTTGAGTCAACAAGTATTCTGTAAGTGCCTCCCACAGGACTGGCAAGGCTAAGCACTCAACTGACCGGAGTAAATGAGATTAAGATCCTTCCCATTAGCAGCTTCCAGATAGTAAAACAACTATGCAGTGATGGGAATATAAAAGAGTCTTACACGTTCCAAAAGGAACAAGAAGGCTTTAAAGGACTTGAGAAGGGAACATGTGGCTGAAGTAATCCCAGAAGGCTTCCTGGAGGAAGTGGAATTTGAACTTCTGCCATCACCATGCAGCTGTTCCAAGCTCTCAAGGCAGTCACTGAGCCCTCCTGGAACTCCTTACAGGATCCATCGCAACGTTACAGCTTCCCAGCTGAGCAAAAACACCCTTGGGCTGAGCCAGCCCCGAGCCCTGCCAGCCACAATCCCCAGAGAGGACAATTCGGAGGGGCCTGTCAGAATTTCCTGAAGGAACAGCTGCTTTAAAGCTCAAATGAGGGGATAGCTTTGTAAATTAATCCACTGAAATTTTGCCTGCCTCTTCTCTGCGTTGCCAGGCCCAGCCCCTCAGAGACAGCCTAGCTGTGCAGGAAAGGAGAATGGACCCTGTCCTGGAGACAAGACAATAATGAGGTCAATGAAGCATAACAGGAATGGAGATAAAGGCGCTTTCTTGGGCCTCACTGCCCTGGGGTGACTTGTCCAGTTAATTTTTCCCCCTGCTAGCCTCCTTTGCCCCTCCTTCAACTCTGCTGGCTCTAAAGGCCCCAGAAAGATAAGTGAGATTGCCAGGGAGGTTGCTGGAAGGCTGGAGTTCCTGTCTTTGCCTTCTAGCCCTGCTGTAAGAAGACATAGAGATTGGGGATTATGTTGCCTCATGGTGCAGATTGGGAGGATGGAGGCTGAGGAGGTAAGAGGCAGAGCGAAGACCACACAGCAAGCTGGTATCCAGACCCCTGAAAAGTACCCAAGCCCCCAAGAGCAAAAATGAGCCTTGTTCCCCTTGCTGATGGCTAATTTTTCTTGATCGTTCATCCGTGTTTCTTCGTTCTGTGGAAATTTATTGAACACCTAGCATCATCCAGATGCTACAACAAAGTTAAGTTTTCTTAGTGGCCAGAACTCTCTCAAATACTAAGCTCCCTAAAAACGAACCCAAAATAAAAGACAAAAGCCTCGCTCCATTCTAGGCCCAGCTCAATTGTTCTACGGCATGGTTTGCATGTGCTTGGTACAACTCCTTCCAACGCTGTGACATTCCATAATCATTGAACTGATTTATTCTCGGAGAACAGATGTCCACATATATTTGCTGCCATTAGCAATGCATTTATTCATGTATTCATTCATTCATTTGGAAAACATTTTTCAAGTATTTCATGCTACTGAGTTCACTCTGGTGGGGAGAGCGGACTTACGAATGGGGAGGAGGACAGACATGTGGCTCCGAAACAGAGAATTAATATCTTTTTGTTGTCCAGCATTTGACATCTGCCATCTTGTTAGAGTTCCCCTGCAGCCTGTTGAGGGGGTGCTGCGGGCCCCTTTGTACAGAGGAGGGAAAAAAACAGAGGCTCTGAGAAGTTAGGTAAGTGGCCCAGGGCCCCGTAGGTACAAGCAAGGGACAGACACCCCTTAAGAGATTCTCCCACAAAACAGGTATGTGAACTTTACGCCGAGGAAGAGGAGGAAGAAGCAAAGACATGGGGTGGAAAGTCCGTGGAACACCCTTAAAGGGCACGGATGCCCTCGTACTGGACAGCCATTGAAAGCCCTTACAGAGAAAGGAAGGAAGCTCTCTGACCCGAGGAAGAAGATGGCGCTGATGGAGCCTGTCGCACAGGTGTGCTCCTGACCTCGCCATGACTTTTTCATCGACCTGGAGGGGCGCAGACAAGCCCTCAGCGTCTGCAGGGGAGGGAGTCACTAGAAGGAGTGCAGCTGGAGGTCAAAACGGAGGCCAGAGATGCTCCATAGAGGACAAACACCTTTGTAACAGCTTTCTTAAATCGCTCAAACCTGGGCATTCAGGTGAATATAGGGGGTGGGAATACAAGCTTGGACTCCACTGGGGATGGCGGCAGCGGTGACAAAGGGGAACCAGCCCCCCACCCCCCACCCCTCACCCCCGGCCTTGGCCTCGGCTTCAGGATGGATCAGGCGTGCCCTGGCAATCTCAAGGTCACCCCAGTGCATGTCGCAGGAGCACACACAGACAAGGCTCCCAATTACTCATTAGCCAGGCTGGGTGCTGGCCCCCACGTCCCTGTCCTTGGCCACAAACAGAGATGAAAGCCAAGCCGCCAGCTCTGGGAGAGGCGGGCCTAAGAGTTCAGTAGCTGTCTCAGCCGCTGGCATTATCAAAGCCTGGGACAGCCAAGACGAACCGGGAGGCCTCGCTTTCAAACACTTCCTCGCCTTTCACCACTCCCCCTCCCTCTGCCCCTCACCCAAACAAATACAAGCAACAAAGCCCTCTACGAGTGGACAGGGGATTTTAATAATTGGGTCCCAGGGCGAAGACTCCTTGAGCTGCTTTGGCAAGGACAGGCCAAGATGTGTTGATGAGAGGGAAGGAATCCTTCTGAAAGTCCTTTGACCAGACGCATGGAAGGCACTGCTCTACCTTGAGTCTGAGGAAAAAAAAAACACCTTGGATTCAGGTTCGAACATGGCCAAGCCCTCCTGAGGCCTTGGTCCCACCTGGCATCTGTGTCCCCAACACCCCCTCTAGAGGGTTATGGGTAGGTGCTCATGTGACCATGCCTATCTTTGTTGCTCCAAGCTTCTCTCACCCACCCCTCACCAACTGAGATCATACAAGTCCAGAAACATTGTCTGAAAGCGCGCAGTTGGCAGCCATAATTCCCCACTACCCCACTCTGAACCCAGCCTTGGAACCAACCACGTCACTGGGCTGGTCTTGGTCCCAGCCCCATAAAAGGAAATTCGAGAAATTCTATACAGAGAAACTGAAGCATGGTTGGAAAGGTCCAGAGTTCAGAACCTCCAAAAGTTCTTGTTCTTGACTCTCCAGTGTCTTCTTGGCTAATCGCTAATGGTAGTGAAACACCAACAAGGGAGAAATGGTCAGTGCGGGACGAAACAAATCGATGGGAGAGTTCACCCGTCCTACTTTCCCAGGAGTCAGGAAGCAGGGACTCTAGTATGCCTGGGCTTGAGCAGATGATTAAGGTAAATACAAAGACCTGGTCCCTGATCTCTAGGAATTCCTAAACTTGGGAAAGAATAACATAAACCAACAATAGCTATAACAATGAGCGCTGCCACTTCCTGAGCACATGCCATGCACTCTGCTTTTTACGGGAAGCGTGGAGGGCTGCACTGTGACCCACCTTTATAAAAGAAAACACTGCGGCCTACAGAGCACCAGGCCAGGTGGCTGGGCCGGAAGCCACCCAGCTGATCTGCCAGGCATGACGTGGACAGAGAGGAGAATGCACACTTGACACAGACAGCCGCCTGCAAATTTCCCTTCGTCCTCACCTGGTGTCCCAGCACTTTTTTCTCTCCCCTTTGCTTCTCCCCTTCCCCACTCTGACCTTTGAGTCTGGATTTGATCCCTACCTCTCTCTTGTCTTCAATTAGCCCTGCTGCGTGGATCTGTTCCTAGGGTTTCAGTCATCACCTTTTGCCTTGCAATTTCCAAACCTGTCTCTCCGGCTCCCTCCCCCACCCCCTTCATACTAGGGGTCTCTATTCCCATCTCCAAATCATTTCCCATGCTTAATACCACCTTGCTATTCTCAGGCGACTGTGCCTAGGATCTCTTTGCCCCTTGCTTGGATTTCAGTGACCTGAATCCCCCTGTGATTTTTTTTTTAAAGATTTTATTTATTCATTTGAGAGACAGTGAGTGGGTGAGCTGGCAGGATCAGGGGGAGGGACAGAGGGAGAGGGAGAAGCAGACTCTCCGCAGGGGGTCCAAATTGGAGCTCAGAGCTCAATCCCAGGACCTTGAGATCATGACCTGAGTGAGCCCAAGTCAGATGCTTAACTGACTGAGCCACCCAGGTGCTCCCTGTCCCGATGATCCCTGACATTTTATTCTCTTCCTATACCTAAGTCTTCTTGAGTTCTCTTCCTCAATATGTCTTTTGTTGCATCACTATCTTACTTAAAAGTCTTCCTGGGTCTCCGAACACTGATAGAATATCTCCAGATGTTGCAGAGCACTCTGCATTCCAGTGCCACTCCATTCTCTGCTCTCTTCTTCTCAGATCCTGCATCTCAGGATGACTCCTTACCCCCCCAGTGCATCTCAGGGCTTCTACTCCCTGCGCCCTCCCAGACATCTCTCCCTATGGACTCCGACCTCCCTTGAGGATAGAGCTCGAGAAGGAGCAGGTGTCTTATATGGAGCTAGTCCCTGTGCCCACAGCTGGATGCGGCTCCTCCCTCCCTGAATTCTCAGAACCCTTGGCTATTTCATGTCCTTGGGTTTGGGGGTTTTGCTTGGCCTTGCCTTTTGATGTCAGGGAAGGAGTTTGGGCTGCGATGTTCGAATGCTGCTGATTCCGCAACTTCCTAGGGGTGTGACCCTTTAACAGGAACCTTTCTTTTTCCCATCTGGAAAATGGGCAACAGAATACTGCTAACTGCTACGAAAGTTAGAAATGATCCCAGGGTGAAAACACCCTCCACGAGCAAGCGATGGGCAGGCAGTCGTGGTTATCGTGAGGCCTTTATGTCTCTCCCACGAGAACAGAAATTCCTCGAGATTTAGCTGACCCACTTCTATTTGATTTTGCAACGACCTCTGTCATCCGCACAGAGCCAGGAATATAGAACACTCTGAAGCGACGTTAGCTGAACGCTCACTGAACTGGGGGGAATCCAGACTTTCTCCGTCTCTTTTACTGCTGCCCTGTCAGCCCTGCCACCCGGGAACCCAAAGCCTCCAAGACCCCAACTCCAGCCCTCCCTGACGTCTGCCTCCACTTCCCCACCCTGAAGTGCCTCATTATCCACCCCCACACCATCCGTGTAAGATGTTATTTGAAAGAACTCAGCTGTAGGTGGAAATGAATGTGGAGAGCCGCTCAATGGAACAGGAATCATAAATCACTCTGAAGTTGGGATGAAACCCTAGGAAGCCGTGCCGTGCAAACCACAATTCCCTAAACCTCTGTAAAATGTGGCCCCGGAAACCCCTGGAGACCTGGCAAGACATTCCTTTCTCTCTGTTGCTTGGCACTTGGCTGTTCGAATTCTGGCTGAACCCCAGCGGCCCACAGGCATGTACGATCTAAAAGCCCCACCATCCTGGGCCCCATGTGGTCGCTTTGTCCCTGCATTAAGACCCTCCAGGTCTTCAGGTTATAAACAGGGACATCCAGGGTGATATCCTAGGCTACCTGGGTGGCTTCAGTACCCCATCCTCCTCGCCTACTTATGGTGGCTTTCCCTCAGATCAAGGCCCAAGGCTTGGCTCTATCTCAGCCAGGGGTGGGCACAGCGAACCCCGATCTCTGGCCTTAGCTGTTGTGCCCGGGAATGCTGGGCGGGGGGGGGGGGGGGGGGGTCGGGGGGGGGGGCAAGGCCCTTGAGCCTGGGAGGGAAGAACACTGGTTGCAGATGCGAGCTGGCAGGAAGCTTTGATGTTCCGAGCAGAAGCGGGAGGCGTGGGAAGTGAGACTTCTGTTCCCTGGAGCTCCCACAAGGCAAAAGTCTTCCGTTATCTTATAGGCCTAAGCATAGCCTAAAGGTGCTGGCTCAAGTGTGTCTTGGCCCAGAGTAAATCAGGCCCGAACCAAAGAATGCACTCGAATCAAAGTGGAAAATTAGACGCTGTGCTGGAGAAAGCTCTCCTCTCCAAAATATATATGCATCAAAGTGTACCCCTGTCTAGCTGGGACAGGAGCCATCAAAATGCAAATGCGGGCCTTGAGAATGCTAATGCTGGGAGTGGAGAACAATACCCAGACAGACTTCTTGGGGCCAGGGAGAGGGCCCCAGGGCAGGATGTGGGAGCCGAGTAGGGGGCAGGGATGAAAGGGGTAAAGGAAGCTGCGTGAGAGAGCCTGGAGATGAGAAAACAGCAGGAGTCCATTGAGGCTGAGTGACTGCGGGGGCAGGCCTGGAACCGGGGAGTGCTGCCAGGGATGGGTCCGAGGACCTGCCGTTGACCTGAGCTGCGTGCCCAGCAAAAAGGAGGGTGAGTTCAGGGAAATTTCTCTGAGGGGCAGCCCAGCGGGGTGGAGAGTCAGGACACGCCTGGAGCCCTGGGCTTGGACTTGAGGTCAAGGCCTGGAGAAACAGACAGAAGGACCCATGTTTCTGGAAAGGCGGTGAAGCCAGGAGACGTGCTCAGCTCCGGTGCAACTGGCATGCGCAGCGCTCCATGCGGGCGCCTGGAAAGAGGGGCTGAGAGCGGGCTGGCGGGACAAAGCCAGGCCTGCAAGGACTGCTTCCCTGGGTTACATTCCCCCTCCTGCCTCTGCGTGTCACTCTCCTCTCTGTCAAGTGGCGGTCCCTGGTGCCGGAAGACCGGAAAAGTTAGAGCAGGGAGGCCAGCAGGGAGTAGATGCTCGTGGGTGCTTGCCGTCATCCGTGTAGACTGAGAAACTGAGGCTCCGGTGGGTTTACGAGTGTGTGTGCCACTCTGGACAGGGAGCAGTGGGAACTGGATTGCAACTTGGATCTGACCCTCTGGAGCCCGGAACTAAAGCAGCCCCACCTGTCTGTCCACTAGTGGCCGGAAAACAGAATCCTGACATGTGCCCGGGATGCCAGGGAGGCAGAGGGGCCGTCAAAGCTGGGAAGCTAAGATCCTGCCCAAAGGAGGAGGGAAGACCTGGGGCCTTCAATGATGGTGGTAGAAAAACCCAACATCCATGCTCGGAGGGGTGGGACACTTATTTTTGGTTTGGGGGCCTGTTCACTCATTTCCCAGGAGGGCCTACTCCAGCCCCAGCCACGGTTAAGCGGAATAAATCATTGTGGGACGACTGTCTCCCCACCCAGACTGCGAGTTCCTGGAAGACAAGGATCTGCGCCCCACCTGTGTGGCCCCTACCTGGTGTGGATCCTCAGGGGGTGGAGCTCGCCCCACACTTTGCGTGATCACTGAATGGGCTCATTCACTGAAGAGTGTCTCTGGTGCCAGGCTTGGGCTCAGGGGTGGGAATTCATGGATGAATATGACATGATCCCTGCCCTCGGGTAATTCCTCTTAGTCTGGTGAATGAATAAAAGAGAAAGAATGAATGGAAGCTGGGGAGGGCCAGGCCCTTTTGCTAATTGCTTTAGGAACTGGTAGGCAGCCCAGAGATAGACCCCTGAGATACCCTGCTTTCTCCTGGGCATCAGACCCGAGCCAGGCCGACAGGCTTGGCCACACTTGAGTGTTGGTAAGTGGCAGCTGTCCCAGTCTCGGGGCTCTGAACAAGCATTGTCTTTATAGATAAGGGGACGCACCGCCCTGCCACACGCACTCCAGGCAGAGAGGCTCCTAGAGGGATGACTGGGCAGCCAGAGCTATCTACATCTTCTCACCTAGATCACCCTGGGACCGAGGACGGCCGGGGCCAGAGGCCGTGGAAGGCAAGGCAGTGGGGAAAACTGGGACTTTCTCCAGTGGGAAGCTTCTGGTGGGCCATACTGAGGAATCCCTGGTGTTTCTACCATGGAGAACCAGCCGAAGGAGCCCTGTGGCTCAGAGCTCCCTAAAGATCTGCCTTTTCAGGTGGAGGCACATCCCTTCAGAGGTCAGTGGAAGGGTCCAGCGAAAATGCTGGATCGCGTCAAGGAGGGCAGCTTGCAAAATACTCAAGAACACATTTTCTCGTGTAGACAAGGCTTATACCCAATGGGGTTAACCACAAGGAGCAAATGATGCATTCCCTCTTCAGTGGAAACACCACAGCCTGAGGCAGGTGTGTGTGTATGTGTGTGTGTGTGTGTGTGTGTGTGTGCATGTGCGCGCACACTAGAACTGAAAGTGAAACAGGTCAGGGCATTTCTAGAGCTCACAGGAATAATCAGCCAGAGGGGGGCAAGGTTGGCTGGCGGCCCCAAGCTGTGACTGGCGGGACTCATGTGAAACGGGTCTGTATCCAAAGGGGCCTACTGCAAAAATGGGAAAATGTCCTGCTCACGCCCTTCCCCACCAGCTTCGCCCTCAAGGAGTCCACACTGTAGGCTCTGAACCTCCACTGGTTACACAAGGGCGTCCCAGGACCAGGACCAGCCCTGCCCTGCCAGCTGGGTTAAGGGAATGATGGCCCACAGGACAGACGACATTCAATGGCTGACTCGTGGGAAGGGCGAGTAAAAGACACTGTAGGCAGACCTGACAGGACTCACAGCCCCAGGATCCAGGGCACGTGTCCATACGCCCGCACGAACCAGAAGTTAGAGGAGAATGTAGACTGAGTCTGCTGCCATGTTAGCGAGTACGAAAAGGACTGGGTTTTACAATCTGACATGCTGCACATTTTTCTGGGAGAAAAATTGAAAAAAATTAAGAAACCGGGCTTTTAAGATAGATGAGGACTGATGAATTCTCTTCGGTCCGACAACCCTTCTCTTCTCCACTGTTGTCACCATAACCACATCCCCATCATCCCTCACCTCCCGGCTGATCTCTCACTTCTGCTCTGTCTCTTCCTCTCCCCTTGCCTCACCAAGGAATATTTTTAAAATAAAAACTGGAACATATAATCCTCATCTTAAAGTCTTCCAGTGGCTTCCCCTAGCTCTCAGATCACACCGACACCCCCCCCCCCACGCCCTGCACACAGCACCTTGGCCCTCTTCCCCTCTGTCCCCTCTCCCTTGCAGCCATGCTGGCTTTCTCTGCTTTCTTGAATGTGCAAGAGCCTTCCTGCCGCAGGATTTTTGCACACTGATGTGACCATGCATTAGGACTCAGTTCAGCTTTTAATTACATTGTCTGGTGACAATGTCTGGTGACAGTGTCTGGTGACTGATCAGCCACTGTTTAATTGAACTGATTGACGATCGTATGTGCCTTTCCCCCATTGGACCGTAAGCTCTCTGAGGACAGAGGCCACAGCTAGTTTTGCTCCTTTCTGTAGTCCCAGTGCTGGACAGTGTGCCTGGAGCCCAGCAGATGATCAGTATATGTATGCTGAAGAAGTGAGGGACTAAAGTAACAGAGCAGTTCATTTCATAGATGTTTCCTTGCTGGGAAGTATTCGGGCCAGCTGAGGAGCCTGGGGTTGGAAGGGCAGTGACTCTCCAGAGATCATGCTGCTTGGCTCTCAAGGGGGAGCTGGGATTTGGCCCTTCCCCTTTATGTCATTTTGACTCAGCCACTGGTCGGTGGTGGTGGTGGTGGTGGTGGAGGCATGCGTGTGCAAGTGTGCGTGTGTGTCTGTGAGGAGGAGCGCTGGGTGGAGCTGATGGCAGAGCCAGCTTTTAGATCACAGCGAAGGGAATAGTACCCAGAAAATAGTACCCAGAAAAATCTCTCGCCATCGATAACGCTTCCCTGCTTTGGCACCACTCTCCTTTAAAATAATGATGGTTGGCTCCCAGACCACAATAAGAATCCAAAACCAGAGTAAACATTAAAACAATATAAATTGTTTAAAAATCTGCCAGATTTGAGAATGCATTTTTTTAGTCCAAGAAAACATATAGTCTAAGCCTACTTCCTTTCGGAACAGATCCTGAAATCAACAAAATATCAGAATGGATAACCAATATATTATACTGAACAGACAGAGTTGATTCTGCCCGTGGGTAGACAGGACTGTAGCCGTGGTGTCTAGATACACCCTCACCAGTAAGCTCTGAAGGGGACTCTCCTGTTTACCATCATGCTGCTGGGCTCCTAATAGGTGCTCCATAAATATTTGTTGAATGAGTAAGCGAACAGTACTTGCACTGGGCTGGAAGAGTCCTGGGCAACAGAAGCAAAGCCACGGCACCCAAAGTGCCAGAGCCATCTGTTCTAGCATTTACATGTCACCTCTCAGAAGGCCTGTAATTTTATAGTACAATTGCCTAACACAAGCAGAAAGCCAGAGACAGGTTGAACATTTTTGCCCATTTGAATGTAGGTAAGTTACCTCACTTGCCTGAGTTTCTACAACCCTCATCTGTTTAATGAGTACAATGATTCTTTGCTCCCAAAGATACATTTTTTTTTAATGAATTCAACCTAGTATTTATTGAGTGCCAGGGACCACGCTAGGTACAAAACAGAAGTGGCTTCTGTCCTTTCTAGCAGAGGAGACATTAAGCAAATAAATACACATAAACTTATAAAATTACAGTTCGGGATATGTGCTGCAATGGCAAACCACAGGGTGCCATGAGAGGCGGCAGATCAGGGTGCAGGAAGGGCCTAAGAAAGCACCATTTATCCTGAGCCCTGAGGATGAGCTGGGAGCTGGCCAAGAGAGAGGCTGGGGTGGCAGGTCAGAGGAACGGCACGTGCAAAGGCCTGGGGTCGGAAAGAACTGGGGCACGCAGTGGGCGTTGCTAGCAGTCGAGGAAGAGACTGAGGGGAATAAGACCTGATTACTGATCCTGAAAACGTTGCTGGGGAGGGGAAGCTCAGGAGTCCATTCACACGTCAAGAAAAGCTCTGCGGCTGCTAGGTGGAAAACCACTCGGGACAGAGGAACGAAGAGCCAAAGTTCCTCCCTTGGTGTTGAGAACAGAACCAGAACCTTGGGGCCAAGGACTTCACAAAGGATCCGGCCTCAACATCCCCTGTTTAAGATAAAAGACAAGAGCTGCCGCTGAGTTGAGACATAGTCCTGATCACCTGTCCACCTCCCCGCGATCAGGGTGAGATCCCTCCTTGCAACCCCTCTTGCGGTAGTCCCGGTTCTGGGCTCCCTGACGCCCGCACGTGGCGGGGCCGGCGGGAGCTGCCTGCGAGCCAGGCGACCCCTCGCGCTTTGCGCAGCCAGCTCCGGGGCGGCTCATATTCTGGAATGGAAACTTGGAGCTCAAAGGCCCCGAGGCAGCCTCCGGTGTAGGCGGCTCAGCCCTTTCTTTTTTACTTCCCTCCCAGGCCTTACCTGCCTAAACAAACAGCCAGAGCCTCCCACCCGCTGCACCCCCGCCCCCGGGACAGGAAACAAGCAGTGACAGCTACCCGCCCGCGCCTCCCTTGCGGACCCCGGCGCGGCCAGGATAGCAACCCGGCGAGGCGGCGCTCCCATTGGCTGCGCCCGGCTAGGCGGCGCTCCCATTGGCTGCGCCCTGCTAAGCGGCGCGGCGCACGTCCAATCGGGGGCCGGGCAGGGCGGCCGCGCGGGGAGTCCTCGCCGCCGGGAGGCCGTGGG
Source organism: Enhydra lutris kenyoni (assembly GCF_002288905.1). Lineage (NCBI taxonomy): Eukaryota > Metazoa > Chordata > Mammalia > Carnivora > Mustelidae > Enhydra > Enhydra lutris. The sequence goes on from NW_019154153.1 coordinate 5,086,471, forward strand.
GAGCGAGGTTTTACATGCCTGTGGTATTTGCTCAGAGGGGCATGACCACTTTGGGCAAGTCTTTAAATGTGAGTCAGCTTTCGGCCGATCCCTGGGAAAAATTCCTTCGGTGTTGTCAGGCAGGGTTCGCTAGCTGCAGCTTTTTTTTTTTTTTTAAACAATTCAAAAGGGATAATCCCACTGAATGGGGAAAGGCATTCGGACCCTGTCCCCGGCTCCCCAGAGAAGGGGCCGCGGGCAGTGCTTGGGGGCCCCGGGCAGTGCTTGGGGGCCCCAGGCACCTCCACGGTGGGGCGGGCGCCCCCGAGGTGGCAGGCCCCCAGGAGCCGGTTTCCAGGAGGGCCAGGACACCTGCGCTCTCTCCACTGCATCCTCTTTCCCCCTGCTCAGCAGGGCACGCGGGGGCCAGAGGATGCATGGAATGCAGTAGGAACAGTGCCCCCTGGAGTTGTGCGGCATACCCGCCTTAACCTGGGAAACGCCCGATGGCCTGCTTTCCTTCCCTTGGTTGCTTCTCCCCCATATCTCACTCTGCTCTTGGACCCCGCACTTAATAGTTGTGTGATCTTAGATCATCCCCTACCCCCTAAGCTCCAGGGCCCTCAATGGCAATGCCAAAGCAGAGGTGGAGGAAGTGAAGTGGTCTGGGAGGGCGGGGTGTTCTCCTAGCTCAGTTTCCCTAATTGCTTGGGCAAGTCGTGTCTGTACGCCCAGCCTCAGTTTCCTTATCTGTAAGATGAGGGAGTTGTTCTAGAAGAGTCCTTAAGGGGCGTCCTTGTTCTCAGAGTGCTTCCACCAGGCCATTACTGTAGTCCCCTCCTGGAGCCTGTGTGCTGGGGGTAGAGGAAGCCCAGTGGCTCTGTGTCATTCTAGTGCTCCCAGCCTTCTCTCCCCACACATCATCTCAGAGACTCTCAGCAGAGAGGATTGGGAGTACTGAGGAGAAAAAAAAAAAAAAAGACCAAAAAAGGATGAGGGCAGAGGGAAATGAGCAGGGACTGGAGGGATTTATGTGCAATTTGATTGTAAATGAACATCTTGTGCAAAAGGAGAGGCAATTTGGCACCTGTTACTAGTGAGTTAATAGCTTAGGCACTCCTGGTAATAAGGATACAGCACTGTGAAGACCATGTTAGCTCATGTGGCAGCAAATTGTAAGAAGGGTTGAGAGGCTGTGGAGCCTCTGCCTGGGAATCTTGTAAAGATATTGTAGGCACCACACCCCTTCATTTGAGGGGCTTCGAAACCCAAGCAAAACGAAACCGGTAGAGCCCTCTGAATCCTGGAGAACATAGGAGAACTGGATTCTTCTGGGTGTGAAAAGTATGGTGTGTTAAAAAAGAACATTGCACTCTGCTGCTAACTCAGGGGTGTGACCTTGGGCAAGTCACTTGCCGGTTTACAGTCTTCACTTGCTGCAGCCTGAGGGATTAAACTGACCTCCTAAAGACCTCTCCAGCTCTGACACATCATAACTAAATGGAATAATGTGTGAATAATTGCTTTGAAAACTACAGAGCACTGGGGGGGGGGTGTCTTTCTGTTGTTACTTTTGTATAGATAAAGATGTATAAGATAAGATGTATAGATATAGATGTATAGATATAAGATGTATAGATAAAGATGTATAGATAAAGATGAGAGTTCTTTAAGCTCTGCAACAGGTTGTAAATCAGGACATCCACCGCCCACCATCTGAGACTACAACAGGGCATTTGTCTGACAACGGAGTTTTGCTGTGGTTTGTGAATCAGTATTTTTTATTCTGTTCCTAATATTAGCTTCTCTCTGGCTTTTGCAGACTGAGCCAGCTACTGACCTCATTCTGCCTTGGTTTCTCCATCTCACTTTGCCTTTTCCAACCTCCTATGATTCAGATGGACTGTGTTTTGCCTTTGCCAAGCTTGGATTCCCTGGAAGCAGAACTGCCAGTATGGAGGAAGAGAAACTGGAACCAGACTGGTTTGCCACCACTAATTTTGACCATGCCCCCTTTTTCTACTCTATTCGTTCCATTCTCTTGGGGGGTTCTGATCTTTATGGAGGTAGGGTGGGTGAAGAGAGGGAGTGAAAAGTTGAAGATAGAGGAAGAAGGAGGCAAGGGCCAATCATAAAGGAAAGGAAAAGATAAAGGGTTTTTTTTTCGTTATTTTATTATTTTTTTCATATGATAAGTGTACTCTTCAATCCCCATGCCCTGTGTCCCTCCACCCACCTCCCCTCCGCTAAACTAGCAGTTTATTCTCTATAGTTAAGAGTCTGTTTCTTGCTTTGTCTCTCTCTCTTTTTATTCTGCTCGTTTGTTTTGTCTCCTATATTTCACATATGAGTGAGATCATGTGGTATTTGTTTTTCTCTGGCTGACTTATTTTGCTTAACATTTTACTCTTTAGCTCCATCCATGTCGTTGCCAATGGCAAGATTTCATTCTTTTTGATGGCTGAGTAATATTCCATTGCATGTGATATACCACATCTTCTGTGCCCATTCACCTGTGGGCGGAACTTGGACCGCCTCCATAGTTTGACTACTATAAATAAAGCTGCAGTAAACATATAGGTGCAGGTATCCCTTTGAATTAGAGTTTTTGTATTCTTTGGGTAAATCCCCAGCAGTGCAATTACGGGATTGTAAGGTAGTTCTATTTTTAACTTTTTGAGGAACCTCCATACTGTCTTCCACAGTGGCTGCACCATCTTGCCTTTCCACCAGCAGTGCAAGAGGGTTCCTTTTCTCTACATCCTTACCAACACTTGTAGTTTCTTGTGTTTTTGTTTTAGTCATTCTGACAGGTGTGAGGTGATATCTCATTGTGGTTTTGATTTGCATTTCCCTGCTGATAAGTGATGTGGAGCATCTTTTCATGTGTCTCTTGGACATCTGGATGTCTTCTCTGGAGAAATGTCTTTTCCAGTCTTCTGTCCATTTTTTAATGGGATTATTTGGTTTTGGGGTGTCGAGTTCTATCAAAGGTTGGTTTTTTTCTTTTTTCAATTATTTCTACCAATTTGGAAATAAAGAAGGACATCTAAACTATGAGAAGGAGGGTCAGATGATCATTGTATGGTCTGCAAAAAGAGATTTCTTAAGACTGTAGAGGGGTGTAGTGGGGAGTTTGGTTCTGCTTGGGCAGATCAGGGTGGTCTTCAGAGGAGGTGACATCTTGGATACTTCTTAAAGATGAAGAGAACTTTTTTCTGCAGTGAAAAGCACATGTAGGCTGAGGGTAGAGCAAGAGCCAGGCACAGAGCTGGGAGAGGACTGTCTTGGGCATGGGTCTCCTAGGAAGGTCAGGTTCTAGGTGTGTTGAGAATTCCAGGTGCTTGGATGAACTGGGCAGAACTGATTGATCTGGAAGAGGAAGACCATCATAAATGGCCTTTGTCATCTTAAGGAATCTGAACTTTATTTGGTAGGGAATGGAGACCAATTTCAGGCTTTTGAATAGATAGAAGAGATCAGTGGCAAAAAACACATTTTGAACTTCTTCAGGTCATATAGTGAAATTCACGTCATGAGCAACATTTCAGAAATGGAATGGGCGAATATAGTATGGGATAGAAAAATATCAAAATGCATGCATGCAGTAAGTATTGTTTCATGAAATGGTTGTATTTGGATGTGTTTGTGTGTGTGTTCTGGGTCATGATATAAAATGTCCTTATTACAGTGGCTCAGGGTTTAAAAGGTCTGAAATCTGTGGAATTAGCAGACCCTTCAGGCTGTGTCAGGGAGGGTGGGCTGGAGAGAGAGACAGGAAGTTCTTGCAAACAAGACAGGTGATTTGCCTTCCCTCCCACTTTAAGTTCTTGAGAAGGAAATTGCTTAATTTCTGAAAAGAGTTAACTGATGGCTTCCAAGGCCTCCTCCACAAAGGAAAGGTAATTATATTTGCCCTGCAGAGTAATGGAGGGGACCTGTGAAGTAATTGGTACCCTGCTTCATTAGCACTTTGCCTAACAGTACACGTAACAGAGCCAGTAGTTCGAATCTGGTACCTTTGAGTCTCTACCACAGACCCACATAGCCCTGGTACAAAATCATGATCCTGTGACTTAAAAGCCATGGTATTTTTCCATTCTTCCAGTGAAACATTATGTACTTACAATAGCCAGCATTTGGGCCGACAGATGTGAACCTGATACCTTGAGACTGGCACCCAGGTAGGAATTCGCTGAAGATACCAGACATCATAAGTAATGGCCTTATACTTCAAGTACTCAAGAAAACTATTTCCTAATATCTCATGATCAGTAACACCAACGTTTTAAAAGATCTGAGCCTAGGGAAGGCCTTTGGGGATAACTTGTTCCCAAGTGATTGACTCAAAGCTCATCTCCCCCTCTGCTGGTCTCAGATAAACCGGAGGGCCTCTGGCTCCACCCACCCTCTGACCTACCCATTAACCTCAAAACTGGTTCTAAGAGTCTCTGCTTGCCCTTCCTCAGACAGCCTTATATGCACTGTGGGGGTCCATTTACTTTCCAGAGTCCAGCCATGGGGAGAGAGTTGCTCCCCTACAACATGAGCTGGTTTGTTTCTTTTTACGGTGACCCACACTGTGCCCATTTGATGGCATAGCACCCACCCATGTCCTCACCTTACTGAAACCAAACCCTCTGCATATGGTACAGATACCAGTTCATTTACATAACTTCAAACATAACAGCCTCTTGGTTACACCTTCAAGGCAAACATATCCACGCCTTTCTTCGGACTCTATGAGTCCGCATCTCCTTCCTATCTGAGCTGGGACTTTTCCAGTTCCTTTGTCCCTTGCTCCTGACTGCTATTAAATCTGTAACAGCAGGAGCCACCCTACCATCGTCTAACAGCACCGTGGGCCAAGCCCTAAACTGGTCACTTCGTACAGTCAGGAAAAATTGCACGAGATATTATTATCTCTCTTTTACAGATAAAGAAATCGAAACTTGGATATTGTTAAAATTTTCACAGCTAGTTAATGATCAAGTTGAGTTTCAAAATCAGGTTTCTCTAGATTGTCATTCCACGCTTTGACCCCTGAGATTCCCTACTTCCTCTGATTCCCCTTCAATACTCTCCCATGAGAGCTAAGAAGGCCTTCTCCCTTCTCATTCCATTCTATCTTAGAAAAGCCATGAAAACCCACCTACCCTTTTAGAGAGAAGGTATAAGTGGGATTTTGTTTTACACTGTGGCTCATATAGATGAAGAGTTTCCAAAAGTCCTGTGTCCAGACAAATTTCCCTGGCTGTGAGAGAAAACTGTTTTCCATGTCAGATAGAGGAAGAGAGGGAAGGAAAGTGACCAAGATTACATAGTTCCTGATCTAAAGAAGCCTGAACTATGACCCAAGCATGTGCTCCACTGTACCCACCTTATATCCCTTTTTTCATTAGGTTCTCATTCTTCGTTCACAGCTTTGCCCTCCATCCCTACCTTCCACTGGATATCCACTCTTGTGTCAGAAACACAAACCCATCATTCTTCAAATACGGGAGTGGATCTATATCACCTCACTCTGACGTGACTAGCATCTTGGCATAGAAGTAATTATCCAAGGCTTAAGCACCAGCCACTCTGTGGCCAGAGATAAGATCAGGGCTAGCCAGATACATAGGAAGCATGTGATACAGAGGAAGGGTCCACGTCCACAGCTGCCAGGTTGGAAAACTTGGACCATCCTTTTAACCAATCTGACATAGTGATGCTTTCCCTCTTCCCCCCTATGTTTGGAACAAAGAATCCTAGAATTCCCTGAGTTGGAAAAGCTCTTGTGTCTCCCATCGTCTAGTCTTCCCACCTGATGCAGGAATTACACTACAGCTTCACTGACATTGCTCATCCAACTTCTCCTTGAACACCACTCCCCACCCCCCAAACCCAGCGCCTGCCCAGATTCAAACTAACTTGGTATTTTACACGGACAGACAATTCATATAATTCTCTAGCAAGCTTGATCTGATTTCCTAATACTTTCACCCATGGATCCCATTTCTACTTCTTATGGTGCCAAAAGGTCTAATCCCTCTTTCATGTCATAGTCCTTCAAATGTATGAAGGTAGATAGGATGTCATTCTTAGCGTTCTCGTCCTCAGACTGAACTTGCCCAGTTTGTTCCAGTTTTGCAATTGTATTGGTATTCTTGGTAATGTCAACCTCACACGTAGGGCAGACTTGAGTGACTGAGTGAATAATGAGCTTTTACCATGTGCCAACTCTCTTCAAAGACATTATCTCATTCAAGTCTGTGTCCAGCTTGTGAGATAAGAATATTTTCCATTTTATAGAGGAAAAAAATTGTAGCTCATGAGGTTAGGTGTTTGGACCAAGGTCAAATAGTTAGAAATTGACAGAACGGGCCCATTAACCTGAGCCTTTTACCAAACATGTGCACATTATTCTTTTCCTTAACATATGAGTTTCACCAGGTCAAGGATGGTATAAGACATCCAAAACAGGGCTTCTCATCTTTAAATTAAATATGAATGTTGGGAAGAGATGATGTCTATTTCTGCAATCTCGTCTTACTTACTAGAATGCTTTTCTCCCTCTGCTTCTCCCTAACCTGATTCTGGCTGTCCGTTGTAACAAGATATGGGGCAGCCTTTCCATTTCTGCAGATAAAAAAGCAGAGCAGAGAGGTTGAAGGTTTCTGTCCCTGTTGAGGCAGGGACACAGTGTTGAAATTGGAATCGAACCTCCAACTCTTGAAGACAACTTTTTGTATACATAAACAGAAATGGCTAATTTCACAGGTGTATGCTGAGAGCGGAAAATACTGGAGACATTTGTCACTTTTCCATAATATCTTTGGAATACAGGAGCCCTCTGGTGGCCAAAAGAGCAGGAAAGTGTCTTTGGGAAAGGCGGTCTTGAGATTTCCTGCCAGAACTTCCCTTCGTGATCTCTGGATTTGTGTTGAGGTCGTTCCTTTATCATTTATCCTCTTTCTGCCTCTTTTCGTGGAGGGTTTCTTGAGTTTTTGCACAGCCTCCCTTCTTCTTTTCCCCCTCAAGTTCCTCTCTGCACCTTCCCCTTAACTCCAGCTGTCACCATCCTCCCCCTCAACCCCCATATCCCTGGAATCTCTCCTTCTTGCGATCTTTGGCCTCAGAGGACCCTTTCTGAAATCTGGCCAGTTCCCCTGTGGCAGGTGCTAAGGGACAGCTGCTGCCTCTGTTGCTGCTTCAGTAGTGTGGAATTCAAATCCCTGGTGGGTGTTTAGAGCCTGCGGATGGATTAACTAATGATGCCTGTTCATCAACAGCCATTTGCAGTGTCCTGCTAAGCCCCCGGAGGATACTGATCATCCCCCAGAACCAAGCTTTCTTAGAAGAGCTGATGAGTTTCCCCTCCCTTGGGCACGTTGGAGCTGACCACTCATTACCTGGCCATTCTGAGTTTCTGGGTCCAGCTCTCCACTGTGCAGAAGTCTGCTTTCCTCACTGTAGTTTGCGTGGGATTGTCTGTCTTCCGTCAGTCCATGCCACACAACAGCCAACAGCAAATGAAGACCCGCAGAATAGCGATTCTGCAGGTGGATAATTAAGAATCGACCATTGATGCAGTGGCAGAAGTGGTGGCATTGGTGAACTTCCATGAACCACACAAAGGGAAAGAAAGTTACAACAGGGTGAGGCAGAAATTTTGGTTAAAGCTCTGCCTTTCAGTACAATAAGGCGATGGGGCATCGTAACGCTCAGAAAGCAAGTTGGGCTGTCAAGAGGGAAAAAAAAAAACCCTCCTGTAAAATGAGCTGGTGACTCTATCACGTTATGATGCTCAACAATTAGCGGTTTAAATCACAAGGCAATTAGTGAGATAGGCCAATTCATTGCCCTCACTCCAGAGACAATCAGCAGAGCCCTCCAAGGGATCCCAGAATCAGCTGCAAAAGGGTAGCCAGGAGTGAATTTAGAAACCGTGTATCTGGGCTGGTTGGCAGGTGAAGCAAGAGGAGGGCTCTGAGAGGATCATAAAGTTTGGAGTTGCAGGTTTGTATAATTTGCAGAAGGAACGGCGAGAGAGATCGGAGGCCGTTACCAAGGGCACATAACACAGTCCAGCTTTCAGTGGGGGGAGGATTGTGTAGTAGTGACAAAATGCACAGCTTTCTACTCCCACCATCTCCCCCGTCACCCCGCACCCCCGTCAAAGGGAATGGCCGTGGCGCAAAGTACAATGGCTGTAGGCTCCCAACTAGGAGGATGAGGGTGGCATTGGAAAGTGTCAGCCGACACACGGCAAAAGTCCCTTCTCTAGATCTTGAGAAAGTGTAGCTCTATCTTTTTGGAAGCCTGTAGGTGTTTATGAGTGAAGCCCTACCTCAAAGATAGATGAACTGGCTTCTGGCCAGTTCATGACTGGCTTCAGACCTGTCACTCTAGAATCTCCTTGGGTTTCTTGTTCTCCCAGCATTTTATGGATTTTTAAAGGACATCAGGTCCAGGGGTTTGGAGGGAAAGTATGATGCGGGAGTGGATGCCGAATCTGTCAGCCGAGCCCAGTTTCTCTCAGTGGGCTGCCTTCTTGGCCTTTCTCACCTTCCGCCAAACCGCAGATACTCTCCCCATTCTCTGTTCCTGACCTAACTTAGAGAATTCTAACTTTGTGTGCCACCAGGAGCCCTTGCAATAAAGCTAGTACGTGGTTTAATGTTTCCCTTGGTTCAGTGTGTGTGCACGTATCGTGGCGTCCTCTTTAATAGAATTATCTGCATTGATGTGGTCAGGTCTCTGTTCTCACACCAAGCTGTGAGCCAAGAGCCTGCACCATGTCTATTTGATGTACTTTGTTTAGCGGCCCAATCCAAAGACAGGTGCTAAACAAATTATTTTCTTATAGTGATTCTGACAGCGTAATGAAAAGCACACTACATCGGATGTTAGAAGATCTAGTGTCGTCCTTGCCTGTCACCAATTGGCTGGCTGACCTGGAATATCTCACTTTGTTTCTCCGGGCCTCAGTTTTCATGTTTATTCAAGGAAGTTGGACCAGATCACCTTGAAGAGCACCTCCAACTATAAAATTGTCTACTTTCACAATGGTGTTCCCCTCCAAAAGCCCGTAGGCTCCTCGGGGGTCAGGGGAGAGCCTGGCCTGTGGTATTCTCAGAGTGTCCAGCCAAACTCTGGCCCCTGGAGGCGGGGGTGGAAGTGTGGGGGAATAAGGAATATTTGAGTACCTCTTGATAGATTCATCACATCCAGACACTTTCCAGGAGAGAGCTAATGGGACTTTAGGAGGAAGAGGCACTGAAAAGAGACAGGAGAGACTGGTTTTCCTTCCTGTGCCAACTCTACTGGCGTGCCTACTGTGCACTCCATTCTTGACCTCCCTTCATGCCAACAACGGCCCTAGATCAGGAGGAGAAAAGCATTCATGGCCGCACATACGTCTCCTGTTCCACCGGATGCTGGGACTGAGCTGCCAAGACCTGTCCAAAAAAACGCTCGTCACCCAGCTGGAAGTTGGGAAAACTCTCCTCTCTCATGATGAAGCGAGGTTTCTGCTTTTCTCTGAAAATGTCCATGTAAATGGAAAGACTAGGTTAGAAGGTTTGGGCACAGAGCCGAAGCTTGTGTGGAGGGTAAGATTCCTCAGCTGTCATAGATATCAGTAGAAGGGGAAACAGGTGGTGAATCCCTACTTTCCTTACACAAATATTTTAAGTGGACCATAAACCCCCTCTCTTCTGCCAACCAACAGTGTTCTGTGCTCACAGCTTATAATGCCAGAAACTATTTTCGAAACCACGCGGGAGCATCCCTCAGCAAGTGAGTGCTGGTGTTTTTGGTAAATAAACTTTGGTTCTAGAAGGCTGGCTCGGGTCCTAATTCCCTAACTCTGATAACTGATGAAGAAGTCAGCCCAACTGCCTGGGCTTGATTGACTTAGGGGCTCGTTTTATTTCTGATAACCGAGCCCAAGCATAAAAGAGTTGTGTTTGCCAGGCAGGCAAGGTGGGAAGTCCTGGCAGCAGCTCTGGGCGAAACCAGGAAGAACATGACGAGGCCAACTGAAGGAGGACGTCACTCGTTTTTAATGAGGGGGTGCGTGTCAGGTGAGCAGGGCCTTGGGGGAAAGCCTTTTCATGAAGGGGGCAGTGGGGGACCCAGGGCATCACATGTCCTGCTCAGAGAAGGGAAGTGATCTAAGAAGGAGAAAGGGGTACAAAGTGATGAGACACATTATCCAGATGTCTTTTAAAGAAATTATCTTGCAGAGAGAGAGGCAGGGGGTGAATCTCATTACATGAGCAGGGGCTGATCCTACTGGATCAGATGGAGGAGATAGAAGAGGATGGAGGATAGATGGAGGAGATAGAATCATAGAACAGGCATCCACAAAGTACCTGAAAGGTCTTTCAGGGCAGTTCTTTCATTTTACAGTGAACAAACCAGGGCTTATTCCAGGAGGAACTGAGAAGGTGAGACTTTTTCCAGGACAGGAATGTTGAGTACAGCAGTATGGTTAGGGGTCAAACAGACTTAAGTTGGAATACCACTAACCCAGGTACTAACTGTGACCTTGGAGGATATGATGACCTACCTCTTGGGGCTCCTGAGAGAAGTAAGTAAGAAAATGTATGTGAAAACCCGTAGCCCCAAACTTGGCACTGTGCCTAACGAGTACAACAAATGGTCATGGTTCTTCCATATGATGACGACGTACTCTGTTAATCCAGTCTAGGCTGTCAAGAGAGTGAATAAAAAAACATGAATCGAGTCATTGCTATATGCCAGGCACACTCCTATTATATTACAAGCACTTAATTAATTATTAAAATTATATGAGTCTAGCAAATAATTGTAAAAATATTAACTATTATGCTAATAAATAGAATGGTGGTTGATAATGGCAATCGTGGTAGGAACCGCTCAGGCAGAAGAGACGACATGGGCAGGGTAGGAAGACAGTGCTTTTGGGAGTGCTCTGTGGTCATTCATTCCTTGGACAGATATTGAAGACCTACTGTGTACCAGTCATCCTCCTAGGAACTGGAGTCACAGGGGTCAACAAAAACATGGTTCTTTCCTTAAATGGAGCTTACATTCTAACTAGAGGCAATACACAAACCAGGAAATGGACATACTGTCAGATAGTGATAAGAACCATGAAAAAAATAAAATAAGGGACACCTGGGTGGCTCAGTTGGTTAAGCAGCTGCCTTCGGCTCAGGTCATGATCCCAGCGTCCTGGGATCGAGTCCCGCATCGGGCTCCTTGCTGGGCAGGGAGCCTGCTTCTCCCTCTGTCTCTGCCTGCCACTCTGTCTGCCTGTGCTCACTCTCGCTCCTCTCACTCTCTGACAAATAAATAAATCTTAAAATAAAATAAAATAAAATAAGCCACTGCAAGGGAATAGAGAACGAATGGAGGGATAGCTATTTTTACATAAGGGAATGTCTCTCTGAGGAGGTGACCCTTGAGTTGAGATAGGAACAGGGAGGGGAAATGGTCATGTGATTACCTTGAGGATGGATTCCAGGCAGAGGGAAAAGCCCTGAGGTAGAACCACAATGAGGCCATGGGTCCGGAATATGCTATTGATCCCTGGCTGGACATAGCTGTTCTATGTCTGCCTGAATGCAGAAAAGGGAAAGATTTGAAAGAGGGTCTTCTCTGGAGAACTTAAAAATAGGCCTGAGACAGCGCCCTCCAGGTAAGGTTAACAGAGAGGAAGTAGGCAAGTGGGACTACACATCTTAGGACCTTCCAGGAGATAAGAAGGGTCCCTTAAGATGATTCATGACTTGGCAGTGAGAGTGTGAGAAATGGTGTCTTGAACCAGAACACAGAGCCACGTGGCTCCGTACGAGTCCAGGCCTCTGTCCCTGTCCAGTGCCTAAGGCAAATTTGGTGGAAGGAGTGTGATCCCAACACCAGCCCCAGAGGACTGGGAAACTTTCCCCAACTCTCTACTTTTCCTCACAAACCTTCTAGGGTACATCGGATATGAATTTGCCCAGTTGTCTTTAAAGATATTCATATGTCCGAATCCCACCATCTTGAAAGTAGACCCATGAGGGCAGGCACCATGTCTAACTCATAGAATTCCCATGGGAAACAAAGCATCTACCACAGAGCTTGACACATGGCTGGTAACAAGTCCTACTACTTGTTATCCAGTAAGCGCCACAAGATTACGACTTACCTCATAAAAAGCCCGTCTTTTTGGTTGCTCCACATTTCATCTAATTCAAGTTTCCAGGGTTCCCCCAGGTTATAGATTTGTAGAGGCAATGAGCTAGCCCTTTTCACCAGTTCTGGTCCTTTGTGACGGTCCAAACTTTTCTCTGTGTGCAGCCTCTGCCTAACACTGACAAGTTCTTATCGATCATGGCAGAGAAGAGCACTGGTCTGGGGACACTGTGTCTGGCATTTACTAGTGTGCCACCTGGTAAGCTGACCTCTAGGAGCCTGTGTTTCTCATTTAAAAGTGCCGGGCAGCATTCCTGCATTATTGAGGGCACTGTAACAGATGGTGGGAAGACAAAGTCAATGTTATACCCTTCTTCATAAACTCTAAAACCCACATTGAGTTTCCAGCCATACAACTGATCTCCCCCCAACCTCCTCCTGATCATCTCAATCATCTCTTGCTGAACGTCTCCAACTGTGATGTTGTGAAATTTTTCTCTAGTGAACAGGTAGACGTTGGATTTGTCCGAAGGCTGAATGTTTTGGCCTTTGTTTCTGATATCTTACCTTTCCTCATCATCCTCCTTCCCCTTTGGGAAGGCCTAGAGCCCCCTGGGTTGATGGCTTCAGGACCTAATCGATAATAATCCCCAGTTTGTTTGTTTGTTTGTTTCCCCCTAGGACATAAATATTTGGAACTGAGTTCCTTGTCATTCAAATAATTTCAACTCAGTACACACGGAATGAGCTCCTGGTCTACATTGCATATGTGGACACCCTAAAGAATGAAGGGATAACTAAGGAGAAGTTAAGGAGCACGGGTCAGATGGGGATGATGGAAGCACACAGGACAGTGTTAACATGCAAAACCAAGTAGGGGACCTTCCGTTAGAGGGAAGTCTATGGAGCAGAGAAGGGAGCCATCAAAAATGACCGAGAGAATTAACATTGTCTTCTCCACGCGGCTACTTTTCCTACTGGGTTTTTTACTTACCCGAAGCATGGCTCTTATGTTCTCACCTGCAGCCTCGTCCATGCCAATGGGATGGAGCAGGGGTCTTTCTTACCCTATGGGGAGTGGGTTCTATGGGGAAAGTGTACCCCACCTCGAGAGGAAGAGGCCTCTGAGTGGACAGCGAGTGGCCGGAAGACCAGGAAGGAGGGGAAGGAAGGGATGACCAGCTTTAGAAAAACCAACAGACTTGGCCTGGCAGGGATTTGTCCTGTACTAGGACCTCTTGGGTTTTTTGGTTTTTTTTTAACCCCAGGGCCCAGACTGGGACACTCTGCTTCGCACAAGCCCTGGGCAGGAGGCTTTCACTCGCCAGGGCTGAAAGGAGGCTGGACCCTGTCATTGAGACCATCCAGCCGGGTTCTCTCTGTCCTTTGTCAGGGCCTGGGAGGCTCCGTATCATTACTCTAGGGCACTCTGCTTCCCTCCGGCCTCATTACGCAGTGCATTAGCTGTGGGAACTAAACCCATTACAAAAAGGAGGGGGTGGAATTGGCACACGGGGAAAGAGGCCTTCTCAGATCAAGCTAACAACTTGTGCCTATTAACTAAAGAAGATCGTTAGAAAGTTCCCATCTCCTCCTCTCCTCCCCACCTCCCCCCGCCTCACCCCCACCCTCCTCACTTGCCGTGTCAGCTGTGGAGGCAGAGCAGGGCTCACACGTGAACTCGTCTGTTTCTTGCACACACACCCAACCTTAAAGGGACCTTGCGCAGGGCTCCAGAGGAGGAAGCTTTGGATGGCGATGAGAACTGCTTTGATGCCAACTTGGATTTTAAATGAACAGGACTTTTCTGTCAAGGATGGGTCCTTTTGTCTCGGTGGACACAGCGACTGAAATAAATGATGTCCCACTTCAGGACTATTTCCTATGATCCTGTAACAAAATAGACAAAGGGGAATGGTTCTATTTGTACTGTTTAATAATGTGAATAGTAGAGCCGAACGTACTTGGAGATGAATCCGTGTGAGGCTGGCTTTACAGATGGGGACACCAAAGCCCAGAGAGACTATACGGTGTCCCCAGCACCTTACATGGACTCCAGAGATCATGTGTGTAAAGCTGGGGTTCTTTTCTAACAAGTTTGCTCATTTGTGCTTTCCGTTTTCCCCCCTCCTTGGCTCTGTTTCCTAGCTAAGGGTTGGGGAACATTCTCGAAGAAATCCAGCAGAGCACCTTTGGTATTAAGCCACACGGGTTTGGAGTGTCAGCAGTGGCCTTGCCACTTGTTCTTCCTTTTCCCCAGGTGAAATATCAAAACAAAACAAAAGACTACCCCCAGCCAAAAATCCCATGCCGGATATGGTTCATGCCTCTGGTCTCAAGGCAAAGGTCTGGTTGAGCAATCTGTGTCACTCCTGGCAGTAACTGAAATACAAGAAAGCTCACTGCCCCATTCCTGCCTCTGTGGCCTCCTCCCCACACCCATTTTTGTCTCCACTAACCATTGCCGTATAGACACTGACCTGGTACGTGCATCCCCACGTCTACACGCTCTTCTCCTCCGAGTGTTTGAGTTCTGTCTGAACCACTCACATCAAGAGGGGAATGTGGAGAAGGCCAGCCAGGCCATGGCTCTCCTCCTCTCCTCCCCACCTCCCCAGGTCAATGGAGGAAACATGTATTCGGGGGAATTTTGGAAACGTTACCATCCTGGTCGTGTGGCATACTGAGAAAAGATACTTTTCTCCTTCAGCTGGAGCGCTGGGCGTGTGTGCCTGTGTTTACTATACTCTATAAAAAGGTCTGATTAGCATTTCTTTTTTGGTTGCTCCTTCTCCATCCCAGCTGCACCAACTGTGGTCCGTAAAACAGAATTGGGTGCAACGGCAATTCGGGAAAGCAGCTGAAAGGAAAGGGAATGAGTTTGCTTAGAGCTTGAAGAAATCACTCCAATTTAACAGATAGAGAAGGGACGAAATGAGATATGTGGAGGGGATGGACAAAAAGCTCCCAAAGACACAGGAATGGAAGCAGATGGGGGGCGGGGGTGAAAGAGAGGTGTCTCAAACGGCCTACACTGAGAAACAGAAGATCCCCTTTTATAGAAAAAAAAAAACATTTTTTTTTTTTCGGAACAATAAATGGGACAGAAAAGTCTGGAATTTTAAAAATAAAACCATAAAAAAAAACATAAAAAAATAAAACCACAGAGGGGTGACTGGTGGCTGAGTCCATTGAGCTTCTAACTCTGGATCTCAGTGCAGGTCTTGAGCTCAGGGTCATGAGTTCAAGCCCTGCATTGGGCTCCATGCTGGGCATGGAGTCTACCTAAAAAAAAAAAAAAAAAAGAAAGAAAGAAAGAAAGAAAAGGAAAAGGTAGAGGTGGAAATTCCTTATTTTCTTTCCCTGATTTTTTTTAATTAGTGTTTTTTTTTATGTATTTTTTTCCTAATAGAGGAAAATAAATTGTCTGGTCTTCAGCCACAGAAGAGATGTGACTTCTTGCCTTTTGAGTGACTTTCTTAGTGGAGTTAGAATTGATCTAACCACCTTTGCTTGGGGACCGGGTCTAGATTCTTTTGCTAAGTCTCCCCCTTGACCTTAAGCATACTTCCTCCTGCTAAGTCAGCTCCTCCTTCCCTTTGCCATCATTGGGTTGTTGGGGGACTTCATGAGTTCATGTTGACCAAGTACTTAGAACTCAACGGAGTAAAGGCAGTGGAGAACGTGTGACCAACGTTCATAATGGTGATTCTTGGAATCCTTTATAAAGATTCCATGCAAATCACTGCTGTGACTGCTCACTTTTATAGGCTTATAACTTACCCCTCAAAATTACCTAATTGGGACTGAAATATCTCCAGCTGGCTCTCAGCCCCAAGGAGGCTGTTCTTGGAAGGTGTGACCTCCTATTGTCTATTTTCAAGCTCGTAAGAGATGCAGGTGGATGTATACTTTCTTGGGAAGTGTCAGCATTGAAGTCCACACCCCGGGGAGGCTACCAGCAGTTAGGGAGGGACTTGGAGTGCAGGGCAGGCTCATCCCCTTCTGCTTGTTTTCACAAACTAAAGCAAATGAAGTTGTGTTCGTGGGATCTCACAATGGTCCCAAGCCTCCTTCTCTCTCGGGGTCCAGGTCATCCAGCACAGTATATCAGGAGTGAAGAGACTAAGACCTTGAGTCAAACAGACCTGCGTTTGAATCTCAGCTCCACCACTTACTAGCCAAGCAAACCTGAGCATGTTCCTGCCTTCTCTGAGTTGCTTCATTTTAAACTTGGGGTTTGTTGTTTGCTACAGAGGATTACTGGGATGATTGTTAAAAAGCATGTAAAGTGTTGACCGCATAGTAAGTCCTAGAAATATTATATAATGGACCAGAAAAAGGGAAATCCAGCGTTGAAATACATATGAGTATTTCATCTCTCCCTTCCTGGCTGTGTGAGCCAGGACAAGTTAATTAATCTGTCAGTGCCTTGGTTTCCTCACCCAAACATGTGGCTAAAATATCTTCCTCATTCAGTCGACTAAATTAGATAATCTATAGAAAAAGTATGATGCATATTAGGTAGATAACACATGGTGATGAAAAGTGTTGTGCTTATTTCCCAGACTCCAGGGCTATTCCTGCTATCAACCATGACCGTGACCTATTTAGGCTACCTAATCTTCCAAGACCTCCGTTTCCCGATCTATAAAATAGGGGCAGAACCGGATCGTTATTGTTCAAAGTCCCGTGGCGATTATATAGAACTGGGCTTCAGAGCATGGGCTCCAAAGTCAGACCTTGTGATGAACTTAAACCCCAGCTCCATTACTTAAACGACAGTTTGGTTTGGAGTGAATTCCTTCACCTTTGAATGAGTCTGGGTTTCCCCAACTACTCGATGGGGCTAAAGAAAACCAGCATCGTTCTTGTGAGGATTAAATGAGATGAACCATGCGAGGTGATCAGTACTGTGGCTGGTCGGTCCTGATTCCCCACAACATTAGCTATTATTGATATTGGTACTGTTGTTAACATACTGAAAAAAAAAAAAAACAACACAGAAGAGATAGGTAGAGAACCGGATTTCGAAGGCGGGGAAGGAAAGGCTGACAATAGGAGGCGGCGGTCAGGAAATGGTCTGTGGAAATAAAGCGGCACATCCATGTGAATGTCCTATGGAGGAACCCGGCATCTGTAGATTTGAAAGCTTTCCAGGTATTTCCGACCCAAAGCCAGGGCTGATGGGAGAACAAGACAGTCACAGGCGAGAGTCTAATTAAGGATGGACCAGCGTTAGGCATTGAGATTGTGGATTTCTGTCTCTGCCCCCAACTAGCTGCTGAACCCCAGCAGTTGCTTCAGTCCATTGGGATTTCAATTCCTGCATTTGGAAAAGGAGGACAGTTGATTTACCCTGAGTGATCCCCAACTCTCCTTCCAGGCCTGATGTTCAAGGATCTTAACTGGCTCTTCTTGACTGGATGAGCACTCCTCTTTAGGCCCCATTACTCATCCTTCCTTTCCATTTCATCTCTTGGAAGATTTTCTCAAGCTGGCAGGCTCAGGAGTGAGCCCTCGGGGTCTTCTCACCACACCCCTCCGAGGTCGCTGCGTGGATTCGACTAGTTTACTGCCTGGCCTGACTTGGCCGCTACCTGGTACCGTGGAAAGAGGCCAAACAGAAGGGCGGTGTGCAGGGACCCGGGTGGCGATCCAGACCGGCTCACAGCAGCGACTTGGAAATTTGTAATTGTGTAACTTGCGGCTCCGGAGAAGAGGAATTGCTCACATTTCTTCAGCATTTATGACTTGTCAAGCGCTGTCCTAAGAGCTTTAAATCTATGATCTGCTTTAATCCTCACAATAGCACTATGACGTCAACATGATGATTCCCATTTTATAGCTGTAGATGGAGAATCTGAGGCTTAAAGAGATTAAGGCACTTGCCCAAGATCACACAGCGGGTACGCCGTGTGGGCGGGGCCCATGCCCTGCTCTGCCAGGCTCCGGCATCGGGACTGTCTTGTGTCACACCACGTGAGCGCTCAGAAACCCACACCACAGTGAGTGCTTTGTACCAACGAGCGGATCGCCCAAGAGGGGTTCAGGATTGCCTCCTGTGGAAGGCCCTGTGTCTGTCACGTCAGTTCAAAGGCGTTTCTAGAAGCCATTGCCTCCTTCCCTTGCCCTTAGAAACCTTCTTCAACCTGTTGCTGGTGTACCTTTCCGATGCCGTCGGCTGTTAGCGACCTACCGTGGAAGAAGCGTTGAGAGTGGTTAAAAGCACGGCCCGTGGCTGGGCACTGCATTGTCTAACATAGTATCCGCTGGTCTCGTGTGGCTATCGGGCACTTGACATGGCCAAATTGAAGTGCAAAGTGAAGCTGTAAGTGCAGAACACACACCAGATTTCAAAGATGAGTATGAAAAAAGCCCCAGTGTCAAATACCATATTAATCATCTTTCTGGAGGCGCCTGGGTGGCTCGGTAGGTTAAGCATCTGCCTTTGGCTCAGATCATGATCCCAGCGTCCTGGGATCGGGTCCCTAATCAGGATCCTTGCTCAGTGGGGAGCCTGCTTCTCCCTCTGTCTGCTGCTCCCTCTGCTTGTGCGCACGCTCTCTCTCTCTCTCTCTGACAAATAAATAAATAAAATCTTAAACAACAACAGAACAACAAAAATTTCTATTGATTACATATTGAAATGACCATATTTTGGAAATATGAGTTTAAGAAAACATTAGTAAAATCCATTTCACCTCTTACTGCTCTCTATATTTTTTAATTTTAAAAACATTTTTAGAAGATTTTATTTATTTGAGAGAGAGAGAGGGCATGAGCAGGGGGAAGAAGGGCAGAGGGAGAGGGAGAAGCAGACTCCCTGCTGAGCAAGGAGCCCGATGCGGGGCTCCATTCCAGGACTCTGGGATCACAACCTAAGCCAAACTCAGACGCTTAACTGACTGAGCCACCCAGCCAGGTGTCTCCGCATTTCTATTTTTAATGTGGCTACTAGAATATTTAAAATGACATATGTGGTTAATATTTGTAACTCACTCTATTCTTCTGTTGTACGGCACTGGTTTAGAGTAAAAACACCTGCGCTCGAATCTCAGTCCTGTGTGACTATCTGTGTGACCTTGGGCAAGTTCATTAACCCCTATGTGCTTCCGTTTCCCCATCTGTAATATGGGGATAATAATAAGATGGGCTTTGTAAGGTTGGGGTGAGCATTTAATGACTTAAATTTCCAAAACAGTGCCTGGCTCATTCGTTTGCTACTTATTATTACTCACTGACGCGAGGGCAACCCAAATTCATTTCCTGCTACACTCTGCTGTGTTCCTCTCTTAGAAGACTCTCCACTTTCTCTCCCCTCCTTTAGGTTCCACATTCTCCAAAACAGCATGGCTTTTAGAACTCCAGTGACTTTCTTTCTTTATTTTCCTCCCATGTTTAATTTTTTTTTAATTATTGAAGTACAATTACATTGAATTATTGAAGTACAAGTAAATTACTCAGGGCTCATCACCCTAAGTGTTCTCACCACCTGCTGGGACTTTCTTTATACTGTCATTGACTTTCTTGCCTTATTAGTTGTCCTTTTGATGTGCACGCCTGAGTGCGGCTGGAAGTAGACCGGGAGTTCCTTAAAAATAGAACCTGTGTCTTCTTTATCTCCGTGTTTCCCCTCCTGTCCAGTCTTCCGTGGACCTAACAGAGAGCCCGGTCAAGGGGGTGTTACCTGAATGCATGTTAATTGAATAATTGATTAATATACCTCCCCTGTCCCAGTGCGAGGAAGATCAAAGTTTTCCCCATTCTTTTAAACTCTGGACAGGAAGTGGTCACCTTGCCTCAGGTCCTTCTCAAGCCACCATGATCTCCTCTGGTTACTCTGCCAGTATGGAGTGATGGCATCTTTTTCATTCTTAATGTTCTGCTTCCTCTCATGCTTTCAGAGTGGATGGTGGCTGGTTGTTTTTTGTTTTTTGTTTTTTAAGTACATGAATATTGAGATCAGCTATAATTCGAAGCCTTGAAAGAAGTGGTCTGGTTCGTTAAATTCTAATTGCACTGATGGGAAGGCAAGATAGTTGCTTTAATTAAGGACGGCCTCCCTCGGCTCTGGTGCACACGGGGGTGGTGATGGGGAGCGGTGCTGTTGCTGCTGTTGAGAAGGGTGATTTCTGTGCTATGTTCAGAGGTACCAGCGCACGCCCTCCGGCGGCCCAACCTTCCAGTCTGCCAAGCATCTCAAGTCTGTCATTATCCTTCTTGGGAACTTACCCACAAGGGGAGACTTTCACCATCTTTGGATCCCGCTCCAAGTTCAGGGAACATGTCTTCAGGGCAAATAAAATCCCCCCAAACAACTCACTTTGGAGGGGAAGGATTCTAGTTTTGATTTCTCTTTAGTGATCTGGTTTTTAATTGGCCTGGGCAAAGTTCCCTTGTGACACTGGTAAGGAAACTGCGCCACTCGTGGTACTTTCTTTTGAATTAAACACGGTGTCCCTGAGCACTGCCTTTGAAATACTGCTTGACATTTAGGGAATGGCACCAGGGTGAGTTCTGACCCTTTAGTATGGATTCACACTGAGGTATCAGGGCTCCAGGATGCTGAGAAGACAGGGTGGGAAGGATGCTGGGAAGCGACGTGAGGGGCACTGTGAGAAAATTCTAGAAACACTACCGGTTTCCCTAAGACCCGCCTTGACAGCAGGATCCACGTGTGCGCCACAGTGTCTCCTCAGTGTCCTCGTGTTGCATGCCAGGACAGCTGGATTTGTTCCCTTCACCCACCGGAATGAGGCTGGTTTCTGGGACTCAGCTAGAATTGTCCTTGCCAAGGAGAGATGCCTCCTCCGTGGACATGCTCCCTTCCCAGAGGCAGCCTGGGTCTGGTGACTGAGCACGCACACATGGAAACACTTGGACTCGTGACTCAGTTTGGGACAACTTGAAAGGGTCATGTCAGCGGTAAGGGATGGGTGGGCTGAGCCCCCATGACTGCATATAGCCCTCTGCTCCTCCCTGCTTCCTGCCCTTACGCTATAGGGCTTGATACTCAAGGAGCACTTTCCATGAAGTTTCCTTTACACTGATCTTCATTTCAGAATCTGCTTTCGGGAAATCTGGAAATCAGTGGCGCCCCCTTTTGGGAACCCAGGATGATTCTGTACTGGCCTCTGAGGGACACCCTTGTTACCTGCCAGATGGCTTTTGGGATCCACTTCCCCTCTCTCCTACTTCGGCTCTCTCTCCCCTGCATGGGCACAGGGGCACAAGGTCTGCACCTCCACACTCTGTGAGTCCCAATTGTGTCTGAGTAGGTATGTGTGTGCTGCTCGCACCTTCCAAGGGCCTCCCACTCCACTCCCAGCCTGGACCATCCTCTGCTCTCACCGAATCTTCCCAACATACTTCATTTCAGGCACATTCTTTTTTGGGGGTAATAGTGTTACCTCTCAACCCTGGTTTCCAGAACCTTCTTGGACTCGCCGCTCCTGCAACCCAGCATCAGAGAAGAATGGCAGAGACTGGGGTTGTCCACGGGGGGGGTCTGAGGTCGTGGGTCCCCCTCTCGCTCTATAGGAACCTGCCTCAGCATCCCTGATGGGGAGCTGTACTTTGGATGGCTTTTTAGTCAGGATGCCTTCCAGTCTCACTGCTAAGCACTGGTCCTAAACTAACCACAAACCCAGCCCCTTCACTCTCTGTTATTAATCCTGTACAAAACAGCCTAGAGAGGTTAACTTATCTGATGAGAGCCCTGGGGAAGCCACAGGGTAGGAACACATTTTAAGGAAAGACCACACATAATGGAGTTTGGTTTGCATATCTAAGGACAAGCGGCTAAGCCAAAAAAATGCACATCCGTATCCCAGGTAGCCTCGCAAATGTGGAATGACCCTCCAAAGGCAGCTACAGCATCTCTTGCTGAAACCTCAGGAGACCACCAGCAGCTACTTGTTCTTTAGGCTTCAAGAGTTTCTTCAGACTTCCCGGCCACATCTCCCAGTGCCTTTCCACCCAGACAGATGGGAAGTTCCTTCAACCGTCCAATCAAAACCCTCCGGATTCCTCTAACATCTGTCCTCAATGAAGGGCAGGGAAGAGCTTGTCCTTCATTCCTCACAGACTTGCCTGAACTTGAGCTGCCAGTCCTTCCTGGGAAAATGGCTTCTCTGGTGGGGTGCGTATGTGTCCACAGCGCCATTCCCTGTGGCCAAGTGCCAAGTGACGAAAGTGTCGGAGCTTTTGAAATTGTCAGAGAAACTGATTTCCTTGTCAAGTCTTGTCCTGTACAGTTGGAGGGCCAAATTCTACTTTCGTGTTAGCTGCCACGCAGATCAAAGGCTGCTGACAAGGAGCTAAAGGGTTTGTGCCTGGTCTGCTTCAACCTTTCCTCAGTCCAGCATGGGGAATGCTCCTGGCTTTCGGCTTTCTTGAACTCTCTTATCGATCCTCCTTTGTGGGCCAACAGATGAAGGGCCTGGGAAATAATTCTGAGGGACATAACTCAGGGAGAGCATTCTTAAATTTGCAGCAGGAGGGGGGCCGGAGAGAAGGGAAGGCGAGGGTAGCGATGGGCAGAGTCAGGCACTGCCTCAGAAAACGCAGGCATATTAAGAGTCCGTGAATTGGAGGCTGAGTTTCATTGGCAATATCAGAGTAGGAACAGGGTGAGATATCAGCTTTTGGTGGGCACTAGAGAGTCTCCACCCGGAGGATCTCACGGAGGAAGGGCTAGTCTTTCCATTATTCATTTTTGGGTTTTGCATGAGGGTAGGGCACACAAGGTGATAACTTCTGAAACTCCTTCTTTATCGTGTTCATCATAAGATCATGAGGTGTGTGAGTGATGGACAAGTTCAGGATATTAGTAACCCCAGGTATAGATGAAGTCAAGGGTCATTCCCGGAGCGGAAGGGGGTTGGGAGTGAGTGGAAAAAAAAGTAAGAAGGGTCATATATATGGTGATGGATGGTAACTAGCTTTCGGTGGTGACCCCTTTGTTGTGTATACAGGTGTCAAATTATAATGTACACCTGAAACTTACATGTTATATATCAATTTTGCTAATTAAAAAAAAAACTCTTAAAATAAAAGGATTTAAGTAAAAAGAAAAAAAAGTCAAGGGTAAGACAGGGGTTGGGTTGCTGATGAGCTTGTAAAAACCATCCAAGTACCCCAGGAAGGAGTCAGGGCAATAAACTGATAGTGTACAGCATGGAAAGCATGCTTTTGGAGACAAGAGACCTATTGTTGGCTTTTCATTTCTAGCACTCTCTTTGGCCTTTTGGACAATGATCAGAACCATTTATGGTTGCCCTCTCCTCCGTATCTACTTTTCCTCTCCAATACTCCCAATTTTTCTGACCAGAAAAAAAAAAAACAAAAAAACCCACATGCATTCCTCTACTCACAGGCAATCTGCACATCTCAACGGAATCAGACCACATAGATTTTCAGCCTTTCCCTTGGAACCACACTTAGGGACTACCGGAGACACCAAAGTCTCAAGTGGAAAGAGAACACATCCCCAGCATGGACTGAGCATTGGTGTATGAGCACTTGCTTTAGCCTGGAAAGCTTCCTTTTAACCTAGCCAGACTGTTGGCAGCTCTAAGAGCTCAAGGCCAGGGTCCTTTACCTCTCTAGATGGCCAATTCTTCCGGTTCACTCTCAACCGCTTCTTATACACACACTTCCAGTAGTGTGCAACTGCAGTCAATTTGGTTCTCGAACACCTTGCTTTTCTTTGTTTTTGCCAGGCACATAATATATCTGTCTAAATACTTGATATATAGATCAAATTATGTTAAAAGGGTAGAAATCACTGTTTAGACATTGGTGTTGATAAGCTCAACCAGACGGGTTTGAGCTTTAGAATAAAAAAAGCACAGGCAAATTTTAAAATTTTTTAAAAATATTTTATTTATTTATTTGAGAGATCAAGCATGTGTAAGCACAGAAATGGGGGGGGAGAGGAGTGGAGGGAAGAGGGAGAAACAGGATTCCCCTCACGCCCCCCACCCCCCCCCCCCCCCCCCCCCACTGAGCAGGGAGCTCCACGTGGGGCTCAATCCCAGGACCCTGGGATCATGACCTGAGCCTGAGGCAGATGCTTCACTGACTGAACCACCCAGGCGCCCTGAAAGAAATTTTTTTAAAATATGAAACAAAGTTCAAAATCCTGGCTATTTGACTCATCCAGAAAAAACACACTGGTGTTTAGGCCCCACCCTAAGCAACTAAATCAAAATGGAACTTTTGAAAGCTCCCAGATAATTCCAACAGGAATCCAAAGATGAGAACTACTGATCTGCCTAATTTACTGTCCTATTGGAAAGTCCCATTGTGTGCATGTCCTACTGGTAGTTAAGTTTAGCCTCTACCAGTTGACACATGTTAGGGAAATCTTCCCACTCACAGACATTGGCTTATTTGCATGGAGCCAGATAGGCAACACACAGGTTTGGTGAACCATGTGGGCCATTGAGAATGTCAATATAACTTGATTACTGTCTTCATTTCACAAGGATTTACTAAGCCCGACAGAATGCTTATGAAAGGACCTAAGGCAAGGGGCCTTGTTTCCAGGAGAGAGAAACAAGCTAAGGCAGTACATGCGAATCTTCATGATGCAATGCCCCAGCGCTTACATGCCAAAGTGCATGGTGGGGATAAAAATGGTGGTAGGAGTACAGAGGAAGGGGTGTGTTATGCAGGGAGGTTGGTCTTGAGCCGGACCTCTGAGGATGAGTAGGATTTGAGGAAGCAGAGGGTAAGGAAAGTACACTTCTCATTCTGGGTCCTAATATCGTAGGGCTTAATAGTGATGGATTTTTCTGACACCCCACCCCTGCCCTTGAGATATATCCAGTTCTAGTTCTCCCTGATGCCAGGTGAGAGTATGATAGGAATGGCAACGTCTCAGACTTCCTTCCTCTGGTCCTCTCATCAATTTCGCCTACTCTCACTTTCTGGCTTTTCACGCCTGGCTCAGAAATTCAGCCTTTCCTCCCATCCCAGTTCCCTCGATTCAGTGATAGAGCTGGACTCCTCGGCCTTATGGTCTGCTTGGTTCTTCAATCTCTTGGCTTCAGCATTTTTGAGAGTGTTAAGTGAAGGACAGTCTCTATCCGGTGTGGCTCCTGGAACTCTCTCCAGCTGGGCTAGTTCACCTTCCTCTTCCCCCATCAGCTGTACTTCAGAATTCTGAAGTGTTGTTTCAGCCAGAGCAGTGAAGAAGGGAGTAGATGTCTGGTCCTATAAGCGAGCCTGCCAACCTTCTTCACATCATGGAACGAATAAGAAAGGTGATGATATTCTCTGTATCTTGTAGAAGTGACCAGCCCTGAGGGTTCAGGGGATCAATATCTACCTGGAACTGAGCTTCTGCACACTAGAGGGAAAGCTGGGTCCCATACAACTGTGGTCAGCTCATGCCCTAACCTCTGCCAACCCCCAGACCAGTGGGACTGTTCTCAGTTACCCCAAACTTCAAAAAAAAAAAAAAAAGGAGGGAAATTTTAAAAGAGACTTTAAAGCCAAAGATGAGACAATTTTGACCTTAAGAACTAGTCTTTGATGGCTTGGTAGGACACAGAGAACTGGTTTGGACTTGAGCAGGAATGTATCTTTGGTCACAGTTCTTGGAAAAGATAAAAATCCTAAAGGTGAAAAAAAAAATCCTAAAGGTGCTAAGCAGTGCTGCTTCTCCTAGTTGGGGCAGGGCCCTCCTCTTCCATTTGACATGCTGCCCAGCCGTTCCCAGCTGGGTTCTCCTCTGTCATGGTGGAACTGGGATCAGGAAGCTGATTTCCGAACCTCAGTGGGAGCGTGACGAGATGGAAGCAAGGTCCCCATGCTGCTGCTTGGAGGTTCCATCAGAAGGACAAACAGTGCTCAGGGGTAGATATGGAAGCCCACAGAGGACCAGGCAGGAAGTTGGTGTACGTGCCCAAGACAAGAGAGTAAAATGTCCCAACAGGTGGACAGAATGTACAAACAGGTAGGGGAGAAAAGCAGCAAACAACTCTAGAATTTTAATGTCCGGGCAGGAGGGTGGATAACCAGCAACTTCCAGACTCCAGAATATTTAAGGTTAAGAGTTAGCAAGGGGCTGGATACCAGAACTACCTATTCTCCCCGACACCGCTGCCGTGCTGGGCATGACGTGGTAGGTAGGGATTCCTAAGCCAAACTGGAGATTCAGATCACCAGGCAGTACAGATGGACCAAGCCATGGAGAAAAGGACAAGCCTAGAGCTGGAGAGGAGAGGAAAAGCTAAACAAGAACATCCCCAAAATATTCTGAAAGTAATACATACCCTTCAAAGTCAGGGATTGTATCCTACTTACCTCTGTGTTCCTATACAGCACAGAGCTGCCTAGTACAGAGTTGAATCATTATTATTTTTTAAATGAATGGATGAGTATAGGGCTGAACTGAAAGTCATAAGGACCAAGAGGCTCAAGCTAGAGTCTAGGGCTACAGGGGCTGAGGAATCAAACCAGGCTGACTTGCTGCGTTCAAGGCCCAGGAGGTTCATCTGGAAGCACACTGGGCTAGTGCAAGCAGAGCATCACCGTCTAGAGAGAACCAAGGTGCGGGACAAATGAGAGCAAGAACAATACCGCCTTACAAAGCTGTGGTGTGCTCAGCTTCGCAAAGGGTACTCACACACCTTATCCAATCCGTGCGAACAACTTGCTGAGGATATCCAAGAGTAGCCTAGGTATGCTCCCTGTCTTCAGACCACACTCTTTCTCCTTGACTGCCAATCAGATGGAGTGGAAGCTAGTGGACTGTTTACCTCTAACACATGTGGAGATGGAAGTCAGAAGGCCAACAGAAGAAACCTTGGTTCCATTCAAAGCCAGCTGTGCAAGGAGCCCTGACGGAAGAGGGAACAGAGAGCCAGAATAAATATTGACCTTTTGTTTTGAAACTCTGTGTTGGTTGTGGCTGTTGCCATTGTGGTGGGCAAGCTGTGAGGGCTAAATATTTACAATTTCTAATTGTTCCCACCAAACGGCTGGAGGCCCTCATTCTACTGTAAGTGATGTATTTATTTGTTTGTTCCTTTGTTTATGCACTCATTCATTTACTTACTTTCTTATTTCTAAAATTTATTCATTACTTTGGGAAAGGGTCTGGGGAGGGGAGGAGGCAAACAAGTTTAGTGAAGATTCTCTTCCACCTCAGAGAAAGGAAATAAAACCACAGATGGAAAGTAAAGGCAGAGAAAGTGCTGACTAACTTCTAGATCTTTTACTCACAGTTGTATTTTTTTAAACCTTCTGTATTTTGGAATAACTTTAGATTTACCAAAAGATTGCAAAGACAGTCAAGAGAGTTCCCGTATATCCACTACCCAGGTTCCCCTAACGTTAGCATCTTACTTACTTGCCCACGGCACTTTATCAAAACTTAGAAATTGACATTGGCACACAACTATTAACAAAACTCCACAGTTTACATAGTGTCACCAGAGGCTACACGACTGTCCTTCTGTTTCAGGATCCAAACCAGGACCCCACCTTGCATTAATCATCAGATCTTAGTTTCCTTTGATCTGTGTCAGTTTCTCAGTCTTTTCTCATTTTTTATGACTTCGACAATTTTGAAGAGGGATAGCTATTTTGTAGAACGTCTCTCAATTTGGGTTTGTCTGATGTTTTTCTCATGATTCGACTGAGGGTATGAGCTTGGGGGAAGGATGGCATGAAAGTGACGTACCTTCTCACTGCATCGTTCTGGGGGATACGTGCTAGCAACATGACTTATTACTAATGATATTAACTCTGATCACTAGATTAAGGGGTTGTCTTCCTGTGGAGTTACTATTTTTTTTTGTAGGATTATTGTTTTTCTCTTTCTATATTCTCTTCTTTGGAAGCAAGTCAGCCAGTCCAGCCCAAGCTCAAGGGAAGAGGAGTTCAGCTTGCCTCTGAGGCCATAGATTATACACATATTCTCCTGTAAGGAGATGTGTCCCTTCTCTCCCCTTTATTTGTCCCATGATTTATTTATATTAGTGTGCTAGTTTCTTGGGGCCTGCCTTAACAAATCACCACAAACCAGAAGGCTTAAAAGAAATTTGTTCTTTCATATTTCAGGACAGAAGTCTGAAATCAAGGTGTCAGCAGGGCTAAAGGCTTCTGGAGGCTCTGGGGAGAGCCGTTCCATGCTTCCCTCGTGGCTTCTGGTGGTTGCCGGCAATGCGTGGTGTTTCTTGGCTTGCAATCGAGTCTCAGCCTCCATGTTCATATTACCTCTCTGGGCATCTCTCTGTCTTCTCCTCTTCTTATAAGACACCAGTCAAGGCCCAACCTAAATTCCAAATGATTTTTTTTCTCAAGTTCCATAACGAATTACATCTTATTTCCAAATAAATTCGTATATTGCCAGATTCTGGCTGATGTGAATTTTGAGGGGACACAATTCAACCCAATACAATCAGAATGGACTCATGGATATTTATCTTATTCTTAATATTAGAATCTATTTCTTTTTTTTTTTTAGATTTTATTTATTTATTTGACAGACCGATCACAAATAGGCAGAGAGGCAGGCAGGCAGAGAGAGAGAGGAGGAAGCAGGCTCCCTGCTGAGCAGAGAGCCCAATGCAGGGCTCGATCCCAGGACCCTGGGGTCATGACCTGAGCCGAAGGCAGAGGCTTTAACCCACTGAGCCACCCAGGCGCCCCAGAATCTATTTCTTTACTTGTCTGTGTTTTTGCTTGTTTGTTTCCTCAGATCGTTCTAGCTGTGGCCACTGAGAGCTCCTTTGGTTAGCATCTGTATCCTCTTGACCTGTCTGCAACTTTCCTTTTCTTTCCTTCTTTTTTCTTTTCTCTGCTTCTGTCCCTTTCTTTCTGGGTGTGTTTTAGTGCTTCCTTACTTCCTGACACTAAAGGATGCCCCAGGCTCATCTTGTGTTTTCCCTGTTCCAGCCCTGAAATCAGCCATTTTCCAAGACAGCCCTGATTTCTTTCATTGGAAAATGTTTTTTAGAAATAAAGATCCAAAAGAAGATGTGGTATATATATACAATGGAATACTATGCAGCCATCAAAAGAAATGAAATCTTGCCATTTGCGACGAGGTAGATGGAACTAGACGGTATTATGCTTAGTGAAATAAGTCAATCAGAGAAAGACAACTATCATATGATCTCCCTGATATGAGGAAGTGGAGTTTAGGAGGTAGGAGAAGAATAAATGAAACAAGATGGGATCAGGAGAGAGACAAACCATAAGAGACTCTTTTTTTTTTTTTTTTAAGATTTTATTTATTTATTTGACAGAGAGACAGAGATGACAAATAGGCAGAGAGGCGGGGGAAGCAGGCTCCCCGCTGAGCAGAGAGCCCGATGTGGGGCTCCATCCCAGGACCCTGAGATCATGACCCGAGCCGAAGGCAGAGGCTTTAACCCACTGAGCCACCCAGGTGCCCCCCATAAGAGACTCTTAATCTCACAAAACAAACTGAGGGTTG
Source organism: Enhydra lutris kenyoni (assembly GCF_002288905.1). Taxonomy (NCBI): domain Eukaryota; kingdom Metazoa; phylum Chordata; class Mammalia; order Carnivora; family Mustelidae; genus Enhydra; species Enhydra lutris. The sequence goes on from NW_019154153.1 coordinate 5,116,061, forward strand.
CTGGGGGTAGGGGGATAGGGAGAGGGTGGTTGGGTTATAGACATTGTGGACGGTATGTGCTATGGTGAGTGCTGTGAAGTGTAACCTGGCAATTCACAGACCTGTACCCCTGGGGCTAATAATACATTATATGTTTATAAAAAAAATAAAAATAAAAGAGAAAGAGGGATCCAAATGCTAGGTATATTTGTTGTTACCACAGTGACACTGCTTCTGGGCTCTCTGCACACAGAGTTAGGAAATGTATGCATTTGTGCTAACCTGTGTATATGCACATATCTATTTATGTACCTGTAGATCTGTATACATATTAAAATAAATGGGTTTTCGCTGATATCATATTCATCAACTCTAATCAGCACCCTGGACCCTAGCCTTCTCTCCAGCTAACTTGTAACTTCTTACTTGAACAGTGAGAAATTTGCCTCCCATTATCCACAATTTATTTATGCGTTCAGCCCTAGTATACACATAAAGTAGTTTCAGAATTGCTCACCACTACCTCTGTAAGAAACCAATTTTCCAACAAGAATATGGTGGGAGGGGGGGTTATAATTCTTTCTGTCTTTAGCCTTACAATTTCCACTTAAAACACCATTTCCAAAGTTACTTAGGTCAGCTCCCTTTCCCCCTACTTCTCTTCAGTGAGGTTATGTTAACACATTCACGATACAGGTAGGTTTGTTTTTCAAAGTCTGCATTCCATTCTAGGATCCGCCAACAATCTGGTGGTGGTGGTTGTTGTCATTGTTTAAATAGACTTTATTTTTTAGAGCAGTTTCAGATCCACAGCATAATTGAGTGGAAGATATGAGATTTCACATAAACTCCCTTCCTCCTACATGCGTAGCTTCCCCTCTATCAGTATCTCCCACCAGAGTGCTACAGTTGTTATAACTGATGAATCTACATCGATTCATTAAAAGCGCACAAAGTCTAAATTTTACATTAGGGTTCACTTTTGGTATTCTACATTCTTTGAGTTAGGACAAATGTATAGACGTTTATTGATCATTATAGTACCACACAGAGTATTTTCTCTGCCCCCCACACCCCCTGTGCTCTCCCCATGCCTTTTGTCCCTCCTCCAGCACCTGGCAACCATGACCTTTTTACAATCTCTGTAGTTTTGCCTTTTCCAGAATGTCACATAGTTGGAATCATACAATATGTAGACTTTTCCGACTGGCTAAGTTTCCTTCATGTCTTTTCATGGCTTGATAGCTCATTTCTTCTTGAATAATATTCCATTGCCTGGATATACCACCATTTCTCTATGCGTTCATCTATGGAAGGACAACTTGGTTGCTTTCAAGTTTCAGCAATTAGGAATAAAGCTGCTAAAAACATTGTATGCAGTATTTTGTGTGGATGTAAGTTTTCAACTCCTTTGGATAATGATACACTGTGGGATTGCTGGATCATATCATAGGGAAAAAAAGAAAAAAGAAAAACCTATGTTTAGTTTTTCAAGAAAATGTCAAGTTGCCTTCCAAAGCGGCTGTGCCATTTTGCATTTCCCCTGGCAGTGAATGAGATATTTCTATGGCTCAGTCTCCTCATCAGCATTCAATTTGCCAGTGTTTGGGGTTTGGGCCATTCTGATCAGTGTGTAGTGATACCCCATTGTTCAGATTTAGAGCCCCCGATGTGATGTAGAATGTATTTTCATGTACTTATGTGGCATCTGAATGCCCTCTTTAGTGAGATGTCTGTTAAGCCTTTGGCTTATTAATTTATTGCCCATTTTTTAAATTGGGTTGCTTTCTTGTTGTTGAGTTTTAAGGGGTTTGTGTGTGTGTATGTTTTAGATAATCTCCCTTTATCCAATGTGTCTTTGCAAATATTTTCACCCAGTCTGTGGCTTCTCTTTTCATTCTCTTATCTCATAGAACAGAAATTTGTCATTTTAATGAAGTCTAGCTTATCAGTCAATTCTTTTGCAAATGGTGCTTGTGATGGTGTATCTAAAAAGAAATGACCAAACTCAAGATAACCTAGATTCTCTCCTATATTACGTTCCAGGAGTTTTATAGTTTTGCATTTTACATTTAGCTTTGTGATCCATTTCAAGTTAACTATTATGAAAATTGTAAGGTCTGGGTCTAGATTTGTTTTTGCATGTGGATCTCCCTTGTTTGAGCATCATTTGTCGAAAAGGATGTCTTTTCTCAATTTCATTGCCTTTGTTCCTTTGTCAAATATTGGTTGACTTTATTTATGTGGGTCATTTTCTGGGCTCTCGACTTTCTTTCATTGATCTATTTTTATATTTGTTTGCTGATACCATACTGTCTTCATTATTGTAGCTTTATAGTAAGTCTTGAAGTTGGGTAGCATCTGTCCTCCAACTCAATTTTCCTACGTCAGTATTGTCTTTACTATTCTGAGTTTTAGCCTCTCCATATAAATTCTAGAATAAGTTTGTTGATATCCACAAAATAATTGCTGGGATTTTTATTGAGATTGCATTGAATCAATAGATCAAGTTGGGAAAAATTGACATTTTGGCAATATTGATCTTCCTATCTATGAACATGGAATATCTCCCATTTAGCTCTTTGGTTTGTTTTACCAAAGTTTGTAGTTTTTGTCACAGAAATCTTGTACATATTTTATTAGAATTATACCTAAATATTTCATTTGAGGGGCATGCTAATGTAAATGGCATTCATTTCAAGTGAATTCAAATTCATTTCAAGTTCCATTTTCATTTCATTTCAAGTTCTTTTCATTTCAAGTTCCACTTGTTCATTGCTGCTCTATTGGAAAGTGATTGTTTTTGTATATTAACCTATAATTTATAATATTGCTCTAATGGCCTATTAGTTTTAGGATTTTTTGGTAGATTGTTTTCTACATAAGTGATCATATTACATGTAAGCAAAGATAGTTTTATTTCTTTCTTCCCAATATGTATACCTTTCATTTCCTTTTCTTGTTTTACTACATTACCTAAGACTTCTAGTATGATGTTGAAAAGCAGTGGTGAGAGGGACATCCTTGCCGTGGTCTCAATCTTGTGGGAAGTCTTTGAGTTACTCACCATTACATATGATGTTAGTTGTAAGTTTTTTTGTAGATATTCTTTATCAAGTTAAGGAAGTTCCCTTCTATGCCCAGTTTACTGAGAGGTTGTTTTATTTTTGTTTTTGTTTTTAATCATGAATGATTGTTGAATACTATCAAATGTGTTTTCTGTATTTACTGATGAACAAGTGAATTGTCCTCCTTAGCTTATTATTGTAATGGGTTACATTACTGATTATCAAATGTTAAACCCACCTTGTATATCTAAAATAGATCCCACAGTCATAGTGTGCAAATCTCTTTATACATTATCAGATTGAATTTGCAGATATTTTGTCAAGGACTTTTGCATCTGTGTTTATGAGAGCTATTAGTCTGCAGTTTTCTTTTCTTATAATATGTATGTCTGATTTTGGTAATGCTGGCCTTATTAAATGAGTTAGAAAGTACTCCCTCCACATCTATCTTCTGAAAAGAATTATGCACAGTAGGTATAATTTCTTCCTTAAATGTTTGGTAGAATTCACCAGTGATTCCATCTGGGCCATGCTTTCCATTTTGGAAGGTTATTAGTTATTTATTTAATTTCTTTAATAGACAAAAACCTGTTCTTTTCTTCTTGCTGTGAATTTGGGCAGAGTGAGTCTTTCAAGGCATTGGCCCATTTCATCTAGGTTATCAAATTTGTGGGCATAGATTTTCATAATATTCCTTTATGATCCTTTCAGTGAGATCTGTAGTGATGTCTCCACTTCTACTTCTAATATTACTCCTTTGAGTCCTCTATTTTTCATAGTTAGCCAGTCTAGAAGCTTATCAATTTTATTGATCTCAAAAAACCAGGTTTTTGTTTTGTTAGTTTTCTTTATTGATTTCTTGTTTTCAATTCACTGATTTCTGCTCTAGTTTTTGTTATTTCTTTCCTTCTGCTTACTTTGGATTTAATTCACTCTTCTTTTTCTAATTTCCTAAGGTGGAAGTTTAGATTATTGATTTTAGGTCTTTCTTCTTTCCTAATATATGCATTCAATTCTATAAATTTCCCTTTAAGCACTGTTTTTGTTGCATCCAAAAAATTTTGATAAGTTGTGTTTTCATTTTTATTTGGTTCAAAATATTTTTAACTTTCTCTTGAGATTTCTTCTTTGACTCATGTTATTTAGAAATGTGTTGTTTAATCTCCATGCATTTGGGGATTTTCCATCTATCTTTCCGTTATTGCTTTCTAGTTCAATTCCATTATGGTAGGAGAGGAAACCTTGTGTGATTTCTATTCTTCTAAATTTCTTAAGGTATGTTTTATGGACAAGAGTGTGTTCTATCATGGTGAATGTTCCATCTGAGCTTGAGAATGTGTATTCAGTTGTTGTCGAATGAGGTATTCTATAGAGGTCCATTATATCCAGATGATTAATGGTGCTTTTGTGTTCAACTGTGTCCTTACTGATTTTCTGTCTTCTGGATCTGCCCATTTCTGAGAGAGGGGTGCTGAAAGCTCCAACTCTGATAGTGAATTTGTCTATTTCTCCTTACAGTCTATGAGTTTTGGCTTCAGGTATTTTGATGCTCTATTGTTAGATAACTTTAAGAATTGTTATGTGTTCTTGGAAAATTGACCCCTTTATAATTATGTAATAACCCTCTTTATCCCCAATAACTTTCCCTGCTCTGAAGTCTGCTCTGCCTGAAATTAGTATAGCCACTCCTGTTTTCTTTTGATTAGTGTTAGTAAGGTATATCTTTCTCCCTCTATTTACTTTTAATCTATATGTATCTTTATATTTAAGATGGATTTCTTGTAAAAAACCTATCTCGGTCTTGTTTTTTGATCCATTCTGACAATCTTTTAATTGGTGTGTTTTGCCCATTGACATTCAACATAATTATTGATATTGTTGGATTAATATCTACCATATTTGTTACTGCTTTCTATTTGTTATCCTTGTTCTTTGTCCCTATTTTTGTCTCCCCCTTTTCCTGCTTTTGTGATGTAAATTGAGTATTTTATATGATTCCATTTTCTCTCCATTCTTAGCATATGCTTTGTTTGTTTCATTTTTTTTGTGTGTTTGTTTTTAGCTTTTATTTAAATTCCAGTTAGTTAACATACAATGTAATATTAATTTCAGGTGTACAGTTTAGTGATTCAACACTCACATACATTACCTGGTGCACATCACAAGTACACTCCATAAGCCTCATCACATCACCTATTTAACCCATCCACCCATTGACCTCCCTTCTGGTAAATCATCAGTTTGTTCTCTATGGTTAAGAGTCCATTTTTTGGTTTTCCTCTCTCTTTTTTTCTACTATGATTTTTTGTTTTGTTTCTTAAATTCCACATATGAGTAAAATTACATGGTATTTGTCTTTCTCTGACTGACTTATTTTGCTGAACATAATACTCTCTAGTTCCATCCATGTTGTAGCATATGCTTTCTAAACTTTTTTTAGTGGTTTCCCTAGAGTTTACAATATGCATTTACAATGAATTCAAGCCTGCTTTCAGATAACACTATACCACTTCACAGGCAATGTGAATATCTTATAACAACAAAATAATCCTAACTCCTCCATCTCTTTTCTGGTATATTTGCTATCATTAATTTCACTTATACATAAGCATAGTTATGGATAAGTATACAGAAGCAAATACATTGTTGCTATTATTTTGTTATTATAATAATTTTAAGTAAATTTTTATCTTAAATAAAGAATAAGAAAAATACAATTTTTAATTTTACCTGCACTAATTCCTTCTCTCATGCTCTTCCTTTCTTTATGTAGAACTGCATTTCTAACCTTTATCATTTTCCTTCTCTCTAAAGAACTTCTAACATTTCTTACAAGGCAGGCCTACTAGTACCAAATCTCCTCAATTTTTGTTTCTCTGAAGAAGTCTTTACTTTTCCCTCAGTTTTGAAGGACGATTTTGCAGGGTACAGAATTCCAGGCTGATGCCTTTTTTTTTCTCACAACACTTTTACTATCTAATTCCATTCTCTACTTGTTTGCCTGGTTTCTGAGGAGAAATCAGATTAGTTCTTTTTTTTAATCTTTGATCCTCTATAAGTAAGGTGGGTTTTTTTTTTTCTATTTCCTCTGAGTTCCTCCAGTGTTTTTTTCACCCCTTTATCTTTGATTTTTCTGTAGTTTGCATATAATATACCTAGGCTTAGTTATTTTGGCATTTATCCTGCTTGATGTTCTCTGAGCTTCCTGGATCTGTTGATTTCTGACATTACTTTGGGGGAAATTCTCAGTCATTACTGTTTCAAATATTTCTTCTCATTCTTTCTCTTTGTTCTCCTTCTGGTATTCCCCTTACACACATTTTATACCATTTGTAGCTATCTCACAGGTCTTCAATTGTTTTTTGGGTTTTGTTTTCAGTCTTTTTTCTCGTTTTTCAGTTTGGGAGATTTACACTGAGATATTCTCAAACTCAGAGATTCTTTCTTCAGCCATGTTTAGTCTACCAATAACCCCATCAAAGGCATTCTTCATTTCTCTTACAGTGTTTTTGCCTCTAGCATTTCTTTTTTTTTTTTTTTTAGAATTTCCATCTTCCTGCTTACATTATCCATCTGTTTTTGCATGCTATCTCTTTTATACACTAGAGTCCTCTGCATATTAATCATAGTTATTTTAATTCTTGGTGTTACAATTCCAACATCTCTGCCATATCAGAGTCTAGTTGTGATGCTTGCTTTTTCTCTTCAAATGGTATTTTTTTGCCCTTTAGTAATTACATTTTTATCTTGATTGCCAGATATAATGTAAAAGGAATTATGGTCAATGGCTCTTTAGTAATATTGTGGTGAGGTGTAGGGGCAGGGGAAGTCCTACAATTAAGACTCAATCTTTTAGTGAGCTTTTGTTTCTGGACTGAACTTCACAAGAGTTTCTCAGGGTTCCCCCTTCTTTGAAGGGGACAGGATGGGTAAAGTTGGCTGAAGTTGGGCATTTTCTCCCCTCACCTGAAGCTCTGATAAAACTCCAGCAGGTTCTGGTTAGTTTCTCCTGGGGGTAGACCTTGTCAAGAATAGAATGCTTTGGTATATTTCAGAATGGTTCCCTTTACCCTCCCCCTGCCAGAGCAATAAGGAGATTTTTCTCCCTATTCACTGTGAGAAGCTGGTAGAGTTCCAGAAGGTAAAACTCACAAAAGTGTGGACCCCAGTAATTGGGTTCCCCTGGAGTTTTTATCCCTCAAATTTGTTCACATGCGTCTCTAGCAATTCATCAGTTACAGTTTAGGTCTCCTTTCCTAGCCACTGGTTCCCACAGAGGTTTCTACTTGTGGATTCCCGCTAGGTTATGATTCTCTGTATTCGCCTTTCTCTCCAAGTTGAGGTGTAGCAATTAGCTACACATTCATTTCTCTTATGAATCTAGGAAGAGTCATTGATTTTTCAATTTTTCCCGCTTTTTACTGTTGTTAGGACAGAATGGTGACTTCTACGCTTCTTTCACTCTAGGTCAGAAACTGGAAAACTTTATTTTTAAAAATTTGTATACAGTTAAGTTTCTCTTTGTGGTATACAGGTCTAGGGGTTTTGACAAGTCCACACAGTCAGGGAATCACCATCCCTGCATCGTAGAGAACAGTTCCATCACCCCAAAAATTCCCTGAGCACAATCATATTTAGTCACTGATATGCCCTTACTGTTTCTTAAAGATCCTTGTGAAGGAAACCTTTCACCCACTACTAGGAACCTTGATTGCTATGAAGTACCCAATATTTTCAATGCTTATAGTACAACATGTGGGATGTCAGTTCAAAAGGAGGCAGAAACGAAATGAAGTTGTAAGAATCTGAACATTACATGACAAAATCAAGCTTTCTGAAAGCTGTAACTCTAATGCTTAATTTAATGTAACAATAAACGATTACTGAATTCTCATACTCATCTGGTGCTAGGCAAGTTGGGAAAGTCAGGAGACACACTAGGTTGAGAAAGGTGGGGCTAATAGGAGGCACTTCTGGTTAAAGGTGTTGGATTGAGCGCATCAACCTTCATGTTCATTTCCCTCCTGACACCCACTCATATGATAGAGCAGAATAACAAGATATACCTTACAGGACAACAAGAAAGACCCACACAGACAAAAGTCTTCAACTAAAGGGGACCATCCCTAGATAGTCTAATGGTTAACTCCCTCCCTCTTTCAGGTCTTCATTCTTCAAATACCACCTTTTCAATGTAGCCCACCCTGTTCACCCAATTTAAAATTAACCTGACACCAACACACCCCCCTCCCACGTTTCTGATGACCTTTTCTTGCTCCAAAAATATCATGCATAACATAACTATTTATTATACATATTGCTTGTTCTGTTCACTGATATGGAGCTAGAATAGTATTGATCACACCACAGATAATAAATTCTTTGTCAAATGAATAAATGATGATTGTAGTCAGTGGAAAGTTAGTAGATGGATGAGAACAGACTTAACAGAGCAGAGAAATACATAAATGCCTGTGGTAGAGGGACTAACAGGAAAACTATCCAGTAAAACCCAGGAGTTAGAAGCACCAGGTATCTCTGAAGGTGGGGCTATAAGCTGGGGGTTGTTAATAGATTAATCATATGAGGATCTTTTTCCCACCCAGGCAACCACAAAACTCCTTTCCCACCCTTTTCCCACTCTAGCAGAGGATCAGAGAAGATCTCTGTCTTGGGAAATTGATCCAAGATGAAGACTCACAGACATTGACATCTGAAGATCAATAAGCAAAATCTGAAAGTGGAAAACCAAGAAATAGCAGAAGAACTGTTATGAATTGCATAGTACTATCTGACTTTTTAAACCATACAACATGTATTACCTTCTCTGAAATGAAATAGACTGAAAAAAAGAGATAATCTGGGGACACCCATTTTGTTTGACATTATCAAACAATTAGATTGATTTCTCAGGTAACTGAAGTTTTTCTCTGAAAAACACAACTTTTAAAAACTTTTTATCATGTAAATATTTAAATGTACATAAAAGTAAAGACTGTAGAGAACCCCATGCATCCATGATCTAGTTTTACAGTTATGTTTTTAATTCTAATACTGTTTCTTTTTTATTCTTTATCTATTTATATATCTTACTAGAGAATTTTAAATCCCAGACATACAATTTCTTCCCAAAATACTTTGTATATATTTTAACAAGTAAAAAAATTAGATCACTTGTCTAATGAAGTTTCTCTAATTTCATACTTGTTTCTTTTCTTGTTCTGTTGCTTAAAGTATTTTTTTGTATTTGTAAAGCAAGTGTCCCAAGCAGATTTGAATTTATATTGCATCACATCTGAAGGCACATCTTTTTTTTTTAATATTTTATTTATTTATCTGACAGACAGAGATCATAAGTAGGCAGAGAGGCAGGCATGGGGGGCGGGGGGAAGCAGGCTCCCTGCTGAGCAGAGAGCCTGCTGAGCAGAGAGCCCGATGCGGGGCTCAATCCCAGGATCCTGGGATCATGACCTGAGCTGAAGACAGAGGCTTTAACCCACTGAGCCACCCAGGCGCCCCCTGAAGACACATCTTACCTGACTGTCCCAGTCTTAGTGATGTGAAGCTGGATCAGTGTGGGTTCAGAGATTGTTGGTCTGACCCATCCATTATGATGTTTCCCATCAGCCTTTCACTCAATGATTTCAACACCCATTGATACGACATTAGTTGATTAGACATTGCAAAATGCCATTCCTTCTACATATATGCATTGGTATTCTTCTACAAAGTAGGACTTTCTCTCAACTATTTGCATATTCAGGGCAAAGCAATATAAATACTTAATACTTTCTATCAGTTTTTGGAATAATGAAGTGGTGTCTTAGCAATTTTCAAAAATGTTCAAGAAGAGTTGCTTGTTGTTTTGTTTTGAAGAATCATTACAGACTTAGGTTTTAAAATCCAAGCTATTGAAGCACCATTTACATAAAGTGTACTGCACCCATTGACAAATTATAACCTACCATGTATATAACCTACAAAGTCTAGCCTACTATGGAACCACCACTAAAATCAAGATATAAAACATTTCTATCACCCCCCGCCAAGGTTTTCTCATACCTTTTTGCAGTCCATCATCCCCTCCATTTCCAACTCCAGGCAACTACAGATCTCCTTTCTTTCACTTTTAATTAGTTTTGCCTGTTCTCATCTTCAATATAAATGAAATTATGTATCTGGCTTCTTTCATATAACGTAATGTTTTTGAGATTCATCGATGTTGTTACATGTATCAGTAGTTTCTTTCTTTTTTAGTCCTGAGTAGCATTCCATTTTACCAATATACCATAATTTCTTTTTTTTTTTTAAATGTATTTATCTGTTGATGGGCATTGAGATGTTTCCAGTTTGGGGCTATTACAAATAAAACTGCCATAAGCATTTGTGTATGAAGTCTCCTTGTGGAAAAATGCTTTTCTCTTGGGTAAATATCTACCCAAGTAGGGTATCTACTAGGGTAAATATCTAGGAGTAGAATAGCTGAGTTGTATGGCAGGTGACTATTTAACTTTATAAGAAATGGCCAAGCTGTTTTACAAAACGCGCTCTTACATTCCCACCAGTAAGGTATGAGAGTTCCAGTTGTTCTGTATCTTCAGCAACCCTTGGTTTTATCAGTCTTTTTAATTTAAGTCATTCTAGAAGGTGTGAGAAAGATTTCTCATTGAGATTTTAATTTGCATTTCCTGATGACAAATGAAGCTTGGGGCATCCCTCCATGGACTTACTGACCATTTATATATCCTCTTCTGTGAAGTGTCTGGTCAGATCTTCTCATTTTTTATTGGGCTGTTTGTCTTATTGAGTTGTATATTCTGGATATAAGTCCTTTGTCTGATATAAGGATTGAAAATATGATCTTTTAACTCAAAAGTTTTTATATGTTTGATGTGTTTCAGTCCACTATAGTCATTATTCTTTTTAGTGTTCAAATTGCCCCATTTTTAAAACAAAGCTTTCTCAAAAAAGAACACGTTTGAGCCATTTTGTATGGGGATATGTCAGAAATGCATCCCAGTGGTTTTAAACAAAACCCACTGAGCCCACAGTTTAATTTTTTTTTTTAATAAGTTATGAGTGTAGGGGCGCCTGGGTGGCTCAGTGGGTTAAGCTGCTGCCTTTGGCTCAGGTCATGATCTCAGGGTCCTGGGATCAAGCCCCGCATTGGGCTCTCTGCTCAGCAGGGAGCCTGCTTCCTCCTCTCTCTCTGTCTGCCTCTCTGTCTACTTGTTATCTCTGTCTGTCAAATAAATAAATAAAATCTTTTAAAAAAAAGTTATGAGTGTAGTCTTAGAAATACTTATTCCCTTTGGGTCTGATGAGGGAGAAGTTGCTGATCACTTCTTTATTAAATGATGCCCATCACTGTGGGATATGACTAAGGAAATAAAATTGGTTTCATAACAAGCATGGCAGAGACTTTTCAACAAAATGTGACTTGTTCTTCATACAACTTAAGAGACTATCAGCTTATTCCAAAAAAGTTGATTGATGCAGCTCAGCACATTTTTGAATGGTTCTTTGGAAGGTCTTCAGGTTCCATTCAGGAGTCTCACAAGAAAATCAACCTGTGCCCATCAACTATATTTATAAGCTCTTTAAATGGGAGTTTTGACTCTGAGCCAGGCACAGGACTAGATGCTTCAATCTATGGTCACACTTAATCCTACACAAATCCTGGGAGATAGGCATAATTATCTCTATTCTACAGATTCCGAAACTGACATTGATAAAGATTAAGTGACATGCCTAAAGCCCCACAGTCCCCAAGGATCAGAGAATACACTTAAACCTGACTCCCACTGCCCCACGGCTATGCTCATCACAATGTATCATATCACCTCCCGTCATATTCACTAGTTTCAGAAAAATAAAATGTACTTTTTAGATGGCAGAAGATTTGCATACTGTGGCTTTTAACATGTGCGGACTCCAAGGTGTGTTTAGATGAGATTTCAAAACCATTCTTGGCAACGGCACCTCCCATAATAAGTCACCAGTCTCCCAGACTGACTGCTTCAGAGAGGTCAAGGACAAGTGTCTTCCAATGTTACTCCCTTTTTTATTTTCATACCCTCTTTTCCTCTTCCCTCTTTTCCTCTTACCTGTCAATTTGTCCTCCTGCTAATGTCTCCTGGTTTTTCTAATCGAGTGTTTTGTTCCTGTGTTTGTAGGGCGAGGGCTCGAGCAGCTACACTCGGGTCTCTGGGATCACTTTGGACACTGAGAGACTTCTGAGTCTGTGGTCTGATTTTGAAAGTGCTTTGATTTGGGACTTTTCATCTTTTTGAAGTTAAACTTTTAATTTTGAGATAATTATAGATTCACATGTAGTTATAAGAACAAATACAGGGAGATCTTAAGTACCTTTTACCCCCATTTCCCTCAGTGGTAACTTCTTCCAACATCATGGTACAACGCCACAACCTGGATATTGACAATGATATAGTAACGATACAGAACATGTCCACTCCCATAAGAATCCTTCCTGCTGCTCTTTTTTAGCCATGCCCACTTCCCTCCCTTAACCACCCATTAGTAATCCCTGACAACCACTAATTTCTTCTCCAGTTCAATAATTCTTTTCCACTTCAGTAATTTATAATAACAAAAATATTATTATAAATGGAACCACACAGTATGTAACACTTGGGATTGGCTTTTTTTCACTCACCATAACTCTCTAGATCCAGGGGTGGTTACATGTACAAGAGTTTATTCCTTTTTATGGCTTAGTGGTACTCCATGGTGTGGACAGACCACGTCCGTTTCACTCTTCACACCAGGGAGGACATCTGGTTATTGCCAGTTGAAGGCTATTACTAATAACGCCTCTGTAAAGATTCCTGTACAGGTTTTAATCTGAATATACGTTTTCATTTCTCTGGAAGAAATACCCAGGAATGTCATTGCTGGTTCCTGTAGTAGTTGTATATTTGGTTTTAAAAGAAACGGCTTAACTGTCTTCCAGAGCAGCTGTACTATCTTACATTCCCACCGGCAGTGGACGAGGGATCCTGATTCTCTGCATCTTCACCAGCAATTGGTGGTGTCCTTTTTTTTTTTTTTTTAAGATTTTATTTATTTATTTATTTGACGGAGAGAAAGAGGGAGAGACAGTGCACAAGCAGGGGGAGCAGCAGGCAGAGGGAGAAGCAGGTTCCCCAGTGAGTAGAGAGCCCAATTCGGGGCTCAAACTGAGGACCCTGGGATTATGACCTGAGCCAAAGGGAGCCGCTTAACTGACTGAGCCATCCAGGCGCCCCTGGAGGTATACTTGGATTTCACTAGATTGTCTCAACTGTCCTTCTGTTGAGAGGATGCCACTCAGGGTACCGCCTGACTTTTATTTATCACGTCACCGTAACCTTTTCTCGTGTGTGATAAATTTTTTAGACTTTCCTTGCTGTCGGTGATCTTAAGAGTTTTGAGGCATGCTGGCCAAGTATTTTATAGAGTACCCTTCAACTTGGGTTTGTTTTGTTTTTCTCATGGTTAGACTGAGGTCAGGAGTTTGGGGAGGATGACCACAAAGGTGAAGTGCCATCACCATCCCATCATATCAAAGGTCCATGTGATCAACATGACTGATGGTATCAACCTTGATTGCCCAGGTGAGGGAGTGTCTGCCAGGTCTTTCTACTGTCTAGTTACCTTCCCTGTTCTCCTCCATACTTTACTTTTTGAAAGCAAATCCTTAGCATAGCCCACACTCACTCACTGGGTTGGGAGTTAAGCTCCATCTCTTTGACAAGGAAGCAGCTACCTAAATTATTTGAGGTTCTTCTGTACTATCTTTTGTTTTTGTCATTCTGATAGATATGTAAGAATATCTAATGATTTTGATTTTCATTTCCCTAATGGCCAATGAGATTGAACATCTTCTCATGTGCTTAGTTACCATCTATAATCCTCTTCAGTGAAACGGCTCTTGTCCATTTTCTACTTGGATGGTTGTTTATTTGTTTTTTGTTTTTGTTTTTTTACAGTTGAGTGTAGGGAGATTTTCATGTCTTCTAGATAATGATCTATTTTCAGATAGGAAATTTACAGATATTTCCTCCCAGGCTGTAGCTTGTCTTATCATTCTCTTCACATGGTCTTTCACAGAGCAAAAGTTTTTAATTTTATATCGTCTAATTTATTGGTTTTCTCTTTTATGGATCACACTTCGGTGCCAAATCTAAGAACTTTTTGCTCCGCCCTGGATAAAAAGCTTTTCACCTGTGTTTTCATCCAAGAGCTTTGTAAAAGATTTACATTTAAGTCTGTGATCCATTCTGAGTTCATGTTTTGTATGAAGAGTGAGACTCAGGACGAGATGCATTTTTGTGTCTTTGGATATCCAGTGCTTCACCACCTTTGGTTAAAAACACTACCTTTCCTCCAAATGGCCGGCTTTTGAATCATTGTCGAGAAGTGACATACTTTTACGGGTCTGTGTCTTGGATCCGCATTCAGTTACACTGACCTCTGCATCTGTCTTTCTGCCAATAACACATAATCTTGATTACTCTAGCTATGTAATTAGACTTAAAATTGAGCAGACTGATTTCTCCTGCTCTATTCTTCCTTTTCAGAATTGTTTTGGTTATTCTCTCCTCTGCTTTTCCATATAAGTTTATTTTTTTAATTTTTATTTATTTTACTTTATTTTATTTTTTCAGTGTTCCAAGATTCATTGTTTAGGTACCACACCCAGTGCTCCATGCAATACATGCCCTCCTTAATACCCACCACCAGGCTCACACATATGTTTTAGAACAAGATGGATATCTATTCAAAATCTTGCTGGGATTTTGATAGGAATTATATTAAATCTGTGTATCAGTTTGGGAAAATCTTTACTGTGTGGAATCTTCCAGTGAATAAACGTAGTATGTTTCTCTATTTCTTTCAATCTTCTTTGATTTCTTTTGTAAGCACTTTGTACTTTTCAACATAGAATTTTATATGCTTTGTGAGACTTACACCTAAGCATTTAATTTGTTTAGTAAGTGTCGGTGGTGTTCTATTACTACTTTTGGTGCCCATGCGTTCCGTGCTAGTAAGTAGAAATATAACCAATTTTCATGTGTTTATCTCGTATCCTGCAATTTTGCAGAACTTAATAATTTTAGAAATTTTTTGTTCATTACTTGGAATTTTCTCTGTAGACAATCATATCATCTGCAAATAGGAACACTTTTATCTCTTTCCTTGTGATCCATAAGCCCTTTGTTTCCTTTTCTTGACTCTGTGCGCTGACTGGAAAGTCCTCTGCCATGTGGAAAGACAATAAGAGTGAACACCCTCACCATATTCCTGATCTTGAGGGAAAGCATCTAATCTTTCATCATTACTTATGACATTAGCTGTAAGTTTCTTGTGGATGATTTTATCAAGTTATAGAAGTTCCATTCCCTAGAATCTTTTTAATTTTTTTCTGCAAGTTTTTAGCATGAATGGCTATTGAATTTCATCCAGTGCTGTTCTACCTTGGTTAATAAAATCATGAGATATTTTCCTTGTCAGTGTGGTAGATTGACTATCAAATATTGAACCAGCATTGCATCTCTAGACTAAAGCCTGCTTGGTTATAGTGTACATTTCCCTTAACATACTGCTGGATTCTTTCTGCTAATATTTTGTTAAGGATTATGTGTTGAAATATCGGTCCAAGTTTTTTGCTTTCTTTTGTTTTGGGGAGGGTTCGTAGTATATTTGGTTTTCTCGTCAGAGTACACCTAACTTCATAGAATACATTTGGAAATGTTTCTTCCTCTTTTATTTTCTGGAAGAGATTGTATAGAATTAGTGTTAATTCTTTAAATATTTTTGTAGAATTCTCCAGTGAAACCATCTGGCTCTGGAGATTTCTTTCTTTCCTTTTTTTTTTTTTTTTTTTTTTGTTTGTTTGTTTGTTTTGGATTTTAAAATCATAAATTCAATTATCTTCATTGTTACAGGGCTTTTTCAATTTAAAATTTCATATTGAGTGAGCTATGGTGGTGTGTACTTTCCAGGAAGTTGTCCATTTCCTCTGAATTTTCAAATTTACAGTATTCCATTATTATCTTGTTGGTGTTGGTAGGATCTGTAGTGATAGCCCCTGTTTCATTCCTGCTGCTTTATTACAGCTGGGCAAGAATGGGATTCTAGATTCCCTATTCAGCCTTTGCTGGCCTGGGTGGAGAGGAAGCCACATTTTTTTTTTCCTGCAGTTTTGGCGAAAGTAGTGCAGTAATTGTCTAAATTTTTCTGTGCTGTTAGACTGGCCCTTTGGCTCGAAAGAATGGGTTTTGCTGGCTTCGTCTCTATCTGTTGGTGTTCCCAGGTCATAAGCTTCTTCAGCGCCAAGCCTGGGACAGATGAAACAAATCACCACCACAATCACTCAGTGAGCTTACCACCGTGATGTTCCTTGGGGCCAGGGTCCCGAGCAAGCCTGTCTTCTTCTCTCCCCCTTTCAGAGTCCATTTACATTTGTTTTACATATAATGTCCTGGGCTTTTCACTGTACTTAGTGGGAAAAGTAGGAAAAGGTATGTCTTCTCCATCTTTCTGGAAGTAGAAGTCAAGACTTCTCACTTTTAAGTAACCTGATGGACGTTTCATAGGATCTCTTACATTTAAGAAGTTTACAAAATTAACACACATGCACTAGGGATCGGTATGAGGAAAAAAAAATTTAATTGAAGGGTTATTGTGCAGTGTCAGAACATTGGGATAGTAAGGATTCAAAGAAGAAAGGGAACAGAAGGAAGACAGGGCAAACATCTATATGTTCATGGGTGTTGTAAAACATTTTGTTTGGATAGACAAAAGCATACCCCTGC
This sequence comes from Enhydra lutris kenyoni, assembly GCF_002288905.1. NCBI lineage: Eukaryota > Metazoa > Chordata > Mammalia > Carnivora > Mustelidae > Enhydra > Enhydra lutris. Next base: position 5,132,928 of record NW_019154153.1, read on the forward strand.
TTCAGCACCTGGGGGTTTGAAAATTAACTGATAGTTGTATGAGATATTCGTTTTTTTAAATTTGCATACGTGAGACTTATTTCCATGATATCCCCACAGGACTCAATTCTGTCAATTCATTTAGTAGGTTTGGTCAGAGGCTCATATCACAGTGAGTCATATTACACAAATGATTGCATTATCCTATATCCCCACGTGGACTGGGGCTCTAAGGATACAATGCCCAACTCCAAATGTGTCAAGACCTCTATTTCAAGAAAGAAAAATTCGCCAGTCTTTCCAGGTGTTTTCGAAGAAATACTTGACCGGTTGCGGACATAACAGAGAGCTAGGTGTTTCCATTTTTATTCAGGGGTGCTGGCATTGTGCTAAATACATGGAGGGCTTTGGCGGGTTTTGTTCCCCTCGTCTTCTCGCCGTTAAAACCCATAAACACAGTAAGAACCAAGGACAAGAATGAGGAGCGAAAAATCAAATCCGAAGGTTCTTGTTTTTCTTTTTCTGGGTATTAAAAAAAAAAAAAAAAAAGAAAGAAAGAAAGAAAGAAAAGAAAAGAAAAGGAAAAGCCTTGCAGCAACCCAAACGTATCAACGAGTCTTCCTAACTCTGAGGAGGAGGCGGGATTAGCGAGAAAAAGGAGAGGAGGAGGGTGGGGGGAAGAACTACTTTTTGTCTCTTCCTCCCCAACCCCTTTGGCATCGGCCAGCAGACTGTGAAAATATCACACTACGTGAGGACAGGCGCCGCCTCCCCATAAAAAAACCCAGAAGGGTGACTGGCAGGAGGGAGGGGGGAAGGGGTGGAGGGTCTCAGTTTCACAGAGCTTTGAGGGATAAAGAGATGTGTGCCCTGTTCATGAATGGGCAGTGTGGCTTTAATCAGAGTGTGCGAATAGGGTGTGGGCTTGGCCACTGGGCTCCTCTGGGGCTCCTTGGCTTTGTTCTTGCCTTTCGGCTGCCTCCCTCCCCACTCTTCCTCTCTCTGCCACTTAATGAAAGGGCTGGAGTTCTGAGGACCTTTGGATCATCAAATCTATCTCTGGATGTGTTCTTCATTGTAAAGTGGCAAAATAGTCCCCTAGAAATTTAGCCCGTCTGATTTACTCTTTCAAACTGCAGAGATGGTCACTGTAATGGCTTGTAGTCTTCCCTCGGTCAAAAGATTGTCCTTGGGAGATACAGTCATTTTGGTTGGGGAAGCCCTAGGTGACTCAGAAGTTAAAACATCTGCTTTCTCTTGATTTTCTTCATCTAATACTATTCTTTACGTCTCAGCTTACCTACGAGTAAATCCTATGTTCTAGGGACTCTTTGAGGACTAAGAGAAGCCTTATTGGTAAAGTATATTTAGCTCCTAAGGGAATAATCATATGGGCCTACCATGTAAAGATCATAGTATAGGATAAGATTGTATCCAGTTGGGAATTGCATTCGGTTATAACAGAAACCTTGAGGTGGGGAGGAAAACAGGTCAAATAAATAGGTTCGTTTTTCCTCACATAAAATAGGCCCATCATTCTGCTTCATGATCCTTAATATATCGTCTCTACCCTCAAGACAGCGCCCTGATCACAAAATGGCTACTGGGACGCCAGCTACCATGCCTACATTCCAGACACTAAGAAACTAAAGAGAAGAACAAAAAGCCTGTACCAGCTCAGTTAGTCCCTGCTTTGGAAGAACCTCCCAAAGCCTCACCCAGAACTTCTACTTACAGTTCACCAGCCCAAAATCAGCCCCGCGGTTTGCCTCCCGGCGGCTGGGGGAGGAAAATGGCCTTTGTTTTGCCTGAGCACGTTGCCATCCTCACAGTCCAACAGGGCTGTTCCTAAGGAAGAAGGGAGAAAGGGCTATTTGGTGGACAATCACAGCCTCTGCAACAAAAATGCTACAAGTTAACTTGTGTCTTCTTTTCTGTAATTAAGGATTTCCAACAGTCACACATTTGCAAGTAAGTGGTCATATCCGCCGTCAAATTAGTTCATTCACGGCAAGAGCCTTCTGGGGGCACCTGGCTGGCTCAGAAGACCATGTGACTCTCGATCTTGGGGTTGTGAGTTCGAGCCCCATGTTGGGGCACATAAAAATAAATAAATAAAATTAAAAAGTAAACAAACAAAAAAAGCGAGAGCCTTCTCAAGCCACCAGGCCACTGGTAAAGTCCAGGGATTCCATTAAAGGGCAGAAAATATCGTGCTTCTCCGCAAGTTCCCACCTGTCTTCTGAGCTGGTTGAGCCCTAAATATCATTTCTAACAGAATTAACCCGTATGCTTTATATAACAGTTTGCCGTACAAAGCCCCTCTGTGGTCATGACCCATTGGCTCCTCTTCATACCCCGCGAGGGGGGCGGGTTGTGAATGGTTTTGTCCCTCTCCTGGGTGAAGAAGGTCAGGCTCAGATTTGCAACGGCTGGCCCATGGTCAAGCTGTGGCAGGGCCGGGCTTCTGTATCTCCTGCCTCCAACCCCAAGCTCTTTCCTTTACACCATCTATCTAATAACGCCGATGCCCGTATGTGTTTTCTAATGTCATCAGCACACGTTTGTCTCCACAATCTCACCTGATCCCCACAGTAACCATGTGAAGGAGCTGGAGTGATTCCTACCATCGTCATTTTATAGCTGTGGAAACCGAGTGGTGACAGGGATTAATCAGGGGGATGAGGGCTGGAACACAGTTCAGCAAACCCATCACACGTTCTTTTTACTGGGATGACTCCCTCGGAAAAGTGGGTGTCCCTCATGAGGAGGCCCTTCTCCCATGTTCACACACACACGTGGAGTCCTGGGTGCTCCCTCTGTATAGACATGAGATCCCGGCCCACTCAGGCTCCCTGCAGCCTGGGAGGGTGGGGGTTCGGGGACTTTCTCTACCCTCCCTGTGTCCTCCGCAGGCCCACCAAGCTCTGAGACCCCTCACGCTCCCTGGTGGACCCCTGGGTGCCCCCAGAAGCCTCAACGTAAATCGTGTAAAGGAGGGAAAAAATGTTCCCGAGGGATTGCCCTGAGAAATGTTTTCTTTTCCCAGGAGATATATTTGCCACCAGATAAAGGGGCCATGTGGAAAACAAACTTTCCAATGTTGTGCTTCGTGTTACTGCTTGCTTTTCCCCTGTCTGCCCCCCTCGTTCTCTCTCTCACACACACAGTCATGCATTTGAAGACACTACACTGTAAAACTAATTCCCTTCCACGGGGATTTGCTTTCTGGAAAGTATTTCTCTCTGGGACCACTGTCTTGGTTGTCTTCTTGATTCAGTAGTCCCGGTCCCCTCTGTCCCTCCCATTGCACAAAGGCCCCAAACCTTGCTCACGAGCATTTCCAGGGAAGGGTGTGTCTTAAGATAAGCTTGCTTTGGAGAATGCTTGGTAATAGCGACCCAGATGGCTGAGAACTTGGTAAAAATCCGTAACTTCTAGCCCAGTGGCCACTGGTGCCAATGGCAGCAGATCTGGTTAACCTAGCCCTGGGGCAATGAGCTCACCCAGCAGGCCACCTGGGCCCCCGAGATTCCAGCAAAGACTGACCAGAGGCTTCATCTATTCTGCCTCTTCCCACCCCAAAGATGTGTGCAAGTGTCAGAAGATAACTAGTGTCTAGAAGAGTTCAACACTATGCACGCTTCGCTAGGTCACTAAAGACCCAACTTGAATTGTCTGTGGCAACTAGGACAAGAAAGTCTGTTTCTGCTTCTTCCAGGGAGCCCTCCTTGATCTGCCCAGTTTGTGGTGAACTCTCCTCTTGAAATCTGGAGTGCTCCCTGGCTGTACCACTCCCACACGAACTGCTTTGTTTTTTTTACTTCAGGTCTCCTACATTTGTGAGTCAAGTCTTCCCACACCTTCCCAACTGTCCCACAAGCTCCCTGCCGCACCAGGCTCTCCTCAGACCTCTGGGTGTCCTCTGCCACGCCAGGCTCGGTGTGCTGCAGTCCCCGGCCTTGAGGCATACACTTCTTGACACATAACATCACAGTTCAATAAACTACCACTTGCCTGACAACCTGCTGGGTATTTTGTATGTATCTTTTTATTGGAATATTCCCAACATTCTAAGAAAGAGGTATTATTATCCCCACTTGGCAAAGTGAGGTTTCCTGATAATTCAGTAATTTCCCAGCAACACAAAGAAGCAAAATTTGAACCCAGGGGACGGAAGCCTTGTGGGAGACCACCCCTGGAGCAGACGATTTACCTCCAGTCCCTGTCTGCTTGATAGTGTCTCGAAAGGCTTGCCATGCCTTCACGGACTCCCCCTCTTCCCAAGTCTCAGTGGTTCTTCTGCTGGGTTGGTGGCACAGGGATAGAAGGACTCTGTTGGTCAGTGACCCTTGCCCTAAGGGAAATGCCCAGATAGAAGTGGAAAGAGCAAAGAGCCCCATCCTTGCAGGGTAGGCAAGCTCAACCTTCTTTCTGCCCCTTTCTCTACTTCCTCCAGGAGGCCCTTCCATCTCCACCCTGGGACGCTGGTAAAATGTTACTTCCTTCACTTACTGCAAAGGGCCTCAGTTGATTCCTCGCGGAAACCCAGAATGGTCATCCAAGAGAACTTACAAAACACTCTTTGGATCCCTTATGTGCTGAGAAATCCAGACCAGCTGGATGATGTTTTCCTCCCAACGCTCGTAAAGCTACAACAATTAAGAGAAAAGGGCTTGGCACCCCGGGGTTGGGGTGGATTTCAGCTCCAGGCTCTGGAGAAGCTGCCCAAGGGCCCTGGGTGACATCCCCCCACAGCCCTCCCTCCCCTCCCCCGTGGCCCCTTGTCCCGGATGTCGGTGCCTCTTCTGCTTCCCCATGCTTCTGCTTCCCCGTGCAGGGCCAAAATGCTGTGAGTCAGTGGTCAGGGCCCTGGCTGGTTTCAGTTTCTTTTCCTTCCATCTTGCAAAGGAGGCATTAGGACTAGATGGGAAAGCTGGGGATCCAGAGAGGCAGATTCAAGCCCGAGGTGAGTGAGCGGCTTCGCTGATTTCAGAGTCTGCCGCTGCCTCGATTTCCGGATCTCTCCAATAGGGAGTAAAGCCCAGCATCTCTGACCTTACGGCATGTTATGGGGCAAAGCGAATGACAGAGTAATGGCAATACTTCCTCCCATGTCCCGTGAGCCCTTGAGAGTCAGCACGTAAATCATTCCTAACAGCCCCCGTGCGAAAGGCTCCCGGGCTTCCTCCCCGCTCCATCCGTGGGAGTATGCTGAGGAAATGGAATTATAAAGCTGCCCTGAGTAAACTGTAATTAGGAAGATAGATCTGCTGTGAAGACATATGACCTAGCATCTCAGCGCTGAAAGAAGCCGTAAGGTTCATTTATTACAACGACACCTAAACCAGATAGAAACCGTGTTCAGGGCTTCTGCTGTTTGGGGTTTTCTGCTCCTGGAGGGTTGATGAGGTCATGGCATCATCCTCTCCCAGAAGACCACCATTTACTTCTCGGAGGATGCTCATATTGTCCCTCTGAGATCCCCGTGGAGTATGGGGAAGGCAGGGATTGTTATCTTAAATTTGGCAGACGCAGAAACTGGGACACAAAAATGTTGGGCGACCTTGCCAACGTCATACGGTAAAATGAAAGCAGAACCGGAGTACAGTCCAGGTCCCTTCATCCCTAACGTGGGGCCCCTCACGCCAGTCCCAGGGAGGCAGAGTTCTAACAGTCCCCATCGATAAGTAAGATATGGGAGCTCCTCGTCACAAAGCAGGATTAGAACTGGAAAGGGGCCACTAAAATTAGATCCTGGGATTTTATAGGAAATAGTAAAAAACATGAAAAATTATACAACAGCTTATGAATATAGGCGCTGAAGAAAATAAAATGTGGGTTAGAGTTACCACTATATGTGAAATTGTAGAATAAATAATCAAAAAACTGATTTGTGTGGGCAGGGTTTTTCTTGCCCAATTTTATGGTGACATCTTTCAATTAATTTTTGCCTTTCAATGTGTAGTGTACAGAGTCCTTCAACAATGACCTCAGGGATTCTTTCCTTAACCCTTTGATAGTAAAAGCTTTCTCTCTGGAGGCCCAACACCTTCTTTGCAGACCTGGCTACACCTGTTCACCGGCCACTGTAGCTAGGTCCTCTCCAGGTGACTTTAACTGTGCTCTGCCTAGTCCCCTGACACCACTTTGGGCCACCTGAGCAGACTTGGTATCTGTGGCAAGGTTTGCAATTTTATTTTGTGAGGATGTACTTGAATTAAAAAGGAATATTTAAGGGTGAACTCATTTTGAAAGAGACCAGTTCGTTGATGAATATTTTTTGTACTGGAATGACATTTTTCCCCTGGTTTATTTCATAACTCAAGGTGGGGACCGTGACTTTTCAGATGATGAGGGCTGTTCCTCCATGTGCCTCCTTATTCCTAGCCAGCCCCATGGAGATCCAGGTGGGTGGGTTGGATTATTTCCTAAGAGGGGGTGGGGGGGTGGGGGGTGCTGAGCCAGCACCTACAGTCCTCATCCCTACTGATCATGTCTAGAACCAGAACCATTGGGGTGGACTCTGTGTGGAGGTAGATGGTCTCAGAACCCCTACTTGTCTTTGCTTAGGACATAATTTTCAGGCTGAAAGTTGGCATTCCCTCGGTGCCATAGATCCTTCCCCCGGCCTTCCCTTTGGGCTCTTAGGCTGGGCTAGGACCAGTGCTGCACAGCTAAAGGGAGGGCAGGCTGCCAGATGGGAATTCCAGGCCAGATGGGAATGCTTCCTGTCCACCCATGTATTCATTCATTCATTCATTCATTCAGAGAATAGGAATCGAGTGACCTGGAAGGAAGCAGTGCCCCTCACGGGTCAGGTGGCTCTTCCTTCCTGCCTCTGCTCGCTTATCCAAGTAGCCATCCACCTGAGAGACATTTGTTGAACAGGTAATAAGTGGTAGGCATCATTCTAAGTGCTGTGAGGGTAGAAATGGGCCTGACACAGACATTCTCCCCAAGGAACTCAACAGGCAGTTGAGGAGATAAGATGTACCCATGAGATGTTAATTAATAATTATTATCAGAAGTTTTAAATAGTTGGGGTGCCTGAGTGGTGTAGTCGGTTCAACGTTTGGCTCTTGGTTTCCCCTCGGGTCATGGTCTCGGGGCCCTGGGATCAAGTCCCGCGTCAGACTCTGCACTTGGCAAAGAGTCTGCTTGAGAGTCTCTCCCTCTCGCTGCCCCTCCCACTCATGTGCGTGCTCTCTCTCTCTCAAATAAATAAAACGTTATTTTAAAATAAATAAAACTTTAAAAATGACGTTTTAAATGGTTATATTTGGAAAGTGTATTAGTATCCCCGAGCGTGTCACCTTTCAGCCATTCTACAAGGTGTCGGGCATTACCGCTTCATTTGTAGGTGAGTAAACGGAGTTGCAGGATAACTGGCTATCTGGCAGAACTAGGTTCCTCCTTATTGACTCTAGTGCGTTCCAGAATGTCCATTCGTTAACCTTTGTGAAAATACCAGAGTTATTACTCAGGCGTAAAAAGGAATGAAACATTGATACATGCCACGACGGGCAGGAACCTCGAACACGTGATGCTCAGTGAAAGCAGCCAGACACTAAAGGTCACATATCCTATGACTCCATGTGTGTGGAATATCCAGAAGACGCAACTCTGTAGAAACAGAAAACAGATGGGTGGTTGCCAGGGGCTGGGGCCAGGGAGGAACAGGGAGGAACTGCTCAATGGTATGGGGTTTCCTGTGGGGGGGAATGAAATGTTTTGGAAGTAGAGAGAGGTGGTGGTTGCACATTAGTGCGGATGTACTAAATGCCGCTGAATTTTCACTTTAAAATGGGTCAGTTTGTGCTCTGTGAATTTCCCTTCAGTAAAAAAAAGAAAAAAAAATATTTTTCAAAGATTCCAGAGTTAAAGAACTGTAGAAGAGATCGACAGGAGCCCAGATATGTATGATTAGGGCTCAGGGCCGAGTGCGAGTCCCTCACCATTAAGGGTGGTACTCACTCTGCTTGGATAATGGCTTCCTCTGTCAGGGACTTGGAGACGCCAGGAGGCCATGTTGCCTTTCCACCAGCTCCCACAGCTCCCAGCATCTCCTTCCCAACGTGTCCAGGCTGTGGGATGTCTGTCTTCCCGTGAACCCCTAGGTTTCCAGAGAGCTGGGCCACCTTTCTCACCACAGTGCCTGGCACGGCTCAGGGAACCGAGTGAATTGAACCAGCTCTGATTCCTCGTCAGTGGTAGCACGATAGCGGGCCTGGTGACACCACAGGGGCTACACGTGTGAGCCCTGCTCACCGTAGAGACCTGTGGGATCACTGTGTCCTACACGTGAAACTAACACTTCTTAGTGTGTCAACTCTACCTCAACTAAAAAAAATAGTCCTACACATGAGACAACTGCCACCGGCGCCGCAAGGAGACACCAGCGTTGGCTCTGCTCCTCTTTGGGTCCCGCACTGCTGTGTTTTTGAGGCTCTGGAGCCTCTCTCCCTACACTACAGCTCTCACCTCGTCTTCCTCAGCTCTGCAGACTCTGTGCCAGCGACCGCCCTGGCTCCGGCTCTCGGTCCTGAGTTCTGCTTCCTAACAACAAAGCCTCTGTGTATTTCGTCACTGCCGGAGGCCTCCATTTGCTCCGGGCCAACCATACCGATACAGGACTTTAGTGGAACCAGGGGGAAAGTTCCTTCTCTTGGGGAAAAATTTGGCTCCCTCTCCCTGTATTCTATAAGGAAAGCAGGAACAGTGAACATAAACTATTTACTCCGACAAACTCTGCAAGATTTTTTAAACCTCTTCAAAGAGCTGACCGTTCTACATACGGGCCTCTTCCAGGGCACAGAGCTTGTTTCCAGGTTGCATTAGGATTTCATCCCAGAACAACCAGGCCGTAACAAGCCCCCTCATCTTGCAGGTTGGAAAACTGGGGTCCAAGACTAATGACTCGTTCAAGACCCACAGCGAGTCAGTGACGTGGCCCAGCGTAGACGCAAGGCCTGTGTGCTCCCTGGGCCTCCTCTGGAATGAGCTGCTGAGTCAGGCTGCGAGGGTCTCTGCTGGTGGTCTCCAGCAGACAGGGACAACTGCCATCTGGAACGGGTTAGTCTCACTCCTGCCTGGAGGCTAGAGGATGGACTAAATGACCCCTGCAGGTCCCTTTCTTCCCGAGGCCTCTCCAATTACCTTCTCTAATTTCCAGCAAACATGCTTTCTCTAGGGAAAAATGAATCCGGGGCTCTAGCTTCCCTTGGGAGTCTGCAAACGATTTCACTTTCCAGTTTGGGGAATATGAGCTCCATGAGAGAAAATGCGCAGCGGGCTGTCAGAAGGAAACGTTTCAACAACAACACACTATATATTTAGATTTTTCCCAGCAACTCATGCTCCTAGTGGGTGCAGCACAAACTGGGAGGCACACTCGAGTCCTCTTCCTGGGCCTCCGTCCCTTCTCCAGGGCTCTTAATTGGCTGGCTTCTCAGCTTGAGGCCTGGGCCGGGCCTCATCCGCGGAAGGCTGCCCCCTCCCCCTGGCCTGGGCGCTGGAGGTTAATGAGGCCGCTGCCAGAGTCATAGCTTTCTCCTTGGGGGGTGCAGGCCCTTGTGCTTCCCTGAGTGTGTGGGCCACTTTTTGCAGGTTTTACCCTGATTCTTACTTCTCTGAATTTCTGTTTTCTGAACCCAAGCTAGGATGTGTGGCCTGACCAATGATCTCTCTGACACTTTGGGCTTAACATTAACAATGACAGTAGATTTTACTTAAACTGTGGACTAAATGTCTCTTTTGCTGAGCACCTTCCGTGCGTGTGTCAATTGCTCCCACAGAACCACATAAGGAAATGAGGTTCAGAGACATTTAGCGAGTCATCTAAGGTCACCCAGCCAGGAAGTGATAGAGCCAGGACTTCCATCTTGCCCTGACTCCAGTGCTCGAGCTCTCTACCACGACACCAGACTCAGAGACGTAGTTATGGGCTCTGTCAACAGTCACGTATAATTTTGACGCCAAAACACGGGCATTTCCCGGACTTTTTTTTTTTTTTTAAGTTTTTTTTTACACTGTAAGTTTTAATCATACAGAAAAACCACAGGATAGGAAATGAGCTCCCATCCCCCAGGCCCAACAATTACCAACATTTCACCATACTTACTTCATCCATCCATTTTGTCTTTTTCTTTTTTTTTCTATAGTACTTTAAAGAAAATTCCTGACATTGTGTCATTTTCCCCCTAAATACTTCCACATGTAGCTCTAAAGAGGGGAAAGGAGAGTGGAAGAAACGATTTCTTACAGAATCACAAAACCAAACACCTCATGCAGATAAATAAACATTTCTTCCTACCCCCAATACCCAGTTCAGCTCTGATTTTTCCTCCCGTCTCAAAAATACGTCTTTGCATTGGGCTTGTTTAACACAGGGTATAAACGAGATGCGCCTACCGCCTTTGGTCTCATGTCTCCTAAGCTGCTTACTTTACACTTCCAATCTCTCTTTTTCTTTTCCATGTCACTAATTGTTAAAGAAACAGGATCCATTGTCTGGATGAATGTTTCACAATCTGGATTCGCTGGATTGCTTCCGTGGGGCATATTTGACTTGTTCTTCTGTCTCCCCTATTTGCTGTAAACGTGTAACTCCAAAGGTTTGATGAGTTTCATTTAATGAGCAAGAACACCCACAGATGGGGCAGTGTACTTCCTACTACATCCCTTCAGGCACACAGTACCTGATTGTCCTATTTTATTTCATTTTATTTTATTTTATTTTATTTTTATTTTTTCAATTAATCTCCATACCCAACACGGGGCTCTAACTCACAACCTTGAGATCAAGAGTCATATGCTTCACCAACCGGGCCAGCCAGGCACCCCCTGCTTGTCCAGTTGAGTACAGAGAACCATTAATGTGTTTGGGTGGCTCCCAGGTATTTTGATGGCTTATAGACACAAAATATTTAAAGTCCATATTGTCTTAGATTATCTGGACTATCTGCTATATTCTTTTTTAAAAAAATTTTTTTTTTAAGATTTTATTTATTTGTTGTCAGAGAGAGAGAGAGCACAAGCAGGGAGAGCAGCAGGCTGAGGGAGAAGCAGACTCCCCGCTGAGCAAGGAGCCCATTGAGGACTCGATCCCAGAGTCCTGGGATCATGACCCGAGCTGAAGGCAAACACTTAACAACTGAGTCACCCAGGTGCCCTTGGGATATCTGCTACATTCTCTTAAGTGACAGGTTTCAAGACTATCTGTGTCACATGGCAAAACCACTGTTTTTCAGCTTCAATAGGGCTACAGTCGTTGGGGTCCTAAAGCCTCCTTTGAGTGGGAGAGAAAAGTCACTGCCAAGGTGTTGTGGAACAGCTGCCCACGGACAGGTAGGTGTAGGCAGTTTTTCCCTTGAATGCTATCTTGTGGGTGTGGGCTGCATTCATGAGCTAATGACCCAGGAATTAGAAAGTGCCTGGCCAACTGGCATCAGAGCGGCGTCACAGAGGTAGGAGGTACGGACCGAGTGAAGAAAGAGCCAGGCCCAGACCTTGTGTGCTGAGGGAGGCAGCTGGAGGCAGTAGCTGGAACCAGAACATGGAGAACTACTGTTACTCTCAGAGAAAGTAAGCGGGGAAGACAATGAGTTGGCAGAACTTGGACAAAGGAAGAGCCCAATTCAAGACTCAAGGCAAGGAACTGAATTCAGAGTAAGGAACTCCAGCAAATATTGAGAGGTGCTTGGAGTTTGGGGATTGTATTTGGGACCAGCCAGAAGAGACTTAGAATCACAGAGTCCTCGGACTTCAGGGTCCTATAAATCTCCAGTCCAACCCCTGCTTTTGCAGATAAAGACATTTGGGCTCCAAAAAGAGGAGCCACGTACTGAAGGTGAGGCAGAGTTACAGCTGGGACAAGAAGCTAGTCCCCTGTTTTCACCAAGCCCTCCCCATCTCCTGCTCTGCTCTGCTTCTTCCTCAAGGAGCAGTGGCTGGTCCCAGAGATGTCCAGTGGGCCTGAGGTGGAGGAGGTCTGCACTGAGAAGCCAGACTTCATTTGTTGGTAAAACAGCATAAGCCGAACTTCTGTGATCAAGCTATTTGACCATAATTTGCTGAAGTCTTTTTCTTTTAAAAATTTATTTATTTATTTGAGAGAGAGAGAGAGAGCATGGACATGTGTAGGGGGAAGGGGAGAGGGAGAGAGAATCTCCAGCAGACATCACGATGAACTTGGAGCTGATTTGGGGACTCGATCTCTTGACCTGAGCCAAAATCAAGAGTAGGAAGCTTAACCGACTGAGGCATCCGGGCGCCCCTTTGCTTAAGTCTTGATAGCCTGTGTGCTGTTATTCTTCTCACTGTGTGAACTAATTAATGCTGATAATGGTGTGTTGGGCATGAGCGTAACTATAGAAGGTGTGGGGTGGGCTGTATAGTTCCATGGTCTAGGTTTAAAAATGATAGCCTGGAGCACATCACTGGCTCAGTTGAAGGAACCTGCCACTCTTGATTTTGGGGTGAGGAATTTGAGCCCCGTGGTAGGTGTAGTGATTGCTTAAAATAAATAAATAAATAAACTTTAAAAACAAACAAACAAACAAAAAATCATTGCCCTGTAAATCCATTGTCCCATTGCAGCAGTTAAGGCTAGAAGACAGGGATAGACACAGACACTCCAACTGAATGGTGTTGCTGGGCACTCCTTAATAAGTGATGCTCTGCTTGAGGGCTGGGACCTGGAATCAATCACCTATGCATTCCTAGCACTTAACAGAGGAAGTTGCATATAATAATAAGTGGTACTTGATAAAGATGGCTAGTCAATGACTGAATAAATACCCAACAAGGTACATCATCTTAATCCCATACTTACCTTAATCCATGCCTCCTCGCTGATCTTGGCATTGTGTTCCAGAATAGTGGTCTTTAGATGTTGTTTGCTAATTAACACCTTCCCCACCACCACCCACATAGAATTTTAAAAATTATTTATTCTCTCTACCATCTGTAAGTCAACATCTGAAAGTTTACATCAGAAGTTTAAATATGTAATTAAGATGGTTGCAATTTTCAGAGTATTATAAATATTGGCATTTGAAAATAAAGTTCTTTTCTTTTTAGATTATGTATTTATTTATTTATTTGACAGAGACAGTGCACAAGCAGGTGAAATATCAGGTAGAGGGAGAGGGAGAAGCAGGCTTCCCACTGAGCAGGGAACCCTATGTGGGGCTCGATCCCAGGACCCTGAGATCATGACCTGAGCTGAAGGCGGTTGCTCAACCTACTGAGCCACCCAGGTGGCCCTGAAAATAAAATTCTCAAGTCACATTTTTACATATATCCCGTGGGAAATAATCACAATAATTATTTGATACACAACATCATCCATTTAAAAATTTATGTACAAATTCTTCTTTGTTGTTGGGAATTTTATGTTGTTTCCTTTCTCCTTAAAATTGCATTTCTACTTTACCTGTTGTAATTTTATTCAACAAAAGGAAGTTCAGAAACATAATTTTTCAAAATTCCTGTTACTGTTATGGTCCTATCTATTTATTTATTTATTTATTTTGAGAGCAAGAGAGCATGAGGGAAGGAATGTGGAGAGGGGCAGAGAGAAAGGGAGAGAGAATCCTAAGTAGGCTCCCTGCGCAGGGTGGAGCCCAGCATGGGGCTCGATCTCACAACTCTGAGACCACGACCTGAGCTGAAATCAAGAGTTGGATGCCTAAGCAACTGAGCCACCCAGGTGTCCCTGTACCTTTTTATGTTCTAATTGTCAAAATTATTATTCTATATTAGGTTATAATAACAATTATGAGTAGTACACAATTAGTGAAGACAATATAAAATATACATAATTCAATAAGAAAACAAACTTTTAATAAAAAAAAAAAAACATACCATACCCTGGTCATAAAACAAACCTCAACAAGTTTAAAAGAATTGAAATAATACAGACTGTGTTTTCCAACCAAGTGAAACCAAACTAGAAATCAATAACAGAAAGATAACAGGAAAATATCAAAACACTTCTACATAATCCATGGGAAGAGAGGAAGTCTCAAGGGAAATCCAAAAATACATTGAACTGAAAGGAAATGAAATACAGCATATCAAAAGTTACGGGACACGGCTAAGCAGTGCTGAGAGGAAAATATGTAGCACTAAATGCTTACTTTAGAAAAGAGGAAAATCTCATATCAATAACCAAATCTCCCACCTCAAGAACCTAGAAAATGAAGAGCAAATAAACCCAGGGGTAAGTAGAAGGAAGAAAATGATAAAGGTAAGATGAGAAATCAATGAAATTTAAAAATGGAAAAGCAGTAAAGAAAATTTGTGATATAAAGAGCTGATCTTTTAGAAAGATTAATAAAATTGACAAACCTCCAGCAAGACTGACGAAGAAAAAAAATAATTGAGAGAAAAGACACAAATGATCAATATCAGGAATGAAAGTGGGGATATCATTACAGAGTCTGAAGGCATCACAAAGATAATAAAAGAATTCTATGAACAATTTTACTCTCATAACCCTGACAACTTAGATGAAATGGACCAATTTCTCAAAAAAAAAAACACAAACTTACAAATAATTATAAAAAATTAAATGCTGGGGAGCCACATGTAAACAAAGACATCTCCTGCTGTTATAACTCACCCAATGTGAAAGAGATAATCTGAAAAACCCTATGACAATTAAGAATCCATAATTTTAAGCACTCCCACCAAATCTCCAGACCCAGATGGTTTCAGTGGAGAAAGTTACCAAACATTTAAAGAAGAATTAACACCAATTTTAAACAATCTCTTTCAGAAAATAGAAGAGGAGGAAACACATTCTAGTTCATTTTATGAAGCTATGATTATCAAGATAACAAAACTAAGCAAAGATGAAAGAAAGAACAGAAGAAAGAAAGAGAAAGAAAAAGGGGGGGGTGGAGGAAGGAAGAAAGGAAACTATAGACCAATAAACCTCATTAATATAGACAAAAATTCTTAATAAAATATTAGCAAATAGAATTCAACAACATATAAAAAGAATTGTAAATCTCTGGTTTATTCCAGAGTTGTAAGGCTGGTTCAATATTTCTAAATCATCAGTGTAATCAACCAAATTAAAAAGTAAAAGAAGAAAACATATATGATCATATCAACCAATGCGGAAAACGCATTTGACAAATTTCAATATCCACTCAAAATAAAAACTTTCAGGAAAAAAGAAAAAGAATAGAGAGAAACTTCCTCAACTTGATGAAGAAAATCTGCAAACATGTCCATCTAACTTCACAGTTAAAGGTGAAAGACTAAATGCTTTCCTCCTGAAATTGGGAACAAAGCAATGATGTCGGCTTTCACTGTTCTTATTAAATATAAACTCTTGCCAGGGCAATGAAGCAAGAAAAAGAAATCAAAGTCATATAGTTCAGAAAAAAGAAATAAAATTATCTATATTTCCAGATCACATGATTGTCTTTGAAGAAAATTCCAAGGAATCTACAAAAGACAATGTGGAACAAATAAACGAATTTGGAAAGGTCACAGACGATGAGATAATCATACAAAAATCAATACATTGTTTTCCATGTACTGTAAATAGGTAAAAGGGGCACCAAAACAAAAAATACAATACCATGTTACAATTAATCAAAAAGCCAAAATACTGATGTATAAATCTAATAAAACATGCACAGGACGCATATGCCTAAAATTATACAATGCCAGTGAAAGAAATCATTAAGATCTAAGTGGAGAGACATGCTGTGTGTATGCACTGGGACAACATAGCAAGTATGTCAATTCTCCCCAAATTATACAACACACTTCTTATCAAAATCCCAACAAAATCCCAACAAGATATTTGGCAAATAGTCACAAGATTATTCTAAAATTTACATGGAAAGGCAAAGGAACTAGAACAGCCAGGACCATTTTGAAAAAGGAAAAAAAATTGGGAAGACCATTATACCTGATTTGAAGAGTTACTTTATAGGTACAATAAGTCAATAATCAAGACCGTATGTTATTGGTGGAAGAACAGACACAGAGATGTATAGAACAGAACAGAAAACACAAAAATAGATCCACGCCTTGTGTCCATCTCTTTTTTGTCAAAGTTACAAAAGCCACACGGTGGAAAAAAGATAGCCTTCTCAACAAATGGTGCTGAAGCAATTGGGTAGTCATAGGTAGAGTAAAAACAAAACAAACCGAACAAAACAAAAAAATCAACTTAAGTTTCGCAGGTTACACAAAAAGTAACTCAACATGGATAACTGTAAATTATAAAACTATAAAATTTTTTAGAAGAAAAAAGAAAAACAGGATCTAGGACTAAGCAAAGAGTTCTTAGACATAACACTAAAAGTATAATCCATAAAAGGAAAAACTGATAAATTACACTTTATCAAAATTTAAAACTTTTGCTCTACCAAAGACCCTGTTAAATAGATAAAAAGTCAAGCTAAAGAAGGGAAGAAAATATTTGCAGACTGACAGAGTACTTACTATCTAGAACGTATAAAGAACTCTCAGAACCTAACAGTAAAAAGAAAGCAAACAATCCAATTAGAAAATGAGTAGAAAACATGAAAAGGCATTCTACCAGAGAGAATATACAGACAGCAAATAAGCACTTGAAAAACTATTCAGAATATCATTAGCCTTAAAAGAAATGCAAGTCAAATCATGAGATATCATTACATACTGTTCAGAATTGTTAAAATAAAATACACTTGAATCAAGAAGGTAAAGAGATTCTCTCCTACCACTCCCAATTCGACTCATACTAGAAGTCCCAGTTAATGCAATAAAACAAGAAAGTGAAATGTATACATATTCCGAAGGAAGAAATATAACTTTCTTTGTTTGCAGATGACATGATTATTTATATAGGAAATCCCAAAGAATTAACAAAACCTTCTGGAACTAAAAAGTGACTATAAAGAGGTTGTAGGATACAAGGTTAATAGACAAAAGTTAATCGCTTTCCTATATACCAGTAATGAATGTTTATAATTGAAAAATTAAAACCACCATCATTTACATTAGCCCTCTTCCAAATGAAATACTTAGATATAAATCTAAGAAAATGTATAAGAGATATATATGAGGAAAAATACAAAACTCTGATGAAAGAAATCAAAGATCTAAAAAAGTGAAGAGATATTCCATATTCATAGATAGGAAGAAGACTCAATATTGTTCAAGTATCAAAGTTCTTCCCAAATGGTCTGTAGATCCAACACAATCCCACTCAAAAATCCCAGCAAGTAATTTTGTGGGTATCCGCAAACGGATTCTAAGTTTATATGGAAAGATGAAAAAGCCAGCATAGCCAGCACGATTTTGAAGAACAAAGTCAGAAGTTGCGTACTACCTAACTTCAAGACTACCATAAGGCTACAGTCATCAAGACAGTGTAGTGTTGGTAAAGGTATACACAAATAGACCAGTGGAACAAAATAGAGAGACCTATACAAATAAAATCAACCAATCTTTGGTAAAGGACCAATGGAAATTCAAAGGAAAAAAGATAGTATTTTCAACCAATTTTGCCAAGAACAACTGGACATCTACATGCAAAAAAAAAAAAATGTAATCCAGACACAGACCTTATAATTTCCACAAAAATTAACTAAAAATGGATCATAGACCTAAATGTAAAAGGCGAAACTATAAAACTTCTACAAGATAACCTGAGGAAAATCTACATGACACCGTATGTGGCCATGACTTTTGGATATAACACCAAAAACACAATTCATGAATGAAGAAATCTGGTAAGTCAGACTTCATTTATATTAAGAACTTCTATTCTATGAAAAACACTATTAAGAGGATGAAAAGCCGAGTCAGAGACTAGGAGAAAATCTTTGCCAACACACATCTGATCGAGGATCGTTACCTAAAATATACCCAAAAAAAAGTCTTAAAACCCAACAATAGGAAAATAAACAATACAACTAAAAAGTGAGCAAAAGATCTGACACCTCATCAAAAAAATATATAATTGCCAATAAGGATAAAAATATGTTCAACATAATACAGCATTAGGGAAATGTAAATTTAAAAAAACAGGTACTACACACCTATTAAAATGGTTTAAAACCCCTAACACTGACAATACCAAATGCTAGCCAGGAGATTGAACGCTAGGAGCTCTCATCCATTGCTGGTAGGAATGCAAAATGGTACAGCTACTGATGAAAGAAATCATACTGGCATATTCTTACCAAGCTCAAAGTAGTCTTGCCGTACAATCCTGTAATTGCACTTCTTGGTATTTACCCAAATGAATCAAAAACTCATGTCCACATAAAACTCTGTACACAAATATCTGTAGCAGCCTTATTCATAATTGCCAAATAATGAATGTCCCTCGATGGGTGATTGAATAACAAATGGTGGTACACCCATACAATGGATTATTATTCATTGTTCATTATTATTTCACCAGGAAATGAGTTATCAAGACATTAAAAAAGAAACCTTAAAATCATATGGCTAAGTGAAAGAAATCAATTGGAAAAGACTATATGCTGTACGATTCTAAAAATACGACATTCTAAAAAGGCAAAACTATGGAGACAGTTAAAAGATCGTTGTAAGGGATTTGAGGGGAGAGAGGAAGGATGCACAGGGATTTTTAGGGCAATGAAGCTATTTTGTACATTGTTTTTTGATACTGTAATGGGCGATATATAACATTGTGCATTTGTCAAAACCTAAAGAACTTTAAGAGTGAATCCTGACGTAAAATATGAATGTTAGTTAGTAGTAATGTATTGATATATGTTTATCAATCTTAACAAATATACAGCATTAATGTAATATATCAATAATAGGGGAAATTCTATGTTGGGGAGGGAAGGTGAAGGAGGAGAGAGAATATGTCTGTGGAAACTTTCTGTATTCTGCTCAATTTTTCTGAAATCTTAAAACTTCTGTAAAGAATAACATCTACTGGGCGCCTGCGTGGCTCAGTGGGTTAAGCCTCTGCCTCCGGCTCAGGTCATGATCCCAGGGTCCTGGGATTGAGCCCCACATCGGGCTCTCTGCTCAGCAGGGAGCCTGCTTCCCCGCCCCCACCCCCCACCCCCCCACCCCCCACCCTCCGCCTGCCTCTCTGCCTACTTGTGATCTCTCGCTGTCAAAAAAATAAATAAAATCTTTAAAAAAAAAAAAGGTGAAAAACAAAATATTTAAAAAAAAAAGAATAACGTCTACTAATTTTTTTAAGTGCAATCTCCCATAAAAAGGAATTCCAAAAAATTTAAGCAGGAAATCCTCCCTCAAAGAGGTGGAGATTAACACCTAACCCCTGGAGGATGGTCTGCCCTTGGTAACTAGATTCTAAAGAGTAAACTAACTATGGAAAGAAAGAAACAGAGTAACTTGACAGTGGACAAACCTGACAGACACTCCCTTGCCTGGGTGATCATAGGTCACGATCTCAAGCACCCTTGTTATGATGTGATGGCCATGACACTTCAACTTTGTGATAACCCTCCCCAAACCCAGGACCACAGTCTAACCTTAAGAGAAACAAAACAAATCCAAATCCAAGGATGTTCTATAAAATACTGGGTTGGCACACTTCAAAATTGCTGAGGTCTTCAAAATTGAGGGAAATCCAAGAAACTGTTACAGACCAGATAAGGCTAAGGAGATGTGACAGATAAAAGCACTGTGGTACTCTGGGTGGAATTCCCCCAACAGAAGGACACTAGGGACAAACTAACGAAATCTAAATAAACTGGGGCATTTAGGGAAAAGTGATGTGTTGATGTTGGTTTCTTAGTTGTGCGGAGGGGACCAGACAGATGTACCATGTTAACAACAGGGGAAATTGAGTGAGGGGGTACACGGAACTCTCTGTTCTATCTGAGCAACTTTTCTATCTAAACTGATTCTACATGTTAAAGTCTATTACAAAATACTGTGTTTAAAAAAATATCACTCATGACTGCCAGTGTAGATAGAGAAGAGCTGGAACCTTCATACATCGTGGGTGGAAACGAAAAACAGTACAAGTCACTCTGGAAGACCGTTTGGCAGTTTTTTAAAAATTAAAGATGCCAACTGCTAAGTGATCCCACAATTGCACTCCTGGATATTTATGCCAGAGAAATGAAAACTTACGTCACACAAAACCTGCATATGAGTATTTATAGAGGCTGTACTTGTAATAGTTCCCAACTGAAAACAACCCAGATGTCCTTCGCCATCTGAATGGTTAAACAAATTATAGTATAGCCATACTATGGCATATCACTCAGCAATAAAAAGGAACAGACCGTTGATACACACGACAGCCTCAATAAATCTCCAGGGAACATTGCTGAGTGAAAAAGGCCAATCCCCAAAGGTTGCATAGTTGACAATTTCCTATAGAACATTCTTGAAATGACAGAATAACGGAAATGGAGACCAAATTAGTGGTTAAGGAGGGGCGGGATGGAAGAAAGGTAGGTGTGTTTATAAGAGGGCAACATGAAGAATCCTCATGATAATGGAAATATTCTGTATCTTGACTGTATCAATATCAATGTCCTGGTAATGATTTTGTGCTATATTGTGTTGCAAGATATTACCATGGGATAAATCTACCCAGGATATCTCTGTGTTATTTCTTATAATTGCATGTGACTCTATTTCTTCCAGATAAGAAGTTCAATTGAGAATTTTTTACTCAAAAAAAAAAAAAAAGAATTTTTTACTCAAGGGGCACCTGGGTGGCTCAGTGGGTTAAAGCCTCTGCCTTCGGCTCAGGTCATGATCCTGGGGGTCTCTGCTCTGCGGGGAGCCTGCTTCCTCCTCTCTCTCTCTGCCTGCCTCTCTGCCTACTTGTGATCTCTGTCAAATTAAAAAAAAAAAAGAATTTTTTTACTCAAAAATTATTTCTTAATGAAATAGCTAAGGCTTTAATTTTTAATTACTTTATATAGCTATGCGTGATATTACTTGTTATTAGAATTAGAGGGCAGTATCTATTTTATTCGTGCTCTTCATTTTTATAGAAGTAGTGCTGGGAAACTTTGTTCACATAAATAAGTTTGGAAGGAGTTTTATTATAGCAATATGATTTAACTCTCTGAACTCTTTCCAAGTTCTATGCCAAAAATAACATACTGCTCTATCATCAAGAATTATTTTTAATAATCTATCAGCTGACAACTCGATTAGGTCCTCCTCTGATATCGTTGAAAGCAAAGAATTGGAAAACATCTGACCTACAAATACCTAGTGTCCAGTCTTTGCTGTTGTTAACTTTCTCTGTTCCTGAGGTGTCACCTAAAACGCTTTACCAAGACCTAATCAAAACATTAAGTATCCTTGTTGTTCTTTTTCTTGGAGACACCTTATAATCTGATATACTTAGAAAGAGTAAGATAAGTTGAAATATTGTTAATTTCAGTACACATTTGCCAAAAACTTGTATAAAATTATTTTACATACCATATGCTTAATTTTTATTGTTGGGAAACTTTTCAAAGACGTAGATTTTTTTTTAATTTAAGCTTCAACTTTAACACAGTTTATGAATAACATCCACAATCATTCGCAAATATTCACAAATCCTAGCCTAATCGTAGAAGGCGGTCATCATTGTAAACTTAATCACCCAGGGTATATTTATTCTATGTCCAAGCAAAAAAAAAAAAAACAAATAATACTTCTTAGTCTTCATTTTTCATTCTTCATTCTTCAATACCACTTAGTCTTCATTTTTTAATTCAAATCAATGTGTGTTAACATATGTCCTCATGATAAACATTCTACATTCTACATTCTAATTCTTAGATGATAAATAGATATATATAGAGAGAGAGTTTGAAATCTTAAATTTATTATTTATCACCTGAATGGAGTAGTGCATCACCACCTTGAATATTTCCTGTCTTCACTCACTTTATTTTTATGGAATTTACATGATGTGAATATTTTCGTTGACAATCATTGGGGTATGCATGAGGACATTCATTAAACAAAAAGTATCACTTTTGCTATCTCACTGTGCAATATATCTGAATTCAAAATATCATCCAAGTGGGACAAAGTATCCCTTTTCTAATGCCATGCTTTGCCCTTAACAGAAATATGTATAAGACAGGGAAAGACATAAAACTTTAGAGATTTATATCATCTTCCTTAATATTTTCACTTGCCCACAGAGGTTTTTATACTTGGCCCAATTCACCATAGTCAGTTTGGGGGATGAATAAAAGTTAACATTTTTTTTCTTTTTTATAAAGTGAACAAAGGGCTATTGGGAAAGAACAGAAAAGAGCAGAGAACCAGCCAATGCAGGTGATTTGTCCAGCAGGTCAACTTTAGGGATGGGTCAAAATGGAATTGAGGATCTGGAAATTGATTCCATTAAATCAATTCATGACTGAATATCCCTTGGAAAGTCTTCCTGTCTCCTCAGGCACACTCATACTCCAGTTGGTAAACCACTATTTTCCCTTCTTGCCACCCACACACAGAAGTAGGTGTATGGAGACCAAAATATTATCTGAACTTAAAGAACTTCTTGCCCATCATTTCAGCATTGTTTGATCCCTAACCAATGAACATATCTAGTTGGGTAACCGGTGTTGAATTTATACTTAGTGCCATGGTGAGGTATGAAGAAAGAGAAGCCAAATGTCTTCAGCAAGCAATAGTCCACAACAAGAAGCCAGAGAGACATACATGAAGCAAACATACCACACATGAAAGGTGCATAAGAATATGGTAAAAATATTTACACTTCTCATTGAAAGAGAGGTAGGAGACTGCTAGAGCGGTTGAAGGAACTGGAAATAAGGGATCTTGAAGATTGGGGAAATATTAGGAGGAGTTACTTTTGTTTCAGAGATTCAGAAATCGGTACACATGAATTTTGATAGAGTAAGTAAGACCGGTGGACTAATACTTTTTAAAAATGTCCACAGCTATCTCTTGGTAAATAAAAATGTTTGTCATTCTTTCTTATTCAAAGATAATATTTTGTTTTTGAGCAAGACTTCTAAATTCAATGATAGGACAGAGAGAGGGAGAGATACAAGGGATAGAGGGAAGGATAGAGGGAGAGAGAGAAAAAAAAGAAAAAAAAAGAAAGAAAAGAGGCATGGAGGAATGAAAGAAGGAAAGAAAGAAGGAAGACAACCAATTTTTCATCTCCTTAGAATTTCAGCTCAATTTCTAGACTGGTGGTTGTCAGATGTATTAATTTATACTAAAGTGTTAATGGCTTACACCAGGTATACCATCCAGCTCAAAGATCCCTTTCAGTTCAAAGGCTCTGTGAAATGTTATATACATTAAGGAATCAAAGAAAAGGAAAAAAGAAAAAAGGAATCATAAAAAAGGTAGATTAGAGTAAAGGAATGGGGGAAGACTACTGGTCCTCCTCACTCGGGCAATCCAATCAGGAAACTCTATGTAGTAGCAGTAACTGAGCACACCAATGGGTCCATTAGATGCCGTCTGCCAGTAGATGGCGGTCTTCATATTAACTGACTTCACCGGACAGGCCCTCCTTTCTATAAGACTGTATTTGTAGGGTTGGTTAGCTTGATGCATAGGTGCAGTAGGAGGCTACCTGAACATTGTGAGTTGGAGAGCCCTGGGTTAGGTCTCCACCTGCTCAAAATTAACTTCCTCACTGACCCTGCTGTGTATGTCTAACATTCAAATTTATCCAGCCCTTGGGGTCAGGGAGGCTGGCATATCAGGCAGGAAGGGGAACAGAGGTTAGTCATTAACACTTTAGCAGGAACTAATATGGTATTTTAACTCCGGAGAGAAAAGACCTTGAAAAAAGGTTTTATAAGACTGATAAGTTCTACAAAGAGGATCTGCACAGTTTTGGTGGTTGTTTAATTAGGACATTCTATATTATAAGCTGGAATAGCAAGTAGGCACCTGAGTTACAGCCTTAAAAAAAGAAAGGTAGAAAGAAAATAAATGGTAGATTGGAGCAGATCAATTTTGCCTGAGATCAGACCTGGTCTCCCCACTTGTTTTCTTCAGCTCCCATCTCATAATGGTAGACTGAGAACCCGAGGGTTTGCTGAAAAGTCCATAAAGCTTCTCACACCTTGGCTGTGTCCAGAGACTAGAGAACACCTGCTCACCGTCTACTCTGTTGCCCACATTCCTGGATCTGTTTGGACCAGCACTTTTTCATCTCAAGGATGGCCTGAGAAGTGAGGAGACATAGACAAAGAGGGATTATTCAAAGAGGGGCTGAGACAGTGGGACGCTTGAAACTGGTATAGTCCCTACGCCTTGGCACCCTGGAGAAGACGGGACCAAGTCAACAAGATACTGTCTTCAAAGACGTCAGTAGCTGTCGTGTGTAATATGTCAGACACGATCTGTGCAAGCCTTCAGGTAGAACCAGATGGGTAGAGAAATCGATCACAATGTGATGTAAGAAAAAATTTCACCTTCTGTGATAATGATTATGTAATAATAGTAGTCATAATCATAGTAACTCCCAAGTGTTGCACCATCATGGCAAGAACTCATTGTGTTTCACATGCCTGATCTCACTTCATAATTATAGAACTTCTGTGAAGTTATTACAATCACCATTTATGGACGAAGAAACAAAGGTAGAGAGGAGTTAAGTAACATACTAAGGGTGAACATTTAACCACTGGCGAGGCCCCTCCTTCCTTAGATTGAATGGGCTGCCCTAAGAGGCAGCAAGTGGCCCCCTACAGCCACCTTGAACCAGAGGTGGGGGACATTGGGCAGGAATGCTGTCAAGGAGACACACTGGATTCAAGGATCTTAAATGCTCTCCCAACCCTTAGGGTGTGAGGGTTGTTCAGTCATTCAGCAAACATGCCTGGAGTACCAGGCAATGTGCTAGGCCCTCTGAGAGATCATGTTACCGAAACGAAGAGGTGGAAAAGGGAGTGAAGAGAGGGAGGGGATAGAGAAGAACCTTATAAGCCGTTAAATTCCCCTCCCCCCCCTTTTTTTTTTGCAGTACAATTGTGGTGGCTACTATCTCACAGAAGTGGGGAACTGCTATATGATGGAGGATATGATCTAGTCTAAGGAAACAAGGGAGGTGACTTTTAAGCTGTGGCCTAAAAGCTGAGTAAGAAGTCTCTGCAAACAAGCAGGGAACACGAAGGGGAGAGAGTTCCAGGCAGAGGGAACAGCCTCTACCCAAGTCCCATAGCAAAGAGACCTTGGTTCTTTTGAGGCTCAGAAAGGCCAGAGTGGCCAGAGTCAGAGTGGGAAAGGGGAGCAGGTCTGAAGTCACGTGGTGAAGGAAGCAGAAGGGACCCTGACGTGCAAGCAGTTATGAGCCATGTTGAGACTTTGTCCTTAGATTAGGGGACTTGGAGCGGGGTGGGGGAGTTACAGGGCTTTGAACAGGGGAGAAAAGTGAAGAGTTCTGTGTTTTCAAAAGGCTACTGTAATTGCTTCGTGGACACTGGAATGGAGGGGAAGGAGAGAAGATGGTAGACCAGTGAGGAGGTTGGCATAGGAAGAGGAATTGCCCCTCTTTCTCAGTGGTTCAGAAGGCACCTCCCACCCACACCCACGGGTGTGCAGCTTCCCGAAGGGCAAGGAAACCCAGGAGGGGAAGATGAAAGATAGGTTTGGGACCTACTATACATCTCCACCAGCCCAACCCACCAACAACTGTCCCTGCTGGTCAACACACTTGATGAGGTTTTCAAATCTGCGTCCAGCAATTCCCAGTATCAAGCAGGCTGTGCCTGGGGGCCCTTGTGCACCCTTCCATAATCAAGGACAGCTGTCCTGAGCAGTAGCCCCAAGTGCCCACCTCCTACACTGCCCATCACTATTGGTTCCTTCCCCACCACCCAGAGGAAGGTGTGGGAAGTTGGGGCTGAAGATAAAGAATTCCAGGCAGCAGCTAGGGAGTCAAAGAGAAGGAAAATTTATTCTGCAAATCAAAGTCCCAAATCAGATAATTATTCTAAATGTACAAAAGAGTTAAGAATGGATGCCTAATTCATGCAGATTTGGCAAGTGATGGTACCAACAAGCCACGTGGTGGGAAGAACAAAGGGCTCTGAATGAGGTCTATTGCTGATTTCTCCTCCCAGCTCACTGGGTGGCCGTGGATAAGACTTCTGACCTTTCTCTCTCTGTTTCCTCACTCTCAAACAGAGATAATAGTATTTGTCACTTTTATCTTTCAAGGATGCCTAAACCTCAAGCTCACAAGAAAAGTGTTCTGAAAGTTAAAATCTTGATACAGAAGGGAGGCAGTGGTTTGTTAGGACTGAAAATCAGATGGCAGGCTTGGGAAAGTGCCAGGCTTTGCTCCAGTTGCCCGTGATGTCATCGAGGGCTTTTCACTGGAGATCAAGACTTCATGCTCTTACGTGAAGAACATCTTAGGGTCTACAGTGCCCCCACCAGACGCGCTTTTTCCACCACTTGCCCCACACTTGTCCCTGCTCCCGCTAGCCCCCAGATTCTTAAGACTGTTAGCCGAGACCCTGCCGAGGTATCTTCAATCAAGTTACAAAGCAGCTCTCCCTCTCCTCTGCTGACGTCAGTGAAGAAATCCTTCAAATACAGTCGGTGGCCACCATAAGCCAGGGTTCTGGCGATGTTTGAGCAGGAGACATCTTGAACAATAATAGGGCAGTGAGTGCAGTACAGGTTTTCATCTGGACTGGACTTCTAGAAATGACAGAAACCTGACTTCATTGCTGAAAGCAGCACCCTGTCACCCCCTGCTCCTTCACTATGGGAAAAAGCCCCTGTTGCATTTCTTCAAACATGTACCATGCCTCAAGTTTCATTCATCTGCTCATCGTCAGCCTCTCCACCAAAAAGAAAGCTCCCTAAGATGAGAAGCCAAGTCTGTCTTATTCAATACTGTAGCTCCAATACCTAAAACTATATCTGGCACATAGTAAGTGCTCAGGAAATTTTTGATTGACTGAAGAAAAGGATGTTGATTTTTTTTTTTAATCTGTATATTGCCTATAATCGGTCTTCACCCACCAGAATAGGTCTGCCAGGATATCCTCAATACCTAGAACCCCAAGCACTTGAAAAGCATTCAAGGAAGGAAGGGAGGGAGGGAGGGAGGAAGGCCAGAAATGAATATAGGCTGAGGAGTCCAGAAAGAATTACTGCAGGAAAGGGAATCTGAGCTGGTCTTACAAGGGTTAGTCGAGTTTGGATATATCATCATATTAATCTCGTTATTCTGTGAGGTCTGATATTAACAATGAGTTAACATTATCAGAGGGCTTGTGTGTGAGGTATTATTTGGGGCACTTTATCACCATGTTTTATATTCCAGAGAACATATTTGGACCCGCTAATAAGCCAACCTGAAATAATTCTCGGCATTAAAAAAAACCGGGTTTGACACATTCTTGTCATGGAAGTCAACCATTGTTCCAGAGACACTCCGAACAGCTGCAGACCAGAGGAAGCCAGAGAAAGCTCCTCCCGCCTGCTGTTTAAGCAGCTGGCGGGTTAACAGAGACCACCCCAGACCCCGCAGCTATCAGCAGCTGCTTGCGCGGATGGAAATTCTACTGCCCATCGAATCCAGCGGATGAGAGCAGAGGGAGTGGACTTGGCCATGGTACGACCTGCATATGTCAGCCCTAACTTGCAGGGAGTTTTTGAGCCCCTCAAGGTCACCCAGCTAGCACAATTCAGACAAGAGCTCTTCAGAGTTGCAGCAAGATCTCCTGTGTATGTCTGCCCTCAGGTACAAGGAGGGCCACCCCACCTGCTGGCCTGGGAAGGTCTATGGGCGCGGGTCGCTATACGCTTGTTTTCATACTTGCTTCAGCCCCTTGCGAGGCTGCAAAGCCAAACTCCTAGATCTGGCGAGTGCTGGAGGTGAAGGGAGTTATAGAGAGTGTTTGCACTAAGCCCCATGTCTGAGGGATGAGCCACTAGTTTGATGGAGCCTGGAGGGTCATCGTTGTGGCCAGGTCACACAACCAGCTGACAGCAGCTCAAGAGTCAAGCCTCTTAACCCAAGGGCCAGTGCTCTTGGGTCATTTTGGACTAAAAATTTCTATAGTATTATTATTAGTGGTTCCGTTGTTTTTTCTTTTTTCTCAAGCAACAGTCATCGGTATGTTATTAACAATACTTGGGAATACTATTATCAAGCAAGTCAAAGTCAGACTTAATGCTAAGGGTTTTATTTAAAGTTAATCTTAACACTCATGATAATATGCTTCCGTTTATTCAGAATGATGGAAGTTTCCGGGTGCAAGTATATCTAATGAGTGAAATTATAAACTTAAACTTGCTGTCACTTAAGATGCAATTAATGACTTTCAACACAAAAAACAAACCAGACACAACTGAGTTTTTCTTGGGCGATAGAATGGAAGATTTTCGGGCTTAGGAAGCAGACGACTTGGGTTCTAATCTAGGTTCTAGACTCTACAGTCCTCTAAATGTGTGACCTCGGGCACGTTGCTTAATCTCTCTGAGCTTTAGGTCCCTCGTCTTTCAATCAAGGATAATACAACGGATGTCATATGCTTTTTACCACATGACCCTGCTGCCCTGGCCACGACAACTTCCATCCTCGACCTCTTGCCGTCTTCTATAGAAGACCAGCTGCCTGAAAGTAGGCTGCGAGCCACACGAACAGGAATGCCCTGATGGGATAGTTGCTAAGCCATCAGAGCTCCTGACAGGACATTTGAATGGGAGATACTGAGAGGATCCAGAAAGAGACATGATCCAGAAGCCTAGAGAAGAAAGAGGGAGGCACAGAAGCCACCAGGGAAGAGGAACATCAAGGCACAGGAAAGAGGAAAGGAACAGAGGCCAGCCACGTGGTGGCAGGGTTGATGATAACTAGTTAAGCAGGTCCAGAGGCATTTGCAAAGAGAAGGCAGTAATGGAGGTTGTGAAGCCTTAAAAGCCACAGATAGGCAGGCCAGGAGGAAGATGGAAAGGGCATGGGGGTGCCTATGTGGCTCTGCCAGTTAAGTGTCTGCCTTCAGCTCAGGTCATGATCCCAGGGTCCTGGGATCAAGTCCGGCGTTGGGCTCCCTGCTCAGTAGGGAGCCTGCTTCTCCCTCTCCCTCTGCCGCTCCCCCTCACTTGTGCTCATTCTCTTTCTCTCTGTCAAATAAATAAATAAAATCTTTAAAAAAAAAAAAATTAAAGAGACGGGAAGGGAAAGCATCAAGCCGTGCCCAGCAGCGGGAAAGGTGGGCCAGCACGTGAAGAAGAGCGGCCCTCACGGAGGGAGGGACAAGTCCCTGAGTCACTTCAGCGGCTGGGGTCCCACCACCTCAGCATAGCCCAGCAGCTGCTTTTTAAAACAAATTCTGGATATTACCTAGAGACAGAGGAAAAAAAAAATCAAATGTGCCCTTTCCCCTCAGGGAGTGCTTCATCTCATTCTCATAAAAGTAGAGCTAAGGGGTGTCTGGGTGGCTCAGTGGATTAAGCCTCTGCCTTCCGCTCAGGTCATGGTCCCAGGGTCCTGGGATCAAGACCCCATTGGGCTCTCTGCTCAGCAGGGAGCCTGCTTCCCTTCTCTCTCTGCCTGCCTCTCTGCCTACTTGTGATCTCTGTCTGTCAAATAGATAAATAAAATCTTTTAAAAAATAAAAATAAATAAATAAATAAATAAATAAAGTAGAGCTAATAGGGAACACACAAAATCAAGGCTGGTAGCTAACCCTCAGCCTTCCTAACTCAGCAGAAATGCACCTCATTCCTAGCCCTGCCACGGGCCAACAGTGCAAACTGGGAAGAATTGCATGATCCCCGTGGGGCTCCCCATGTTCCCCTGCAGGGCCTGTGCACGGGGCTGAGGCAGCTTCCGGCAATGGGCATTTCCTCTTCGAAGGCCCCATCCCCACTGTCCTAATTCCCCGGGGCCTTCGGCCTGCTCTCCTGCTGGGACGCAGCTTGCCTCTGCTCTGGGAGACAGAGGGAGAGCCAAGGGAGAGAGAGGAGATCAGAAAAACGGGTCAAGAAAGGCTGCCTCCACTTATCGCAGGGGAGGAGAACCCAGAGCCCCGCTTCATACCCGGAGACTCACACCAGTACCTCCCAGGGCCCGCTGGCATCTGGCCACTGTAAGCTGCGCCTTCCCCTCCCCAGCACCAGGCCTCTGCGAGCAACCTCTCCGTGCTGGTGAGGGACCCAGGGACAGGGACACTCCAGCTGCAGGCAAGTTCCTAGAAAGTCCAATGAAATGGATGTCATTCCTTTGCTGTGAGTAATCAGCCCAACAAAGCCCACTGGTATTTCCGAGTCCATTCCCAGTGCCCAGAGCCCGACCCAGCAGCACAGCAGCTGCAAGGACTGGAATGCAGCTAGCCAGCACTTTGTCCCAGTTCCTGCCTTCAGGAAAGTCTCCTGGTCTGGAAGTGGAGAGGCACCCAGAAGGTCACTCTCATCCATGCCCAGCCTCTGGGCCTAAGTATTTTCAGACATGGGTGTTTGGAGACCCCCCTTTAACTCATCCAAGTAGGGGCACCAGGGGAGCGAGGGTGGGGACAGGAAAATGATAGTCCTCATCTCCTTGATTTTCTACTGGAAGGGGCTGCAGGAGACAGCTCGGCCTCACAGTGGGGTCTCTGCACCCCCCATCCCATCCCCAGCTTTCTCCTTCCTCTTCCGTCTTTGGTGTCCAGGACAGGCCTTCCCTGCATCCCTTCCAGGCCACTCATCGGAAGTCCGCGGCAGCCTCCAGCCCTGGCTGTGCCCAGGTGCAGAGCTGCCCCTAATTCTCCGAGGAGAGGCAGCTGGGGCTTCCCTTACTGAGAGCCCATGGGCTGGGGGAGGTGGCACTGGGGTGGGGGCACGTCTTTTACCTTAGCTTATTCAGTAGTCACAGCAGCCCACACCACCCCCCCCACCCCGGAGTTGTTATTACCCATCTTTACCACCAAGGAAACTGAGGCACAGCAAAATTAAAGGGCTTGCTCAAGCCCCCGCAGCCCGTCTTTCCAATGCATAGACAAACCCTCTGCGACCTCCAGGCCGATTTCAAAAAGACAGCAGCTCTGCAGTGCTCCCTGTTCCCCAACCAACCCCCATCCAAAAGGAAAGAATGGCACCCACACAGGCCACAAGCCACAGCTCCCTGCCCTGCAGCCCCAACAGGAAAACTCTGAAGTGTCCTCTCCCAGATGGGGCCGCTTGTCTCTAAGCATAATTTTCAGGCAGGCATTAACATTTCCTGAGCCAGATCCTGGCGGGAGCATTTCTTCCACACACACTGCCTGGGGCAACCTCTGAGCTTTCCCCAGGGTGTAAGCAATAGCCCCAGAGGTAGCTGCGGGGGGGGGGGGGGGGGGGGGGAGTGTGGGGAGGGGGGCAGGAGCCAGTGCCCCTCGAGCCTGGCATCCTTGTAAACATTCTGATCATTTTGGATTTACCAGCTCAAGTAAGCACACAGTTGCCTGTGGTCAGGGGGATGATCTCAAACTGCTTCTAGTTCCTGGGCCAGCAGCCAGCTGCCTTGGATGGTCAGAAGGTGAAATTTGAATGCTGGTGAATGGGGGAGCGGAAGTTCAGCAAGGCTGAGTTAAGCCCATTCATGAAAAAGATCTAGTCTCACTTCCTTATTGCCAGGAGTCGTGTGTGGAGGGTGTGTGTGTGCACACTGCTGTCTCACTTCTCCCCAACCCTACCCCTTCCTCCTTCCTTCCTTCCTTCCTCTCTTTCTCTCTCCCACTCTTTCTCTCCCCCTCCCTCTCCCCCCTTCTTTCTTTCTTCCCTCCCTCCCTCCCTCCCTCCTTTTCTTTCTTTCCTTCCTTTCTTTCTCTTCCTCCCTCTTTCTTTCTTTCTTTCTTTCTTTCCCCTCTCCACAAAAATCTGAAGTTCATCCTTAGGAAACCGCCAAAGAATGTGTAGCTGGTCTGTGGTTTGCTGAAAAAAAGCAAGAAAGAAAGAAAAAGAAAGATTCATAGGAAGGCAATACCCTCTCCCTCCCCCAAAACGCCTCTCTCTTACACACACACACACACACACACACACACACACATGCATGCACATGGCATTCAGTAACACGAGTGTGAAAGGTTAAGAGTCAGATACACAGTCTGCCCTCTGGTTCCCGGGTCCTGCTACACGACCCCATCCACCCCACCATGCCCCCCACCCCCAAGCCCGGCTCTTCTCCCTCCCAGTTCCTGTGGCTTGAGATGGCAGAGTCAGCCCTGGACTGAAGTCCAGCACCGTCAGAGCTGGAACAGAAGACTGCTCAAGGCTGACCCATGGGAACTTTTCTGAGGTTTAAATCAAGACTTTCCCTTTGGGGAGAAATTCACGACTATTGAGTTAGGCCCCACATCAGTGGGTCACATGCCACCTCTGGCAGACCATGCCTGCCACTAGTGGCATGATTTCCCAGCTTTCAGAAGGCCACTGTGGAGCTGTGTAACCTGAGGCTGGTTAACCTCCAAGAACGTCAGTCTCCCCATCTGTAAAATGGGCTGATAATCATGTGCTGTCCTCATGGAGCACGAGTGCGGTGGTTAAGGTAATATACACAGGGGGCTTACCAGCATGGTGTGTGAGAGATGGGAAATCCAGTGTCATTGCCCAACCCCTGGGAGACTAGGAGCTCACTATTCCCCAAGGCCACCTGTTCCCTTTTTCCGTCCCGCCGTAAAGACAGCACCAACTTTGCTGGGCCTTTTGTGTCTTGGGAGACGCGGAGAGAGAAACTGGGATGACAAGACAATATACTGGCCTGGCTCAACTTGACCTACTCCCTGACGTGCCAGGGCCTCAGAGCCATTCCCAGGAGAAAGAAGATGGATGTCAGGGGAGGAGATGAAGCGAAAGGGCCCGAAATGGTTAAGTGATGCTAGAGATTTTAAGTGCCAACGAGCCTTTCATTGTTTCTCTCCGTTTCTAACCAAGAATTGCTTACTGGGCACCCACAATGATTTCAGAGTAATCTGGGAGCAGGTGCACCTGTCCCCACAGCTGAGGCCGCCTCCATGGGTAGAGTGGGGGGAAGAGCAGTTAGGTACTTTCCCACCTGTCAGCGACATCCCCTGTGCGGCTGCCCCCCTCCCCGCCCCCCCCCCTCCGCCTTGACATCTCATTCTCGCTGATCCTGCAAGTTGGTAAAGCAGTGTCATGACCATGATTATTCAGGAAGTCCTCCCGAGGAGGGAACA
This sequence comes from Enhydra lutris kenyoni, assembly GCF_002288905.1. Lineage (NCBI taxonomy): Eukaryota > Metazoa > Chordata > Mammalia > Carnivora > Mustelidae > Enhydra > Enhydra lutris. The sequence goes on from NW_019154153.1 coordinate 5,166,020, forward strand.
AAGTCATCTGGAGAGATGTTACCCTTCTCTCCATTTTATAGACCAGCAAACTGATGCCAGAGAGATGTTGGTGGTTTGAAGCTGCCGCAATTCTCTTAGCTGCTGTTCTGGCCGGTGCAGGTGGTTTCTCCGACAGGTGCAGATGACATGGGACTCTGTTCTTATTCCCTCCTGTCCCTGGTTATTCTTCACTGAGCTCGGCAGGAGCTTCCAACCACCCCTCAAGTCCCCTCCGGGAAATGGGCCACCCCACGCCCCTGCCCTTGGTGTGATGTGACCCTAGGTTTGAGCTCACAGTTGACATCATTGAGCGCTTCCTAGAGCCCCAGGGGTGGACGCTCCAAGCCTACAGACCCCTGGGGCTGCAGAAGGAGAGGCTCCCAACTAAGGGATCTCTCAGCACCTTCATTTCCTTCCCCCTCCACTCCCCTCCCCTGTGTCCCCAAGCCATCCATTGATAGTGAAAGAGAGGAAACATCTGCTCAGGGTTCAGCTCCTCTGCCCTTGGGTCAGGGAGACTTATAGGAAGAGATGGTTGGGGGGATTGCAGCCTTGAAATAAACCAACGGTTCCGCTGCAGCGCGCCCTCACCCTGTGTCCTTCCCCCGCCTCATCACCCTCCCAGCCAAAAACCCCAACGACCCCCATCCGGGCCACCACCCAGCACACAGCTGCTGCCACCACTTCCAGAAACCAGAGAGATCCATGACCAGAGTGGGGGCTCCAGGACGTCTCTGGCAAGACAGTGAAGATACTGACGGTCACAGGGCCAGGGTGGGACGTCACTAGACAGTCTTCCAAAACTCCCTAAATGTGGTCTTCCTCCAAGTCTTCTTCGTCCCCCTCTCCTCTCCAATCACACTGGACCATCTTCGGTGGATCATTCATTCTGTGCCAGGTACTGATGCAAATTATTTGACGTCATCATCGTAATGGCCCTTCTTACAGGTGACAGAGTGAAAGCACAGAAAGGTGCAGGCACTCGGCCGATGTCACACAGCTGTGAAGTGGGCAGAGTTCAGAGGCAAACCCTACAGGACTCCAAAGCTTATGTTTTCAGCCTCTATACCAAGCTGTCTCAAGAGCGTCCCCAAACCCTTTTCCCGGCCCACCAGACCCACCGGAATTCAGGCACCAACCACCATCTTGAAACCACTGGTACTAGGCTGCCGGCCTCCGTCTTTCCGTCAGGAATGTTCCACTCACTCATTTCATTCATGTTCCAAGTGAGGGCTGGAAATCCACCATGTGGTCAGCATGTGCTCCTTACTGAGGAAGAACCAAATACTTTACACACCATTCCTAACTTCCACGAGCCATCGGGCTGTTGGGGGGCAATGATAAATGGGACGGCGCGCAGACTAAATGTTCCCAGACCTTCGGGGAGTGGGGGCTACCTGGTTAGCTCAGGCCTGTTCTCTCCTTCCCGTCTCCCAGTTCTCTTGTGGCTTTGAAAAATAAATCCATGCTGAGCACCCAGGGTGAGGGGTGTGACGTGCTGGTGCTTCAGAGACAGATGAGATCCCCGGTGCTGTTTCGTGGGATGCAGCCTGGGCCCGGTGTGGACCATCCGCAGGCCCCCCCCTTCTCCCCGGGATCCCAGCTGGTGACCATCTCGAGGTGAAAGGAAGACGGGAGCAAATGTCTGGTGCCAGTTAAAGAGGCCATAAATCCAAGAGACGTTGGGGAAGGCAGGCAGTATGTCACAGAAGTTGCGGTTTATGAGCAAAGGGGAGATTACAAGGGAATGTTGGGTCTTGTTGGGGGAGGGGGCCTGAGCGACTGACACTGGACCAGTCTTGATCCTGCAGGCCACGGAGAGGTCACGACTCACACCATGTGTCATGAGGCCTTCTTTGGAAAAGCAGAGGGAGGGGAGGGTGGTCTTCTCGGCTACCCTATGGCCACAGCGTTCCTGACAGCCGGCCCTCGGCTTCCGGGCATGATAGAAAGCAGCCATGATGAGCTCTGGAGTTGGGCAGACCTGGGTTTGAAGCCCAGCTTTGCTGTTACTAGCCGAGCCTACACAGGTCGTCTGAGCCCCCTGAACTGTGGTCCTGTTGTCTGCAAGATGGGCATAATAATACCGACTGCACCGTGTTGTGGTGAGAAGTCAATGAAACACGTGCATGAAGAATTTCACACGGCGCTTGACCTAGGCAAACACCCCGCCCCCGGCAACTCTTCTTTTCTCCTGTCTCCGTGTCTGGGTGATCATTGCCAGTGCATTCATCGGCTGGAAAGCATGACAACGTGATTGAGTGTTTATAGACTATCTCTCTGTTCTTAAGACAGTGCCTGGGGAAAAGGCCCCCATCTTCAGCAATATCACGCTGACGGTGAGGTGGTCTCACTCCAACTGAGAAGTCTCCAGCAGCTTGATCAATAACCAGCACTGTGCTGGAAACCTGCGGAATGCTACACACACACACACACACACACACACACGCACACGCACACACACGCACAGCCTCAATAAATGACTTACGTGATGAATGAATGAATCCCTTACATATGTGGAAAGAGAACATCTTTCAGGAGTGTGCTGAGTACATGGTCCATTCAGCAAACAGACGTGCAAGCTTTCCCCACCTACGCTGCCCCCAGGAATTTGGAAATGTGGAGAATGAAACTCTCAGGGAAGAAAACCACGCCGTGAACTGACACGGCACCAGAGCAGAGTTTGGGATCACCTTCGAGACAGAGTGATTGTTTAGGCAGCCGGCCGCCACTGGAATGTATTTGGAGGGTTAGCTACTGAAAAGAGGGTTAAGTCCTAAGGGGGAGGAAAAGGAAAAGGGGCGCTAGAGGAAATCCAGAGCACGGGCCTGGAGAGAGCGTATCCTGGTCTTAAAGGCAGCTCTGTCTCTCTTGTAGAGAGGAACACATCAAATTATCGTCATGTGATATCCTTAAACGTTTTAACCTTACAACTAACCTCCGTGTTTTCATTTCATGCTCGCCAAGCAGCCATATGATGGTAACCTGACTTCCAGCGAACTTTACCCTCAAGATGGTAGCCCATGGGCAGTTCCACGTAGATGTCCACAGCTGTCCCTGTTAGGCTGAGTCAGGCGCATCACCCTGGGACTGCGCAAGATCCAGTGTCTGGATGGGAGGCTGGAGAGCCTGATGCCCGCCAGAGTCACGCCACCACTGGCTTGTCTTCCCAGGAAGCCCCGCCTTCCCTGTCCCTTCCTGGGGAGCTTTCAGACTACACATCCCTGTTTGAAAATACATCAGAACACATGAAAACCCTGCAAGTTAGGGAGGTGTTTGTATGCCCATTTCTATAAACAAGAAAATAGAGACTCCAAAGGGTTCATTAATTTGCCCAAAGGCCCTCAACTTCGTTTGTGTTCTTTCCATTACTCCGTGCCATCTCTGCCTTTGAGGATTTTCCTCTCCAGAATGTCTGTAAGTCGTGGGGGTGTCTGGCTGGCTCAGTCATTAAAGCATGAGACTATTGATCTCGGGATCGTGAGTTCAAGCCCCGCATTGGGTGTAGAGCTAACTTTAAATAATTTTTTTAAAAGTAGTTTTTAAGCAGCGCCTGGGTGGCTCGGTCGTTAAGCATCTGCCTTTGGCTCGGTCATGATCAAGCCCTGCACTGGGCTCCCTGCTCAGGGCAGGGGGATCTGCTTGAGATCCTCTCCCTCTCCCTCTACCCCTCCTCCCCCTCTAAAATAAATAAGTCTTTAAAAAACAACAACAACAAGGTGATTGAATCAGTTTTCACCCTCAACGGCAGTGCTTCAGTTTTCATTGTCCCACATCTACAACACATGGTATTGTCAGACTTTTTAACTTTAAATTGTACCTTACTATTAGTGAGAGTATTACTGAAGATAAACATTCTTTCTCATACTTTTGACCACTCAGCTTTCCTTTCCTATAAAATGCCTGTTTGTGTCTTTTGCTCATTTTTCCAAGTTCTGATTTTCTGAAAAATTTGATGCATTCTTTATATATTCTGAATACTAATCCTTTTTGTTGTCTAGGAATCATTTCCTATAGTGGGTACATTTTTGTTTTTTAGTGGTGATTTTTGAGGATCAAAAGTTCTTCATTTTGACATGGTCAAAACTATCTATTCTTTTTTTGTCATTTTGCTTATTGTGCTTTGTTTATAAAATATTTCACTATCCTAAACTCACAAAGACACATACCAGCATTTTCTTGTAAGAGATTTAACATTTTGATTTTCACATTTAAATTTTTAATTCATCTGAAATGTATATGCATATACAGTGTAAACTGCAGAAAACATTTCATACGGATAACTGATTATCCTAACACCATTTATTGGTTAACATAGTACTTTCGTGCTGACTTTCAACGGCAGTTCTCTGATACCGGGTTTCTTAATATGTATGAACTGGTTTCTGGGCTTTGTCCTGTTCCATTGCCTATTTGTCCCTTCATCGGTACCCAACTAAGGACGGTCACTTCTTATAAGTCTTGATATCTTCCTCACTTTGACTTTTTCAGGAGTTTCTCAGCTATTGTTAGTCTCTTGTTCTTCAAAGAAGGTTTAGAATCAGGTGGCCACATCCCATGTGAAAGAAAAAATCCCCACCTATTGGGATTTTTTTATTGAAATTTCATTGAATCTAAAAATAAATCAAAATAAGGGAATCTACCCAGGTACATTAGTGCATCTTCCTACCCAGAGATATGGCTTTTCTTTTCCTTGTACTCAGGTATTCTAAATGAAGTTTGATGACTTTTCCTATTTTTCCTCATAAAAGTTGTGTACTTCTGTAAACTATATTCTGGAGTATCTTGTTTTTTGTTGCCCTGTGTTATCTTCTTTAAACTAAATTCCTTGGGTTTTGATGGTGCATAAAAATCAACTCTTGTATAGTGATCTTTTATCTGGCAACTTTGATAAACTTTACTATTCATCCTAGTAATTTGTCTGAAGGATTGTTTAGGTTTTCTAGGTAAACAGTCACATAATCTGCAAATATGACAGTTTTGCTTTCCTTTCCATTCTTTATAATTTTCATTCCTTTTTCTTTCCTTTGGACTGGCTTGGACTCATAACAACATTGAATAAAAGTAATGAGAAAATAGCCTTGGCTTTTTGCTGAAACCAAAGGGAAATTTTTAAATATTTTATTATTATGTGATTACCTTAACTGTGTGTGTGTATGCGCACAAGGGCACACATCCTTGAGTGTGCTAAAAAAAAAAGCACCTTATCAGGTTAAGGAAGTCACCTTTGATTCCTAGTTAGGCAAAGACTAGGACTTTTATCATAAAGCAAATATTGAATGTTATCAAGCACTTTCTGTCTCTATTGAGATGCTCATATGGTTTTCCTTCTTTTAATGAGCTGTTAGGTAGCAAACTAAATTTATGATTTTCTAAATCTAGAGAACTAAATTAAATTTGCATTCCAGAAATGAATCCAACTTGATCATAACTTGTTATCTGTTTCCTATGGGACTTGTGTCAATATGGTAATGTTGTGTTTAGGATTTTACATCTATGTTCATAGTAAAATGGTGCTGTGACTTTTTTCCCTCTGCCAACTATGTTTCATTTGGGTATCAGGATTATATTGGCCTCATGGAATATCTTAAGAAATAAATGTTTCCTTTTCTTTTGCTCTATAGAAAGTTAAAAATAATATTGGAATTGTCTTTTTCTCTATTGCTTGGCATGCTCATAAAAAATCATCTGGGATTTATATTTTCTATGTAAAGATGTTGTGAACTACTCATTATCAGATTTAATGGTTTTCCATTTTCTCGTGAGTCCATTTTGGCAATTAATATTTCACCAGTAATTTGTCTTTTTCATTTAAGTTTTCAAATGTATTGCCAGTAAACGACTTTCTCATATTTTCACTCATGCTGCATCAATAGTATATTAGACTCAAAGGCCTCTATAACAAATGCCCAAAACCTGGGTGGCTTACAACAGAAATTTGTAGTTTCTAGTTTCTAATGATGGTTAGCAATTTGGGGTATTCCTTGGCTTGTGGACATATCACTTCAATCTCTGCCTTCACCTTTACGTGGGCTCTCCCTGTGTCTGCGTCTGTGTCTCTTCCCTTCTTGTAAAGACACCAGTCATAGTGGGTTAGAGCCCACTCTAATGACTGCATCTTTAACTTAATTATAGCTGTACAGACCTTATTTCCTAACAAAGTTACATTCATAGGTACTGGGGTTAAACATATCTTTTGTGAGCACACATTTCAACCCATAACAAGTAGTCGAATCTTTCTCGTTTCTAATGTTGCTGTTTGTGTGTTTCTCTTTATTTCTTAGTCATTCTTGCTGGTAGTTTTCAATTTTATCCATCTTTTTAAAGAAGCCTCTTTAAGCTTTGTTAATCTTATTTTATCTTTTTGTTTGTTTTGTTAATTCTGTTCTTTATTAATCATCCCTTCTACTTTTTAAAAGATCACTCTCTTATTCTATTTTTAAAATTATTTATTTATTTTTCAGATTTTGTTTATTTATTTGAGAGAGACAGCGTGAGAGACAGAGCACAAGGGTAGGGGAGGGACAGAGAAGAGGGAGAAGCAGGCTCCCCACTGAACAGAGAACCTTATGCAGGGCTCAATCCCAGGACCCTGAGATCATGACTTGAGCCAAAGGCAGACATTTAACGCTCCAAGCCACACATGCACCCCTATTCTAATTTTTTTTTAATTTGTATATTCACCTTGTTGCTATTCAGACTTTCTTCTTTCCTAGTGTATCAACATATGAGCTACATATTTTCCTCTAACCAATTTCTAACCACCTTTAACCACTGTTTTAAGTTTATTCTCCACATTTTAATATTCAACATTAAACATTTTCTTTTTTTTTTTTTTAAGATTTTATTTATTTATTTGACAGAGAGAGATCACAAGTAGGCAGAGAGAGAGGCAGAGAGAGAGGGGGAAGCAGGCTCCCTATGAGCAGAGAGCCTGATGTGGGACTCGATCCCAGAACCCTGAGATCATGACCCGAGCCGAAGGCAGAGGCTTAACCCACTGAGCCACCCAGGCGCCCCCAACATTAAACATTTTCTACTTTCCATTATGATTTATTCTTTACCCTAGGGTTTTTCAGAAGTGTCTTTAAATTTCCAAGCATGGAATGACTTTTTGTTTTTGCTTGGTTTTTGATTACTTTAAATTAAATTACTTAATTTATTTGTAGTCATTTACGCAATCTATAAGGTACTGAAACTTCCCGAGACTTGCTTTATGCCATAGAATGTAGATAATTTTCTTAAATGTTCCAAATATGCTTGAAAGAAATGTCTCTTTTCCATTTCATAGGTATAATAGAATTCTGTGTACATCCATTAGATCAAGGTTGTTAATTGTATTATCCAAATCTATATTTTTTTTACTTTTTTGTTTCTTGATCTATCAAATATTGAGAGGGAATTTTATTTTATTTTAGTTTAGTTAAGATTTTATTTAATTATTTGACAGAGAAAGAGATAGCGAGAGAGGGAACACAAGCCAAAAGGGTGGTAGAGGGAGAAGCAGGCTTCCCATTGAGCAGGGAGCCCGATGCAGGGCTCAATCCCAGGACCCTGGGATCAGGACCTGAGCTGAAGGCAGACACCCAATGACTGAGCCACCCAGGCACCCTGAGAAGGAATTTGAAATCTTCCCACGCTGATGTAGATTTGTCAGTTTCTCATCATGATTCTTACAGTTTTGTTTTATATATTTTGAAGTTATGTTACTGGTTACATACAAGTTTAAGCCTGATATATCTTTCCTATAAATTGAACCTTTTAAAGAAAGATTTACTTAAGGGTGCCTGGGTGGGTCAGTCGGTTAAATTTCTGCTTTTAGCTCAGGCTCAGATCATGATCGTAGGGATGGAACCCCTTGTCAGGCTCCTTGTTTACTGGGGAACAGCCTGCTTCTCTCTTTCTCCCTCTGCCTGCCGCTCCCCCTACCTTTCTCTCTCTCTCTCTGTCAAATAAATAAATATCTTTTAAAAAAATAAAAATATTTATTTTAGAGAGAGAGAGAGCACAGGTGAGTGGGGGCAGGGGCAGAGGGAAAGAGAGAATCCCAAGCAGATACTGCACTAAGCACAGAGCCCAACATAGAGCTGGATCTCACAAGCTGACATCATGACATCATGACCTGAGCCGAAATCAAAAGTCAGGCACTCAACCAACTGAGCCACCCAGGCGCCATTATTTTATCCATTTTTGAGAGATTGTTTTGCAAGGGGTGTGTGTGTGTGTGTGTGTGTGTGTGTGTGTATAATCTAGATTGAGAGAAATTTTCCCTCAGCACATAGAAGCTTTCTTGGCATCTTTTGCTTCTGCTAAATAATCATCGTCTAGCTATGAATACTCTTTTCCTTCTAGCTATTAGCATCTTCTCTTCGTCTTTGGTACTTTGTAGTTTTACCATGAAAATATCAGGATTTATCCTGCTTGGGATTTATAGGACTTCCAGACGCTGAAGAGCCATGTCATGAACTTTGTTGTCCAATCTGCTAAGTTGTACATTTAAAAAAGTATTGTTGGGGTGTCTGGGTGGCTCAGTCAGTTAAGCATCTGACTCTTGATCTCAGTTCAGGTCTTGACCTCAAAGTCATGAGTTCAATCCCCACACTGGACTCCATGCTGTGCCTGGAGCCTACTTTAAAAATAAATAAATAAATAAAAATTTTAAAAAAGAGATAGAGAGAAAGAAAAATATTGTTAAACTATTGGCTCCAAAATTAGTTGGCAAGTGGGCCTGGGTGGCTCAGTGGGTTAAGCATCTGTGTTTGGCTCAGGTCATGATTCTGGGGTCCTGGGGTTGAGCCCTGCCTCTGGCTCATTGCTCAGTGGGAAGCCTGCTCCTCCCTCTCCCACTCTCTCTGCTTGCATTCCCTCTCTCTCGTTGTCTTTCTCTGTCAAATAAATAATTAAAATCTTTTGAAAAAAACAAAGTTGACAAAAGTATGATGAGAAATGGTATTTGCATAGTGTCAAAGTACCTCACCACAAAATATTTATTCATTACAAAGAAAAAGTCGGTGCCTTTATAGAGATGACTCCTGGAACACGCCACCTTAACCATATGATCAAAGTCAACATCACCACTAATGAAATATGTTGACATCATGGGCTTCCTAATATGATATAGCAAGAAAGGCACAATATCACTGTGGTCTCCCCCCACACCGCCCCCAAATGCATTAATCATGTGAAAATAGCAGTCAAATCTGAATTGAGGGTCTTTGTACAAGAAATTAGCCAATGCTCTTTAGAGTGTCAGGGTCATGAAAGACAAAGAAAATCTGAGGAATCAACCTGGATTAAGGGATAATAGAAGAGCCATGAGAAGTAAAGGCTTTGTGTCACTCAGGATTGGATTCTCATCCAGAAAGGGAACATTGGTAGCACAACTGATGAAATTTAAATACGATCTATAGGTTAATTAATCGTATTAGTTAATAGTATAATTGTATACGATGTTAATTTCCTGGCTTTGATCATTGTGCTGTGGTTATGTAAGTTAACACATGGGGAAGCTGAGTGAAGGATAAATGGGAATTCATTGTATTGTTTTTGCAAGTCTGAAGTAATTCGTCAAGAACTATGAAGGATCTAAGATTTTACCCTGATTATAAGTGAGCAAACTAAGCTACTACAGTTTCCTTGACGCTAGAAGAAGATACGACACTCCCAGGTCAGAGAAAAAGGACTTCATTACATATGGCACCCCAAGCAACATGAGCTTCATGATCACACTGACTCCTCCAACCCCCCAAGTCCCATAACGGTGACACAGGTGGGTCCAGATAAATGCTACATGGGCTGTGAGTTCGTATCACATGGCTCAAGAAATTACAATCTCTCATAAGAAGCTGTAAGCAAATCTACCTGAACTTTGTCCTGAACAGAGACATCTTTACCTTATTGTAGAAAAAACCTTACTCTCCAAAGAGAGACATTCTCTCTATTATCTGAGGCTGTTCTTACACAAACATTCCTAAGAAGGTAGTCCAAAACAAAAGGCTGTCCATGTATCGCTTTACAAAGTGTACAGAAATATGACAGACCCATAGAAAATTCTCTCCTAACAACTGCAAAATGAAAACTTAAAAAAAAAAAAGAATCTAAAAGAAACAAAATTGAAGGTTTAGGAAAGGTGTTTTTACCTCTGTGTTAAAAATGTGAAATTGAATCACAGAAAAGTGAAGGGACTTGGTTACATTATACTATCTTCCAACTATATAGTAAGCCCTTTCCTAATAATCAAATAAAAATTAAAATAAGCAAAGGTCATCTCACAAGTGTCACTGTACTGGTGTGAATTTTAGGGTGTTGTGTTTAGAACTGAGACAATCCAAACAAAATCTAGACCAATACTCCCATGGGTACCAATACTCCCATGGGAGTATCGATCTATCAATACTCATCATCAAACCTATTCTCTCCTGCTGTATCCCCTATTATTCTATCTTACAGAAACTCTTTTCCAAGTGATACACCTTTCTAGACTCGAAATCCTTAAAGCCACCAAGTCTGGAAAAAAAAAAAAAAGGAAAGAAAGAAAAGAAAACTTTTGTCAAAGGAGAAACTTAAAATCATGAAGGGAAAGAAGGAAGAGGGAGTAAAAATGAATGGCAGCCGACCATCTTCATTCTCAAAACGCCAGGCGAAGGGTCAAGGGCTGAGGTCACTGCGTCTAAAAATGGGAGTTACACCAGGCCTGCTGTACATAAATGTTCAACTTCCTTCCATGGTAAAACCATTGAAAGAGGAATCTTGGAGCTACAAAATTAGCCTCAAATATGTGGACAGGCCCAGTCCCTGTGCCCAAGCAGGACAGTCTGGGGGACCATGGTCTAAGGCAGTGCTTCTTAAATGACGGTGAGCATCATGATCATGGGAGTAAGTGGGGAACACAGATCTCTGGGCACTGCTCCCAGAGCTGCTGGTTCATCAGGTCTGGGGTGGGACCTGAGAATTTGCATTTCTAAGATCCTAAGTATGCTTCTGCTGGTGGTCAGAGGACCGACCACGTTCAGAGCATGAGTCAAGGTGCTGGTTTAGAGCAGCCACATCTCCATAGTGTGCGCCAGGTGTTTTCTGCTTTCTGAATGGTGAGTGCCTGAGCAGGAAGCTGCTTGTTTTACTCTCTTCAACTGTCTCTTCCTCTGGGTAAGAGTCCACCATTTAAAGGAAGTACTAAGGGAAGACTGAAGGGAACCGAGTCCTTCAGGGGCTCAGACCAAGACATGGACCCAGTGAGCTGTCGCCCCATCTCCAGGCTGCTAGGCCATTGTCCCTCTGCTTTTTGAGATGCTCCAGCCCCGAACAAAAGGAGAACTAAGTGAAGGAGAAGTGAAGAAGAAACAGGAGGCCAACTGGAAGTGGCCAGACACGGGCATGAGAAGCTGTAGAGAGAAAAAAAAGAGAACTGAGCCTGGAAGTGGAGCCCGTGTCAGAGCCACAGAGCCCAGGCGGAGAGGCAAAGCCGGGTCACGCCTAAGGAGGAGGGGGGGTGCGGTGGGAGAGTTAGGACCCAGATTTCTAGACTAAGAGGGAGCTGGGAGGCTGGCCAGCTCTGTGTCTGACTTGCAGGGCCCCACCACACTGTAGCACCATGTAGGCCTCCCCTTGTCCACCCCACAGCTGGCTGCAACCTTGTCATCGGGCCCGCCTGCCTTGCCGCTGCCCCTTGACTTCTCTTGGGACAACAGTTGCTGCCTTTCCCTTCTTGCATCAAACTGCTTATACTTCCCACCACCCTGCCACTTGTCCAGTCCCACAGGGATGCCATCAGGGACACACACACAAACACACACACACACACACACACACACACACACAACTTTGGGTAGAAGATTGGGGGAGGGGATGACAACTCTGGGGACTGCAGTTGATTTGCTGCTCCTTAGAGGACCCAAAACTTTTCCTTAAAGAAAAAAAAAAAAGGAGAGAGGCCCCAACTCCTGATTGGGTAGCGGCTGGACTCTGGAATGCCTCATGTACCGTATATGCTCACATAGAAGATGCTGCTGCGGGAGAAATGTGTCCTCTCTGCCAAGCCCGGGGGAAGGCAAAATGGCAGCCCCAGCAGCAGCAGCCCCCCGATTTCCCCACCGAAGCCTTGTCTTCCTCCCCCGTCCGGGACTACCGCCCTCGCAATCCAGGGTTGCACGGGCCCCATCTTGGCTGGAAACGAAGGCGAAAGTATGTCATTGACAAGAGGGAGAACAAGGACTTCTCTGAGTCTTTCCCTTGAGGCAACTCGTGGAAACACACACTACTGTTCTCCCGGGGGCTTCTCATAGGCAAGTATATACGGTATTTCGTGTGAGGAATGTTCTATTCACCATCTCTAACCTTTTTGAATAGGGGAAGGGATTAGAATGATCTTATAGCTGATCAATTCTCCGTGCCTGGAGCACTCCTCCCCCACGACCTCGTGCCCCCAAGCAGGGCCCTTCCTCTCCCACACCCACCACCTTCCCCCTCAGCCAACAGCACATTCTTCCACCCCCACCCATGGCCAGGAGGGCTAAACAGAGGAGTGAAGAGGGGGGCCATGCAAGGAGAGGAAGTTTGTGTCTGAACGCGTGCTGCAGTTACATTCCAGAGGCAAACAGAAAATAAAATAGAAAGAGCTAGAGTTAGGTCACCACTGTTTTGTATTATCCACGCCTCTGCAACTCTTCATTCATGCAGATAACCGCCAGTGGACAAGATTCCCGTTGAGGGTCAGAAATGGAGAGCCTCAGAGACTGTCTTGTCTGCTCTGCTTTCGGTAGCCGGCTCTAAGGATCAGAGAGGTTCACTGACCCGACAAAGGTCACACAGCCAGTTCCGACAGATCCAGGACGAGCACTCCAGTCTCCTAAAACGTGGGTCAGGGCTCATTCCATACCCACACTTGCTGTTTGTTCCTATACGTGGAAGTATTTATTGACGGTCTCTTCCCTCACACACAACCGTGGGTGAAGGCAGAGGTCAGAGTGGTAGACCGGGGACTTCTGATGGGTGGGCTATCCTTGAGGAGAGGCAGGCCCCCTTGAGGACCGAGAAGGTCTCCCGACGACCATCTCACAATGACCGTTAGCTGGTTGCACAAACCCAGGGCAATTGAGGGGAACTGAAATTCGATCTTTCTCTTTCTTCCTTTCCCCAGCTCCAGCAGGGTCTGCGAGCCAGTGAAAACCCCAGCCAGACGTCCTAAGCACTCAGGGGTCTCTGAATCCCTGAGACACACAGAACAGCCCTGCCTGCTGACCTGGGGAGCTGCAGGGCACGACTGCTTTGCCTCCTTGTTGTCGCTGTCATCATAGCCAGCGCGAGCAGGCTTTCCCTGTCCCTGTCTGGTCCATGCCCAGGCAAGCGTGCGTGTGCGTGTGCGTGTGCGTGCACGCACAGACGTGGGAGCTCTGGCCCGCGTCTCTGTGTTCTTTCACACGCAGCCGCTTCCTCTTCTGCCGCTCACTGCCTCAATCCTCTGAGAGGTCAGCACAAGGTTTCCATTAGTGAAGCACATTTTTGTGCTATGGATATTGAAGCAGGGGGGAAAGAAAGCAGACTGTTGTCCATGATGGATGGCTTTTCTAGAGGACTTCCCGGGGTGGTCCTTAAGGGGGCCGCGATGGAGCCACAAGAGACCCACCGCTTCACAACATTCCCTTGTTTCAGTTAGACATCTGGGTCGGGGTCTGTCAGCTCCGCCGCCGGCCTCTCCCACCTCCATTCATCCCTGTGCTGTCCCCTCCCCTGCCCCCCACTCCCCCCAACTTCCAGTTCACCTGAGCACAAAAAGTACTTCTTTCTAGTTCTCCGTTTACAGCCAAAAGTAAAGTGTCCCGTGGGCCTGCTCTTGATCCGGGGTATGGCTGCCCCTAAGAGGAAGGGATCACTTGGGGGCCAGAGCTCATGAAACAGCACCCATTTTCCCTGCATTTTTCAATATATCTATTTCCCCATTTGCAATGCTGAGGTTTTCTTAAGCTTTGTAAGCGTGATTTTCCAGCATCATCACCTTATCAACCTACAGCCGGAATGTGAGGAGGCAGACAAAACAGCAGTGCATCTCGGGATTTTCAACAGCTTGCACGGTGCCTCAAACACAGTCAAAATGAGTCAGATAAATGTTTAATAAAAATAACTGGGAGTCTATGGAAACTTAGTTTATAAATCACTTTCCCTCAGCTCACTAAACACCATTTGTTCATAGAAGAAGGAATGAGCCTCCCAGAGCTTAAGGGGGCAGAGTGGGGAAGCAAATCCAGGCTCGACTTGAGGTCCCCTGCTGTTCCATCGTGTCACCCTGATGGGGGTACCTAGAACCACTGTGGTGACAAGGGCCTCTGCCCTCAGGGTGCTTTCAACCTAGCTCAGCTCAGAACCTATAGAGGAAATAATACAGAACAATTCAGGGAAGTAGACGCTAATAATACAACACATAAACGCTTTGGGGAAAGATTGCCCCTAAAGACAGGAATGAATTGCAGCCCATTATCCCAATTCAACAAGGAGAAAATGGAAAGGCCGTAAAGAATTGGAGCAGTTCACCCAAGGTCAAATCACTGAGAACAAAGGCAAGTTCATCAAATCTTTAATCTAGCTGAAGGGTTTTCAAAGAGCTTTTGGGGACAGGTGGAATGGCGAACCAGAGTCTCAGACCTCCCAGGAGATCAGTGTCCCCATTCATAGCTTTTTTTCCCCCCTCCTTCAAGATAGGAAAGTTCTCTCCATCACCACAGCAGAACTCAAAGTAAGCCACAAGATCTACTGCAGCCTCTCAAACAGCTCGTATGCTCCAAGCCTTGGACATTTACATATTAAAGTCTCTGAGAAGTCTTCCGGTCAAAACCAAATGCAAACTAACAAAAAAACCCAAAAGAAGAAAAAAATAAATAAATAAACCTCAAAAAAATCAGGGGAGGACATTTGTTCAACTTAATGTGATTTGAGGTTTCCATCTGGGCTGCGGAGCACACGGCTCCTGTCATCTCTCTGCTCCTGCCCTGTTCCCAGGATAAGCAAGATGACTTCCCTTCCGGGACCTGCTAGTGTATGAGAAGGAAGACCTGGTCTGGCTGGTTTCGGGAGCCAACCCATAAGCTGACCTTCCAACACTCAGACCCTGCAGCTCTCGCATAGAAATCATGCTTATTTGCATCTTTTACTGGGAGGACTCTCAGGACCCCGAGCCCATCCCTCTTAGGCACCCTCACCTGCCTCCTGAGCACACGGCAGGTGTCCCTCAGACTGTGCCTCATCACCCCTCTTATGCCCAGTGCCTCGCACGGCATGGAGCTTGGCATATAGAATAGATGTGCACAAAAAGTATGAGCTGAGCTGAATGCATGGTGCCTGTGAGTTACTCTAACACTTTTTCTCTTTTCTCCCCACCCCTTTCTCACCATAGAGACTATCCACAGTCCCACGAAGCTAAGTTGGGGAAACTTTGGGATTCTACCTTGAGAGTCCAATGTGCCCAAACCATAGTTAACTTCCCTTCCTCCCCAGCCTTCCCTCCCCTGCCAACCCTTGGTTGGCCTACAGCCCCAAGAGGAAGCCTCCACCCTAAACCTCCCCTCCTTCGCCCCCACATCCACTCCCCACCCCTGTCGCTTCTCTCTCCTCATTTTCATCCACTCTGCTCCGCACTCCTTCCCTCTCCCTCTCTCTCTTCCCCTCTCCCCTGAATTCCCCCCAACTAGGCTTTCTTCCCATCTGTTGAGCTGTCAGTTTTGTTCCAGCCAAGCAGCTGGCTCCAAGAAACCTCTGTTTGGCTGGGCCCTGGGCCAATCCCTTTCTCCAGCTGCCCAATTCAGGATGATCTAAACAAGAAATGTATGTGTGGCCTAGTGCCTTCAAGGGATGGCCTTCATTGGTCTTCTGGGTTAAAAAGCACACTTGGAGAATATCCGCATTGGGCTGGGGCAGCACATCTGGCCGGTTTGGGCACATATGACCATGGCCACTGGTTCTGCTGCCCAGAGAGAATGCAAATCTGTAAGGTTAGGTATGGAGAGTGTCTTGGCTCCCTGCCTTGGGTCCTCCACCCTGTCCCTGAAAGAGTTTGGTACCAGGAAAGACCCAGGCTTGACTTAGAAAATCCAGATGTGTGTTGGAGATGAAGCCACGCCACTGGAGGAGGACCCATGTCCTGTATTCACACTCAAGCTCCTTCTATGGACAGAGTGCAAGGGAGAGCCAGGTAAAGACAGCACAGAGGGTTCTGCTGGTGGGGGACAGTGAAATCTTCACTACAGAGGAGGTTGAGAGGCCCAGGGAAAAGGGCACGACCTACTAAATACACAGGCAAAGGGGCCTCACAGCTCCCGGCCCCAGGTGAAGGAGCAGGAAACCGGAATGTCTCCGGGTCCTGACATGTGGTTGTAATGATCACAGACCCCTTAGGCTCCAGGGGACCTCAGTCAGAGGTCATCTCCTCCATCCTCCTGCTTCCGGGCAGGGCTGGATCTAAACTAGTCAAGATGTGCGGGCAGCTCTGTTCTTAGAGGTCCCCAGAGAAGGAAAAATGAGCCCTTTTTCACCAAGTATTAGATTCAGAATCTTGGTGTTGACGTTTTCCATCCTCCAGAAAGGTCACAGTTGACAGAGGTTGCTTCAAGAACCGCTCTGTGACTAAGTAGGATATCTGGACTCCTGGGTCCTTGGTCAGTACTGCCCTGTGACCCCCAGTCTCCCGGGCAGGGAAGTTCCAGTTGCCCAGCGTTACCCCTCCAGCTGCTCTTCAGGCTCTGGTCTCATCTACATGATCCATGTGACACGGCCGGGCAGTGCTTGGTGCTAGCGAGCAGCACTGACACAGTAAGTGTTCATTGCCATTGTAACCGTCGCTTGGGAGGCAGCGCTCAGGGGATGGAAATCAGTTGTTCATCAGTTTCCTTCTTTAAAATCCCCACTGTCTACTCTGCTATCCTAATAGCAAAGAGGGGATTTGGGGATCCCAGCTGAGAGGTCTTCTCTGACCTTCCTCTCCCTCCACCTCCCCTCTGCCTCCCCAGCCAGGTTACCCCCCTCCACCTTCTGTGTGTTCCCATAACCACGTGAGCTGACCTTTGGAAAAGGCAGTAGCACAGGACAGAGTAATGGCCAGGGGTTCCCACTAGGGTAGCCCTGTAATTTATTATCCAATGAAAGATGCTTTTGAGAGGGAAAAGGGCTGCTATTAATTATGTGGGACAACAGGCATCAAGAGGAATTTTCCCAGGCACAGCGGGACACTGGTCATCCGAGTTCTGGGTTTGAATCAAGTCTCTCCAAGGCACACCTTGGCAAATCCAGAGCAATTTAATTATTTTCAGCCCAGGTTCTTCTTGGTAAAACCTACTCAAGTAGAATATCTACCACCTAGTGTGGGAGATCTTGGTCTTTGGAGTACATGAGAGTCATTCAAGATGTTGGTTAAAACTGAAGGTGCCTAACCCAACCCCCATAATTCTGACCCCGGGCTCCAGGGGTGCGTCCTAGGACAGTGCATGCTGACAGACGGTCCCTGGCCCAAACTCCAAGAAACATTGTCTTTGAGCCACACTAAGGCCTATGAACATAACATAAGCAACGCCCCTGGGCGGAGTGGGCCCCATGAGTGGCAATTCTCATCACGCTGTTCCTCTTTATTTCCTTCTACTCTCTCAAACCTGTGAGCCAATCGGGGGGTCAAAGGCTGTGTCTTACTCATCTTTGAAGACACAGTGCCAGCCTGGTACACACTAGGTGCTAAACGATGCTCCAGACATTCTTTTTGGGCTGCCCATTTGTGACATAGAGAGGTCGAACAACTTGCCTCCATCATCCAAATGTAGTGGTAGAATTAGGACTGAGCACCCCGGCTGGGATGATTGCAGAGTCCAGGACACCGCCTTGCAAGAAAACGTGTTTCTACTGCTCACAATCCCCAGCCCACCCTCTGGCTCGAGCTCAGCAGCCTGGGCTGGGGTGGAGCCCAGGTTTGCTGAGAAATCTGGCTGAGAGATCGGACCGTTATATGGGTTTCATCCTGAAATGACTTTGATTGAAAACTGAAAGTAAAACTCAAACCACCCACTTCCCCCCAACAAGTGCTGAGTTCAGCTAAGCCACTCCTGGCTTAAGAGGCCTTGCTCCCTTGTTGGCCCAACCTCTGAACCCCAGTGAATGCCGTGCCTCCACGACTACCCATCGCCAACTGCCCCAAAGACTTTGTTCTTCCCTTTCTTCACTGCCCATGCAGAAGCCAGAGGCAGGGGTGGGGTGGTGTAGATGCCCTCTTCATGCAGGGTGGGCCCCCAGCCCCCTTACCAACCCAGACTCCTTTTTATGCTCTGACCCCATTTACTAAATAAGAACCAATTCCTCCACATAAAAAAATACATCAAACGTACATAATGGGCCAAAGCTCCTGAGAGGCACCTCATGCTGTTTCCACACTGAGTTGGCACCATTCAAGTCAAAAACTGAAACATAACATTCAAAATACAAAAATAAGTATACACGTATATAAAAGCAATACACATACTCATAGCAAAAACTCAAACACGCCGGAAATAGGACGGAGTTCCTATAACACCATCTCCTTTCAGAGTTCAGGGTATTTTTCACGCCATATTGTAGTCTGTGTAGTAGGAACGCTATTGAAAGCATGCTGTTACACGAGGCTCCAGGAGATTGAGTGAATTTGCCCCCGGGTCACCCAGTTTAGAGCTGGCAGAGCCATTCTGTGGTGTGGCAAGAGAGAAACACAGAGCAAACTTCCTGCTCCTAGGGAGGGAGACAGCGGGAGTCTAGATCACTTGGGAGAGAGGAGACTGCCTAGCCTGTTGGATGCTTCTCTAGAAAAAAGAGTAGCCTCAGTAAATGCCCAAATTCTCCAGTGGTCTGGTCAAACGGGGTGGGAATCAAGTATTGAAGGCTGAAATGTAATTCGGGGGATCACTGAGTCATACCTCTTGATTTTACAGAGATGAAAGCAGACCCAGAGGTCCAGTGGGAAGTGGACCGGGGGTCTTCTAGCTAGGCTCGAGCAGACTTCCCTGTGACTCCATGAACCTGGATGGTTTAAAGGACCCAATTTCCTGCCCCTCTGCTTCCACATGCTCATTCCCATCTGGCTCTGCCTGCCACGGCTTTCCACAATCACCCTTCTCCCACTTCACAGAAGCATCTTACTTGTCCCAGGTACCAACATGCCCGGGCAGCAAAGGAGGGACCAAGCACAACCTTGGCATCAGGAGAAACCTTCTTACCCCAGGCTCTCGTTCTTATGCATTGGTTTAAAATCAAAGCTCCCCGTTAAAAATGGGGGTGCTTTTGTCTGTCATGGGATACATTAAATTCAGATATATTGTAGAGCAGGGGCAGGAATGATAGCAATTCTTCTTTAACAAGCTTACCTCTTCTTTCTTCCTACAACAATTAAAAAAAAAAAAAAAAAAAGCACCCTGGAAAGAAGCCTGTAAGAGCAAAGCTGAGAGGTGTCAGTACAACTATTAAAGAGATTGTCACCTTACATCATCCAAGAGATAAACTCATAACAAGTGCATGCCTCTTGTAACAATCTGTCATAAGATCAGAACTCAGGAAAGAGAAGATTGTCCCAGGGACATGTACTAACACCCGCCCCGACTGCTTCACGCTCTGACAATTTCTCCGTGACCATAGCTCCTGGCACACGGTCACCCTCTGCCATCATTGTTCCTATCTCTCACGTCACGGGGATTTTCGTATGTACTACACAAGCTTCCTTGAACACCTCTTTTCTAATGATCTTGTCCTCTACCCTATCCCAACCACCTACTAGAGCTGTCGTTACCAATTATTTCCATCCCACTGTAATTGCAACTTCTTGCGGTCAACTCGAAGCCCAGCTCCCATCTTTCCAGCTCACTCCTCCAGTTCCCACAACCCTGGATCTCACAGAACCTCCTATCCATTGACCTTACCTCCTTTCCACTGACTTCACCGACGCTTTCCTTCTTTCTTTCTTTCTTTTTTTATTTTAAGATTTTATTTATTTATTTGACAGAGAGAGACAGTGAGAGAGAGAACACAAGCAGGGGGAGTGGGAGAGGGAGAAGCAGGCTTCCCGCTGAGCAGGGAGCCTAATGCGGGGCTTGATCCCAGGACCCTGGGATCATGATCTGAGCAGAAGGCAGACGCTTAACAATTGAGCCACCCAGGCGCTCCTGCCCCTTTCCTTCTAACCTGGCTTAGAATCCACGGCCAATCACTAGGTTCGATCCCTGGTGGATATCCTCAGTTCCTGGCCTTTCTCTTGCTTTATCACAGGAAGATGCGTGCTAAGATGCATAAGGCAACTGGCCGAGCTATCAACAGACACTTGGGGTAGGTTTATGGGAAGTTTAAGCATTCCTGATGCTTCTCAGAAACACTGGGACTCCCCACAGCTACAGGGAAGACGGGACTCCAGCTGGTGTTACTGGAAGCCAAGGGGAAAGGACACTCCTTGAAAGCTCAAGAATGCGGGGAGCCTTGAGTTACATGAGGATTTATGAGGAAGAAGAATCCCGGGAAAAAAACCCAGCAGCTATGCAGAGAGGTGCCTTGCTTGGGCCTCCTGGGGACTCCCAGCCAGGCTCATCATTGCTCAGGACACAGCTCCCAGCTCCTCATGTCTCTCCTGTACTCACACTTTCCAAGAGAAAGGATCCACCCGGGTCACGCAGTCACCGTCCCATGCAGAAGACCCCTATGGCACAGAGGTTTTGCCAAGCACCTGAAAGGAGCCCGACCACCGGCTTGGGCACCAAGCCACTGGCCAGCCTTCTGTGACCAGGACAGCAGAACTCACAGCGCAGAGTGTGGCCACTGGCTTCGGAGGAGCTGAGAGTGACAAGTGTGCGGAGGCCCTTCAGAGCATCAGAGATCACATCAGCTCACATGCAAGTCTGAGAACCAGTTCATTTCACGTTTCACCAAACCAGGAACCCCACACATCCACCTTCGAAGGGGATTTCACTGGCAGTCCCCAGGCTTTCTGAGACTGACTTGCCATGTGTTGGTCGGGCGCAGAAAGATCCACCAGCTCCAAGGCAATAGCCACATTCTGATTTCACCTGCAAAGCCTGTGAGGAGACTTTTGTGGGAAACATGCCCTATTTCTAACTTTGAACTTCATTGTACAGGAAAGTGCACTATGCTTCAAAGCAGGTGGATACGGGCTTGACTCCTGATTCTGTCTCTATCTGGGTGGGAGACCCTGGGAGGCTGACTTACATTCTCTAAATCTCAGTTTTCTCATCTCTGCAATGGGGATGGCCATGTTTACCTCTCCGAACCCTCGTGAGGCTTAATGACTTGTATTTAACGCCCTGCCTGGCAAGTTACTACCAGCCCATGTTTGCTCGTCCCAATCCCCTGGGAACCTCTGCAGAGACACATGAACCCTCATAAAACGTTTCAGAGCTGTTTTCTGCAGCTAGAAAGCTTAAGAACCTCTACTGCCACTTGTCCTGGAGTCAGAAGATCTGGGTTCAAGTCCCAATATATATCTGATAATATCCCACTCACCCTCCAAACCCCCACGTCCTTGTCTGTAATCCTGGGGACCTAGTGACTAGACGCCTCTACCACCCTTGCAGCCTCGCGTCCTGGGATTCAAATACTCTGATTAACCAACACTCTTCCTCTAATGTCGAGAAAACTTCCTATGGCTCCCAGAGTTGATTCCACCCAGAGAGGAAATGGGAATTTGGAGGGGCCACATGAAGGAGTGGACAGGAAGCCAGAGAGGGGGTCCCAAGCTGTCTTCAAGCAATGATGTCATACAGAATTGCTCCCCTACCCAGCCCTGGGCTTCTGGCCACCAGGCATCAACCAGACACATGCCAATAAGCCCAGCCTGTGCACAGAGGAAGGACAGGCTGGGAGGAGCAGGGCATTCCAAGGCTCTCTCCTAACCTGGCCCCACCAACCAATACAGAACGGCCTTCACTCGAGGGAAACAGGACCCAAAGGAGTCAAGACAGAAGGTTGTAAGACCTGAATTCTAGATCCTGTCCCGCCATCCAGGGGAGTGACCTTCGACCTGACTCCCATCGCCAGTGCCATCCGTCCCACCACCACCCCCGCCCCTCCCCCTGGGCTTGGTGAGGAGGGGATGCTGTGAGTTGGACCATATCCACTGCTAAACACTCCTGCTCCATGCAAAGGTCAAGTGTTCCGTGCTGAAAGGTTTCTCCAAGCTCATCTGTCAGCTCCCTGAGAACCCGGAGTTGAGCATCTCTGTCTGATAAGTCTTTGGTTACTTCTTAGGGAAGCCTCACTATGCACCAGGCACCAGGATTGACTCTTCATGTGTCATTTTCTCATTTAACTCTCACTCATAACATTAAGGGGCGATTGTCTTCATTTCTCGATGAGCAACTATAACTGGAAGTAGGTCCCTCACCCAAAGAGCAGTAGTTACGAAATGGCTGAGCCAGAATGTTTTAGTGAGATCATTTTGAAAATTCAATTAATTCAAAATTCATGTTACAGAAGTGTATGCAGCAAAAAGGCTCCCTCCCATTCCTGTGTCCCAGCCCTGCCCCCTCCTGCCAGATGAGTCTCCTAGATAGCTATCATTCCAGAGCTAGTCTCTGGACAGACAGTTGAATAGGTATAAATATTCTTCTGTATACTCCCTTTATCACAGATGGTCACGTACTATTGTTCTGCGCGTTGCTTTTAAATTTATTTTAAACAAAATAAATAAATATTTTGAGGGTGGTCTCTCTCTCCTTCCATGCATGGGACTTTGCAGCTGGATTTGTAAAGTCCTGGGCTCTTAGCAGAGCCAGTCCCTCAATGGCTGTCTTTGGTTCAAGGATGGTGTGACCCCTTAAGTTAGGAGGTGGGCGGACAGTGGGACAAGAAAGCTGGAAGACTTTGAGATCATGCGGGCACTCTCCTCCACCTACAGGTGAGAGCCCAGAAACACAGAGTGAGTGACTGATCAGACCACCAACGACAGCACAAGCCCAGGAACCATCAAGAAAAATACTCATGATGAACGAACGTCTACTGCAAGGGGTAGGCCAGGCCTGGAGGCTGTGGCAGAACAGTACGCTGGGCCACAGCGCACTGGGGAAAACATCTGACCTGACTTTGATTTCTTCTAAGCAGAGAGAAATCGGGGTATGTGCCTTGGTCCTATGCTTAGGAGCAGTGTTTGAAGTTCAGAGGCACTCTTCCCCCGAGCCCCGTTCCAGTCTCTTCCCTGGCCTGGCCTTTGTTCAGGGAAAGGGACCATTATGCCCCCCGCCCGTGTGGGAAAGCAGAAGGGAGACCCAGAGGGTGGGCTGGATCATCAAAGTGATGTGAGAGGCATCTAGGGGCCCACGTCACCGTCTGGGCTTCTAGCCTCCAGATTTCCCCCATCTACATTATGAAAAGAAGTTATGCTTGAAGGAAACTTACACAGCATGAAATTCAAACAAGATTTAAAGTAACCCTTCTTGGGGCACCTAGGTGGCTCAGTCGGTTGAGTGTCTGCCTTCGTCTCAGGTGATGATCCCAGAGTCTTGGGATTGAGCCCCAAGTTGGGCTCCCCGCTCTGCCCCTCCCTCTGCTTGTGCGTTCGCTCTCTCTCTCTCTCTGTCAAAAAAAATAAAATAAAATCTTTAAAAAAATAAGTTGAGTAACCCTTCCTCCTGGAGTAGAGAGAACCATGTTACATAAATTTCACCTTGAGGCCGGGACACTGAAGGGCCAGATTTCTCCTTTGGACCACTTGAAAGAGCCTAGGATCTGAGGAACAAATGATCTACCATCTTCCCAGGATGGTTTAGAGACCATTTTACTTAGAAGTCAGTGGTGGCCTAAGAGGTTTTGAGACTTCTGCACTTGGTAGATCAGCAAAACTTCACAAAACACTTGGAGGACCAGCAAAAAGCAGATGGCTTTGTACTTTGCCAAAGAAGAATGTGTAGATAGATAGACACAGATACAGAAACACCATTTCTTATGACTGTTGTTTCCCAAAGAAAGGACATTTTAAAAACAAAAAGTAAGACAATCGCAGGATAAAGACCCTCCTTCAAGGAATATATCATACACATGCACAGTCTTTATTTTCCCGCAGACCTGCAAAAGTTTCTTCAAGGGCCTTCAGACATCCAGTGTGGACCCTCATTTCGGACCCCCGTGTCGGACCACCGATGAGCCTTATGATGGTAAGTGGGATCTCTCAACCTCTGTTTCCTTAAATTACTCTTCAGTTCTTCCCCATTCCCTCCCCTCTTTTTCTCCTTTCTCCCTCCTCCCCCTCTCCTTCCTTCCCTCTGTCTCTCCTTTTACTAGTATTTACAAGCACGTACAATGTTGTCACTTTTATACTATCTTTTCTTCTATAACACACATCTCTATAACATCGTGGAGCTCATCCAGAACTGATGAACAGGGAGACCACGGGTCTACCAAGTGCAAGTTGGGTTGGTTCAAATGCAATTCACCCGAGCGAGCCAGCAAAGGGAGCCGGAGTAGCAAGAAGAGAACGGCGTCCTTCAGCAAGAAAGGGAAAAGCAGCCTGGGTGGCTCAGTGGGTTAAAGCCTCTGCCTTCGGCTCAGGTCAGGATCTCGGGGTCCTGGGATCGAGCCCCACATAGGCTCTCTGCTCAGCAGGGAGCCTGCTTCCTCCTCTCTCTGCCTCTTGTGATCTCTGTCTGTCAAACAAATAAATAAAACCTTAAAAAAAAAAAAAAAGAAAGAAAGAAAGGGAAAAGCCCTCTGCCTGTCCTCTGCGGAGGATAGGGCCCCTTCAGCTCTATTTTAAGAAAATTTAAAATGCGTGCCTGCACCTGGGCTCTGGTCCCCAGAGACTCATCCCAGGAAGCGGGTTACACTTCCTCCTGTGCCCACCTGGCTCAGAGTTCCCTTCCATCTGCACTACCCGGTAAACTACCCTGTCACCTGCGGCAGCAACGGAACTGTTGGCTCGGTAGCCTCCAGCGGAGAGTTGCAGTGTCTGAGCTGCCCGAATTTTCTCCCAAGCCCTCCATTACTGCCTCAGGTCGGATACTGTTACCAAGATGCCTACACTTTGGAAGGTGTGCCCAACCCTATTGTATTCAGCCTGTTATTTTTAGTGTGCAAGTTTTCAGAATGCGAGGATCTTCTGGAATTCCCATATTAAGTTTTAGCACACACACAAAAACTGCACTCAACCAGTACTACTTATCTTTAACTAAACTATAATATAATCATACCTATACTGAGCCACGGTTAAAAAAACAAAAAACAAAAAAACAACATAGAGCTATGTGGAAAATCTTCACTGCAGAGTAAGTGAAAAAAACAAGTTGCAGAACAATATATACGGTGTGATATATTATTCACGGGGTGGGGGGGAGGGGAATAACCTTCAAAACAGCACCTTTTATTTCCTATGGGTATATATAGTCCATATGTTGCTAGGTTAAAGGGAGGCCTGCTAAGCACTTTTGTTTCTTAGTGGGATGGGGAGGAAGGCACCACAACATCGCCCTGACAGCTGGGCCAGACCCTTCCCTCCCGCCAAGGAGTCCTCTGCTTCCCCACGTTCTCCAGTCCAGACCACACTCAAACTCAAGACCCCTGAATTCTCTTCCTGAGAGTCCTAAGCCCACTTCCAGACCTGCGTGAATCCTCTTCTGGATCCATTCCCTGGACACCTGTTGCCTGTGAGCACATCCTTGGCCCACGGGAGCCAGGGCTGGGAAGAGAAATGAGGGCGAGGGGCCCCTGTGGCAGTCCTGGTGCCCAGCTACATCAGAGGCAGGCCCCAGTGCCAGGAGAAGGGGCGGGTGCTGCCTGGTTCCACCGATTTTATCTGTAAGCTGCAAGTTTTACAGGGGGAGCTATTGTTGCAGTGCTTGTGTCCTTCACAGTTAATTAAAACATAATAAAAATAATTTAAAGATTCCTTATGCATCCAGAGATTGAAACTAAGAGAGTCTTTAATGATAAATACTGGCTCCTGGGGCCTAGGTGGGGAGGGGAAGAGGTGGGGGAAAGGAAGACGTAAGGGGAAACAGAGCTCTGATTACTCTTAAGTGACAGGTGTCAATGACTTCCTAATTTTAAAGAAATCGAGTATATTTTGATGGCTGTCAAGGGCCTTGGGGGTGAGGGTGGAATTCCCCAGAAGCAAAGGCCATAGCAGTTAGTGGACTTTCCACATCACGACCACCCACGGCCTCACATCCAGCACATGGCCGAGCCTCCAGGAACTAGTCCCTTCTGGGCCCTGGAGCACAGTGCATGGGGCAGATGGTCAAAACCGGCTGTCTGTCGGAGGGGCCACAGACCAGGGGATTTCCTAGGGGTGGAGTCCTGGGCAAGGCCCCTGGGCTATTCTGAGGTGTCCCCCATGCCAATTACAGGAAGCCTGCCAGGGATTATCAGAAAATTGTTATCTGGTCTTCAGCTGCATTCAACAACACTGGGGTGTGGGGTGGGGTTGCAGAGGGCAGGCCACCTGGTAATGAACTAAAAGAGCCCAGAACCAGGAAGCAGGAAGCTTTTAGTGTGTGTGTGTGTGTGTGTGAGAGAGAGAGAGAGAGAGAGAGAGACAGAGACAGAGAATGAGAGAGAGAGAGAGAGACTTTGGGCCATCCACTTAAGCCTGGGCACAGCTGGCCCCCCTCCCATGTGTAAGTTGGAATTATATTTTATCTCAGGGATAGATCAAAAGGTTGTGAAGGAAATGATGTATGGGGGCGCCTGGGTGGCTCAGTGGGTTAAAACCTCTGCCTTCAACTCGGGTCATGATCCCAGGGTGCTGGGATCGAGCCCCACATTGGGCTCTCTGCTCAGCGGGGAGCCTGCTTCCCCCTCTCTCTCTCTGCCTGCCTCTCTGCCTAATTGTGATCTCTCTCTGTCAAATAAATAAATAAAATCTTTAAAAAAAAAAAAGAAAAAAGAAAAAAAAAGAAAATGATGTATGATAATGAATGTGAAAGCAATCCATGAACCTGAAAGTGCCTTGAGAATTAAGGACTCATTCCATTGGTTCAGCTCAGATGTCACCTCCTCCAGGAAGTCTTCCCTGGCTCCCTAGTCTGGCTTAAGGATTTCTATTATTTTATTTTCCCTTTTTTCTTTTTTTTTTTAAATCATAGTCTAGTTGGCACACAATGTCTTTTTAGTTTCAGGTGTACAACACAGTGATTTGACAAGCTGTCCATTATGTCCTGCTCAGCACCAAGTATAACTCTCATCTGTCACCACACGGTACCAGTTATTACATTCCCCATGCTGTACCCTTCATCCCCGTGACACAGAGGTTTCTACTCCTGACCCTCAAAAGGTCACTGTGTAGGCTTCAGTTTTATTAGTTCATCTATCCCATTATATTGCTGCACTTGAAAGTCAAAATCTTGTTTTTCCAGCCCCAGCTTCTATCACCATGTTGAGCACGTGATAGGTGCTCCATAGTTGCCCTAAAAAGAATGTGTAAGTGGACGAATAATTACTCTTCTCAGTTTCCAACCTTTTCACTGATACGGGCTACCCATGGCCTCATCCGTGCCCAGGCTCTTCTGACAATTACATGATGCTTAATTTGGACTCACTGTGTTTCTGTCTGGCCCCCTCAGATATGCTCTCATGTATATCCCCAAGATCTGGACACTAACTCCACTGCTCAAGGTCATGGGTCTTGTCTAGAAATTGTTAAAAATAGGGGCACCTGGGTGGCTCAGTGGTTAGGCCTCTGCCTTCAGCTCAGGTCATGATCTCAGGGTCCTGGGATCGAGTCCCACATCGGGCCCTCTGCTCTACAGGGAGCCTGCTTCCTCCTCTCTCTCTCTCTCTCTCTCTGCTTGCCTCTCTGCCCACTTGTGATCTCTCTCTGTCAAATAAATAAAATATTTATAAAAAAAAAAAAAAAGAAAAAAAAAGAAATTGTTAAAAATAGATGATAATGTTAATTCAACTCTCATTTTTAAAAAAGCATTTAGGGGGGCACCTGGGTGGCTCAGTGGGTTAAAGCCTCTGCCTTCGGCTCCGGTCATGATCCCAGAGCCCTGGGATCGAGTCCCGCATCGGGCTCCTTGCTCAGTGGGGAGCCTGCTTCTCTCTCTGCCTCTGCCTGCCTCTCTGCCTGCTTGTGCTCTCTCTCTCTCTCTCTCTGACAAATAAATAAATAAAATTTTTTTTAAAAAGTTTTTAAAAAAAAGCATTCAGTAGGGGCAAATAAGTCCCTTTGAACACACACACACACATACTCTCAGAACTAGGCAGGGCCCTGGAAGTCAGGGCACAAGATTTGATGTTCCAGGCTCAGAGTCCAGGCTGCACTTTCCTTCTATGACCACACAGCACACCTGTCCTCCTGCTGGGTCCCTGCAAGCGACGGGAATACTTCCAGGCTTTGGGGAAGGATCAGCCACATGTGTTCTGGCCCCTCATCAGACTCGAGGTGGAAAATCTGCTCTGCCATCAGCAGTTAGAGGCCACTAAAAAAAGAAGGTTATGAGGCTGGAGGAGGGAAGGCTCTGTGGGGGAGGGTGGCTTGGGGGACACGGGAGCACTGGGGGAGACAGGAGATGATGCAGCAGCTGGCCCAGTGCTTACCAAGGAAGAGGGGTGCAGCAGAGAATGAAGGCAAGACTGGGTAGAGCAGGTCTGGAATAACCTGGGAGCACTTTGGGAGTGATTTTCTTTCAAAAGAGCACGCAGAGGTCTGGGGCAAGGCAGCTGCAGAGGGAAGGTGGTGTTGCAGGTGAGGGATGGGTGGGAAACAGAATGGAAGAATGGATTCTCGGAGGAGAGACGGGGAGCAATGCGCCAAGAGTAGCGTGCGCCACACCTTCAGGCAGGGGCTCATTAAACATGAAGAGAGGCTGCGGGGTAGACGTCACTACATTTGCCTTGTGGTCCCTGCCAGCTGGGAGCAGATTCTTTGTGATCCCCCTTCTCCCAGACACCTGCGTTTATACCGGGACTTACAGACCATTTCGCCTGCGTTCCTCAGGGCCTTGGTAGGCAATTCGTGGACACATCGGGGACAAGACAGGGCAGTGCTGGAGCTGTCCTCCTCGCACAAGCAGCTTAGTCACTTGGTTTCTTCCCTGCAGAAGTGCCTGACACAGTCATGCCTAATCCACAGGACTATCTTGAAAATTAAACAGAGTTGGTAAGTTATGGCTCAAGGGTCCACGGAGGTCTGGGTGGTGTGGAGGCACTTGTGGCAGCCCAGGCTTGGTGGCACTGGTTTCGGGTTCTCTTCTCCCCTGACCCCAGCCCACCCATCGGGCCGGAGAGAGGTGCTCCAGCTGCATGCACATCTGAATCCCTCCCCAAACCCTGCCCTCAGTCTCTCCCAGCATTCTGTGGTCAAGAAAAGACTGGGGTGGGGACGCCTGTGGGGCTCAGTGGGTTAAGCATCTGCCCTTGGCTCAGGTCATGATCACAGTGTCCTGGGATCAAGCCCCAGGTCTGGGTCTCTGCTCAGTGGGGAGTCTGCTTCTCCCTCTCCCTCTGCTCCTCTCCCTACCCCTCCCCCCTGCTCATGCTCTCTCGATCTCTTTCTCAAATAAATAAATAAAATCTTAAAAAAAAAAAAGAAAAGAAGGAAGGAAGAAAGAAAGAAAGAAAGAAAGAAAGAAAGAAAGAAAGAAAGAAAGAAAGAAAGAAAGAAA